>NC_139347.1:81187745-81630245 GCF_055883805.1 Amblyomma maculatum
GCTGCACTCTAATATTTCCGCTATTTGTCGCCAGGTGACGCTACTTAGAGGAGAGGAAAAAAACGAGCATGATAGCAATTGCTACTACCCCATTACAAAGGGACGCTCCTATATTCCATCCATCCATCCATCCCTATTACAAAAACCAGTGCCACTGGGTCCCAGCGCCCCAGCGCCATACCTGATTATGGTCCCAGTATGACGCTGGAAACTGGGCGCACTGGGACGCGGCATACTGGCACGCTTCGCACTGGCGACACTGTTCGCCCGGAGAAAAAAAGCGGTGGGATAAAAATTAAAAAGTAAAAAGTAACGAAACAAGTTGGGTGCATAAAAAAACCTTTAAAAAAATCTGCACCAAGCATGGTTCGAACTCGCTTCCTAGGCACCTATTCAATCTAACGCTAACCACTCGGCCACGCCGAGAACTGGTATTCTTTGCAACATTTTGCATTTTATGTCATGACCCGCATTTATAAGGTTGGGACTTTATGTTTCGCAGTCTACAGGCCCATTACTGCCACTCTAACAATTACAACTTCTTGATCATTGGAGTTTGCTGCCTGCTCTCTCGACTTGCAACTAATGTTCTAGGTGCCTATGCGCGGTATTTTGTGCAATGCAATCAGTGTAACATGAGGAGTTTAATATCGCTTGCAAATTTACCAACGCCGGCTCTTCGGTGGTGCTCTGCTACCGTGGGCGTAATTTTCGCTGAACACGGAGCTTTAGTACAAACCTTCAAGGAAAAAAGTGCGACCAAGCTTCAATACCGGCAAGCGCAGCAGCGACGACGCTATTTTGCGTGTAACTAAACCTTATTTTTATGTAAACATTTCGAGAAGCATTGCAATGACCGAGGGCTCGGTTGCTTTATACGCAAAGTAAGATTGAGCGCAAAAGCTTGAGAAACACGCAAAATATTATGCATTACAGGCGCTGCATGTTGTTTTTTCTCTCATGGGCCCATCGCTCGGTAAACTACTCTCTTCCTCGTTTAATTTTTTCTTTCTGCTGTTTATGCTGGGCCGTCGTGCAGGCTACGCTCGCCTGCGATTGAGCACGCATTGAGCATTTTGGCAGTAATCATTGTGTTAGAGTGCCCTTAGGATCAGCTGTAAAGTTCGTTATGCATGGTAGCCCACATTATTCAATTCCAGATTTAGTTTTGCGTTAATCGTCAGTGTGTCATGAGATATCAGAGGCGCGGCGGTCGTGGTCGCTCTCGAAACGTTCGAAACGACCTATCGAAACATGGAAACTCTAGAAAAAAGATACTGCCTTTGTTTTCTTACAGGTGCGCAACGATTTCGCAGCAAAAAGCACGTGCTTGAACAATATTTTTCATATGCGCCCCGATGGTTGATTGCGAGTACGCTTGGTCATGCTGGCCACTGAGGGATGCTACTCCGGCTGACGCCGCAGGCCGCACCGGCTATAGTGGGGCACTGGGACCAGTGCGGCCCCAGCGCACATACAGCGCTCCTCCCAGTGCATCGCAGATGCCAGCGACACACCTAGCGTCAAAAAGCTAATCCCAGCGTTTTTCTCCCATCGTACCAGTGCACCCAGCGTCTTCCCGTTACAGCTCCAGTGAATATCGCAGACCTCCAGCGTGCCCAGCAGATCTAGTGCAAAACCAGCGCGAAAATCTTGCTGGTTTCGCACTGGAAGATGCTGGGAAACGCTGGTTTTTGCAATAGGGGTCCGTCCGTCCGTCCATCCGTCCATCCATTCGTCCATCCATCCATCCGTCCATCCATCCATCCATCCATCCATCCATCCATCCATCCATCCATCCATCCATCCATCCATCCATCCGTCCGTCCGTCCGTCCGTCCGTCCGTCCGCCCGCCCATCCGTCCGCCCGCCCATCCGTCCGTCCGTCTGCCCGTCTGCCCGTCCACCCGTCCGTCCGTCCGTCCGTCCGTCCGTCCGTCCGTCCGTCCGTCCGTCCGTCCGTCCGTCCGTCCGTCCGTCCGTCCGTCCGTCCGTCCGTCCGTCCGTCCGTCCGTCCGTCCATACCGTTGAGAGAACGGAATCGCGCGACAGACACAGATGTGCCACACCCAGGCTTGAACTTATTGCAACCGACCAAACACCATGGGATGCTCGTGAGGAGTACCGGGGAGAGAGAGACACAGACATGCAACTACCGGGCCTGCACTCAATTTCATCGGCCAAATACCAGGTGCGAACCGCACGCCCAGCATTTTCTTTTTTTCTTGAGCCATTTTTGTACATACCACCGCATTTTTTTACGAAGCCAGCAATGTTTTCGCATTAAATGCTAATCGTACACTTTCAGGTGCATTGCGTTCAAGTTCTTACCATGGGGCATCCAAATCGGGGTGGTTTCTCCAAATATGTTCAAACATTCAAGAGGCAAGTGTGGAAACGGCAGCCAAATACTCGTTTATGTACACTTTTCTGAATGTTCTTACTGCTGTTCGGTCAAATAATGCGTGCTGCAGCACAGAAGCCCAGTGCACCAGCCGTGACGAAAAGAGTACACATTCTGACCGGAGCCTTTCCTGAACGCCACTCTCGGTAGTCGCTGCGTGCTATCGTTCGTTCTAATCCGCTACTACTGTCATTTCCTCTTCTGTCATCCTTTGGTTCCTTCAACAGACCTTCTCAACCTCATGTACTGGCCTCGCGCAGCGACTACATTTGTCGCCATCGCGCCAAAGAAAGCGGATTTTTTTTCTTCGCCGTGAACCGGGAAGAGAGACCTACTCACTCCTTGTGGGGAGATAACATGAGTTTCTGTTAGGAGAAGGAGTTGCTCGTGTTATTCTTTGCTTGCACGCCGTTAATTTCCCACGTCACGGTGAACAAAACGTAAAGTGCGAGATTAGGAAAGAGAAAAGTACACTTCGTTTTTGGGAAGCAGCCGTTTGCAGAAGCGTCCTTGAGCCTCGATTTCAAGAGTGAGCGGAGTAAAGCAAAGGGCAGTGGAAATTAAGTAAAAACCGCGCGGCATTGAGCTTTCTCTGCGCTCCTGGCCTCGAGCCATAGACATGCTCTTTCTCGGCCTCGTTATCGAAAGCCCTCTAAGCTAAGAGGAAGGGCTCGTAACGGCCGAGAAAGCACGAACGTGAAATTGGGAAAAGAAGTTGTTACCCGAAAGGAGAGCTCTGAACGCCAGATACAACTAGAAAAGAATTCTATACAAGTATCGAAGGGTAACGAAAAGATTGTACTAGAAGGTCGTGCTCCGAGTAAGCGATACGAATGTCTGAATGTGCTCCGGGAAATGAACGCCACGGAAACTTGGGTAAACTACGTTTAGTTGGGTTCATTTTTTGCCTCACGTTCAGTCGGAAAACTACTCAGATGGGCAAAACTTCGGCCAGGAGGATCCGGCGTATGCCGGAAGACAAGATAAAACTCGGAATTCCGGGTTACCGTCGGAAGACCCTCCTTGTAGCACTTGGGAAAATATTGAGTTGGGTCAGCAGCTAGTTAGGAAAACGTCACGTGCCGTTTTGCTAGCGGAAACCAAGCGGCTTTAAGGAAGCAGCCGACGTTTTGTAACATCATAGACTAAGGTTCTTTCCTCAGCCGCGACGAACCGACCCGAAGCTCTGGCTGGTCCTGGCCCGCTCTCTGTGGCAAAGAAGTCAGCACTTTATGTGACACCGTATCAGCTATTATGAAACTTGTGCATGCAAAATTCCTGAGGCTAGACATCCTGCAATGCTGGCGTTACCCACGGATCTGGTGTTCCCCACAGCTCCGGCTCGTTTACGGCGAAAGAATTTAATGGCTCATACTTGCCGCCATGACCTTGTCCGTCCGGCCACAAGAAGTGTCAAACTTCATCGCGAGATTCCACGGGATACCGCAAGATTGTGACGTCATCACCTTCCATGAAGAAGATTGTTATAAATAAATAAATCTTGTCACCACCGGGAATCGAATCTCAATGCTTTGGATCCCCAGCCGAGCGCTTTAACCAACTGTGCCCCGCCCGCGATGTGAACCGCACATCATAATTCTCCTCGTTTACAGTAAATCTGATAGTAGCGGGACTCCGAGAGTGCAGATACCGCGGCTGTTCTTTCCTTTAAACCAAATATTCACTGCGCATTCATCAATTTGTAGCTGCATAGTGTTCAGTTGCCATAGTCATATTACAAAAAATAACAAAAGTTTTCAAGTAGCTTACGGATTATTTCAAAGTACGTAATTACTCCAAAACCGTATCGCTAGTCACGCGTTATTATCTATTCTTCATCAGCGCAAATATCAATCCCTGGAGTAGTTCATGGGGCTTACGTACCATCTACTTGCCCTTGAAGACATACAAATCCAGCAATTCAGTGTATTACAAGTAGTTATTACAATGTTTATGTCGCTTCATTTTATAACAAAAACAGCGTATTCGTATTCCTAACTTACTAATGAAATTGGTCTTGTGTATTACTGCATTCCTGTTCGTTTTTAAAAGAAAATTGCTTTTTGTTTTTTCGGCAAAGTAGTTCAATAACCCATCAACATGCGTTTTTCTCTTTACAACAGATTTTAGTGCGTAATGTATGCACTAATTACACGAGACCAACAATAAAATTGAAATGGCCTGTGATTTAGCTTTAAAAGCTAAGCGTCTCTGGTTTCATTCAAGGGTCTCTGTGTTCTTACATTCGTACGTGAATCTGCCTTGTATCGACCCCTGTCTTTCCTCTAACACAGAACACAGTTGTGTGAATTTTTTTTTGTTGCTGTTTATTGTATTTGATCTACTGACATTACTTTGATGGGGTCTGGAAAATAATTTTACTAGAAATATAGTTTCTTACTTTATCAGTTATATGATTTATTTGAGAGCGATATCAAGCGAGCCACTGATTGAGATTCGAATGAATGTGGCACGGTTCGTTGTAGCTAACTTGACATTATTCTGTGTTGTCCGTTAGAGGTTCAAATTATGCAGCTGACTGATCTCACTTTGATACACTGCCCTGGTTTAGATGCTTCTTATCACCTTATAAAACAAGATGATGAGCGATCTAAACTAACCAGTAGCCCACACGCTTTAATATATGCCTGGTTCCTAACACGGGTTGTGGCCTTCTTTAATAAGATCGGCGTAATATCGATTTTCTCGGCCCGATATACGAGGTTTCAATTACCATGCATGTTCAGTTGCTCTGGTCTTTTATGCGTTACAGCAAACAAAAAAAGCTAAAGAGCGCTGCAAAATCTGCATTGGAGTATTGCTAAAGTACGGATGCTGCTGTTGGTTGATTCTGGTTGCTTCTAGTTGCTTCTAGTTGCTTCTAGTTGCTTCTAGTTGCCTAATTCACTTCTTGTTTACCCATTTTAGTCTTTGGTGCTATCAAATTGCGCGCCAATGCCTTCCCGTGCCCTTTTTCGGCTCTACTTCCGGTTGCGTGACGTCACATCCTCTACGTCAAATTAATTTACTTCTTGTTTATTCATTTTAGTCTTTAGCACTTTTAAATTGCGCGCCAATCCCTCCCTATGCCCTTTTTCGGCTCTACTTCCGGTTGCGGGACGTTACATACTTGACGTCACATTACTCCGCTTCTTGCTTCCCCATTTTAGTCTTTGGTGCTATCAAATTGCGCGCCAATGCCTTCCCATGCTCTTTTTCGAGTCTACTTCCGGTTGCCTGACGTCACATCCTCTACGTCAAATCATTTAACTTCTTGTTTATTCATTTTAGTCTTTGGCACATTTCAAATTGCGCGCCCCTTCCTATGCCTTTTTTCGGCTCTACTTCCGGTTGCGTGACGTCACATACTTGACGTCACATTAATTCACTTCTTGCTTCCCCTTTTTAGTCTCCGGTACTTTGAAATTGCTCGCGAATTCCTTCCTATGCTCTTTTTCGGCTCTATTTCCGGTTGCGTGATGTCACAACCTTGGCGGCAACCTAACTGATCTAATTAAATAATTTAGTAGTTGATACATTCAAATGTGAATCCAAGCCATTGTCCAATGAGACCAATTTCGTCTTTACTTTTTAATTTTTGCCAAGAATTTCTTATCTAAATAACGTATGGGCCTAATTATTTTTTCGCACACAGCATTACGTCATCTTCTATCGATTACCACCACTCAATAAGCTCTACGACTTCTCAATTGCTCACAACTGCTGCGGACACGATTTTGCATGTTTTGCATCTAATTAATTACCTAATCGACTTATTCACCTAAATATTATTTCGGACACAACATTACGTCGCCCTCTATCGATTGAAAACACTCATTAACCTCTACCACTTCTCAATTACTTATAATGCTGTCGACAAATTTTCCTTTTGTTGCCTGTATTTAATAACCTGATTAACTTATCGGCCTAATAATTTCTTCAGCAGCAACTTTACGTCACCCTTTAACACCGCTCATTAACCTCTATGACTTCTCAATTACTCGCAACTGCTGCAGACACTATTTTGCGGACGCGGCCTGCGTACACTGTCTGCGGACAGAAATCTGTGAACATAGCGAAGTAATGCTATCGCATTAATAAAATATAACAGCTAGTAGTTACCCTCCAAACCTGACGATAATAAATGTCATAAAAAAAAAAAACCTGTAGTGCATCGCAAAATACAGAGGAAGCATAGCGAGCGAACTGGTTAGGCGCTACCCTCAACTAGGTTATTAAACTTAACAACACGTAATTACAGCATTATTTTACATGCATCACTGGCACTCGTGCAGATGACCAATCACCATGAAACGTGCTAAGATAATTGAATTAAAAAAATAATACTCATTAGAATAGAGCTTCGACGAAGGGGTACTGAAGCAGTCCATCTTTCCTTTCGGACGTGAAAAGCCCCTATCAATTCTCGCGATGGGGCGTCTTTTCCTCTTCCAATCACTTGTGCCTTTTTAAAAAATGATGAACATTTTTTTCAGCCCATTCGCAAGACATTGAACTACTAAGCTTATTTCAGTTCCATTTTTAGGCATATTTCATGTTACGAAGGCGCTCGTTCAGGCACCGTCCGGGTTCACCAATATACACATTTCGTATGAGAGTAGTGTCTGGTGAACAATCCCTACCTTGCACGCAACATATCTGAATATCTGAGCTTTTCTTCGGTCTGTGGCGCATTTCGTCTGTATCAATGAGGCCGCCTACGGCTGGCGTCCATAAGGCGATCTCTGACTCAGCTCTCGGACTACAGACTCCCAGCACCACTGTGGTCCATGCTAATTAGGAGCGGCTCACTGTAGAAATTGTGTTTGAGGTTTCTCCCAGTATCACTACGACTTCTTTTCGCAACAAATATTGATTTAGATATCGACTATTGAATAAAAGTAGCTCGGAAAAATTAAAAAGTTCGCAGGGGTCAAGTGGATGCAACTAGCACAGAACCGGGTTAAGTGGAGAAATGTGGGAGCTAGAGGCCTTCGCCCTGCAGTGGGTATAGTCAGGCTGATGATGATGATGATTATGATGATTCACGGGAGCTGGTCAGGTGCGGTTCCCCGCAGATTATACACACTGGCTTGGATTCGTAGGGGCCATCCCCTTAGTACCAGCCCCCCACGTTTTGGCCACAAAGTCTGCATCTTTCAGTCACTGGAGTGGGACAGACTCCCAGCACCACCGTGGTCCATGCTAATTAGGAGCGGCTCATTGTAGAAATTGTGTTTGATGTTTCTCCCAGTATCACTACGACTTCTTTTCGCAACAAATATTGATTTAGATATCGACGACTATCGGAGAAAAGTAGCTTAGAAAAAGCCAGATGGAGAGTTGCAAGCTGTGTATTCGGCTGGTTCCCAACAGCGTACAATAGACAAGTGCGAACAAAAACAAGTTCCTTGCTGACTCCTGATGGGGCATTTCTCGATGGATGTTGTAAATAGCGCACTTAGTTTTGACTTCAACCTCTTTGATGGCAAACAATCGGCTTCAAGCTGCTCGCATAGGGTGGGCTCAGAGCTGTTTATCGCAACCAGATTGCAGTTGTTGATTACGTGTTTTCATCAAAAATGAGACGGAATGGAATATAAATAGAATGACAGAAATGCACAGTTAATACTTGAATGGCCTATATATAGGTGCGCAGTTTGTAAACTTAAGCCTTATGCTCTGCCGGGAGGAAAACCTATGTATACCACTACAGCCTCAGTTAGAGCGCATTGCCTGACAGCTTTCAGGAAACGCCTGCTGTCAAGGCAGGCGAAGATGTAACCATATTTACCAAGAGGCATGTCGTAACGTGCGTTGCTGTTCGCAGCCCTCCGGCTTTGCAAAACGCAATATGATGCCGCAAGTGGAGTGAGCCACGGATTGAAAAGTGCTATACACTAACTTTGCTCCCGCTAGTATATCCTTGATGACTGTTTCACCACGGGCTACTGTGCCGAAGTTCCCGGGTTTGAACCCGACCTCGGCGGCTGCGTATCGATGGAGGCGAAACGAAGAGGCGTCCGTGTGCTGTGCGATGTCAGCGCACGTTAAAGATCCCCAGGTGGTCGACCTTACTCCGTAGCCCTCCACTACAGCTCCTCTTTCTCTCTTTCCACTTTCACTCCCACCTTCCTCCCGTCCCTTACGGCGCGGTTGAGATGTCTACAGAAGCAAGTGAGAGACAGTTACCACGTCTTTCCCTTGCTATAAATCAATCAATCACCACGAGCTACTGCTGTACCCATTGTGTACGGGTGTAACTCGGGAACTAATAAAAGTGATCAGACCCTTCCAAAGCTTTATAATTTCTCAATGAGAGCATTTTCTTTTTTTTTGGCCTGTCGCACCAAATTTCCACCGAGTATACCTGCGCGTTACTCTCTTCTTTCCCTCTACGCTTAGACCTTAACGATATAACCTTCCTATAAATTAATCAAAGTACCTACAGCCTAAACATTAAATTGTAAGCAATGACAGCTGTCTTGTCTCGTCAGCATAGCATATGCGCACATGGCATAGCATTCTTGTGTTTGCTACAATAAAGGTAACAAAGCCTGGTTGAATGATGGCCACATCGATAGAGATCGCTCAGCAGATTTTGCTTGAAATCTATCTTGCATTCTCTGCACAAAAAAAAAGCAATTGTTTTTTTTTTTTTCACTATACACACAACATCGCATGAAATATCCACGAACTCGTGCCTTTATAGCAAAGCAAGTGCATGAAGCAACCCACGGAAATTACGCAGTTCCTGCGTGGATATATAGTTTCTGCACACAAAACACGTTTCTGAAACCTATACTTGCGACAAAAATATATTGCAGTAATTTGTTCTAAAATATTGGGCACCGTGCTCTAGAGAGATATTTGCGGGTCCACACTGACTGCATCATGCCGTGGCAGACATGAGCATTAGGCAGCGAATGAACCAAACGTAAGCATTCGTGGTGCGACCTATAGATTTAGTGTTATCGTCTAAACGTATTATGCTTTTGAGGGCGAAAGGTAAATGCAAAATCACCTTATTAGGTGAAGAGATGCTTCTAGACTGACAAGAGAGTAGGTAAGACTACGGAATTGCTTCAGTTTGTGAGAATGAACATGTAGCCCCCTCCCCCCACTCTTTCCCCTCCCCATGCTTTTTTCTTCTGTGATGCTGTCTATTCGCAACAAAATGTGTAAATGAGCTGCAGTCTAGATTGTTTTAACTATGATTGAAAGCTGTATCTGGAAACCTCGCTTATTTTCTCTCCTAGGTGTGTAGATGTTGCATTCTTCTAAGCACGTGCTGGCAATTTCCCGCAGTACACTCTAATCAGCAAGCAAGCCAATGAAAATGCTATCAGTGACTTCCCATCACACCGTCACTGCTCATTTATAGTATCCTTTAAAATGACCTCAGTGAAAACAACAACACTAAGAAGTGCAAATTATTATTCTCAGTCAAGGAAAAATAGAAAAATATAGGTGGCTTTCATGCGCCTATGGTTAATGGGCAGAAAACTACACTTTACAGACACCAAAAACGTAACACCGAATTAGATGTCCCCGGTTATCATTAATTACTTGATATTGAGAAAAAACAACGCTCTATCTTTTTAATTTCGCCATGTATATGTCAACTGCAATTGGAAAAAAAAATTGAAGGGTAGGAACGAAAGAAAAGAATAGGAGGAACCCAGTAGATTACGGTTGGTGACACTCTTGAGACGAAGAAGCAAAAAAATCCCGTTTGCAACTACATCATGATTCATTTCGTATCAACGTAGTATAATGGGGGAGATTGTAGCGCATCTCGAAATAACTAAACAGCGTCAACAAAATAGCGGACCAGAAAATGGAATCAGCTCCAGCGCATGCTTTTTCTTTCCCTAGTACTTTTGATTTCTTTGCGCTGATCTCACTCTTTCAAGGTGATTAGTTTCCTGCTACAATATCTGCTAAGATCTTTCCGTTGTCTTCGATCCTGCCTTTGTTGTGTCTGCAAAACAATCCTGTGTAATGCTTTTTTTAGAGTTGATAAGCGGTTCCAAGATGCAAAAATAATGTCGGAAGGAACGTACTCACTAGGCCTCACCCTACTAACAGTAGTTAAGAGAAGCGCTGCACTTGGTGGCGTGACTGTCAAGGATCACTGATCTGAAATTATGATTGCTTCCGCTTGTGATTAAAAGTGAAATATTAGTAAGAAACCCCTGAGACCATAAATCAACCATGCAAAACTCCAAAAACTGTCATCATGGCTCATGACAGCCTCATGGCTCCGGCGCTCCTACTTTTGTTTTATCAGAGCAAAATCTAAACACATTGTTATGCACGCCGCAGATATAGAACGCGCACGACATTAAAACCTAAACTACCTTCATCAGTACGCCGTCGTACTGTCTTAGATGTGCCTGTCATTAGGCTTTAGAGAAATGACTTTCTGAATGTTTTATCAGTGGCATACGTCGTCCATGCAAGTCGCTGCTTTCGGCATTAGCAGGTCACAAAACAGCGGAGGACAAATTATCGCATATTCTATGAAGGCTTCATTTGAGGCACGCATTTACCAATGCACGCAGATCTATGACGCCTGTTTTATGCGCGGTGTCGTTAGGGAATAAATAATTAGCTCGACGTGGGTGCTCCTGGCGACACTAAGTACGTTATTCGAAATACGGGTATTTAGAGGGTGGTCAGGGACGTTCTCAAGAATTTGTGTCGTGCTCTCTGTATTGAAGTTTTCTCGCTCCACGTGGGCTGGGAGATATCGGCACTAAATCAGATTTGTAATCGCTCCAAGCGGAAATTGCTATTAGGGAAACCGCATATTAAGCGACTGCGCAGGATAGAATCTATAGAAGATGCGGTATTCGTGTAATGACCGAATCGTCCTTCCTTTTGAATAACTTACCAAGAAGAAACTGCGCCGCCGTTTTTAATGTGAAACGTTATGGTCTCGTCGACAATGAAATCTGTACTCGTTGTCCAAGAAATGTGGCACTGAAAGTCTTTGAAGTCATAACCGCATGACCTCACGCCGTGAACAGTTTCGTGCGGTCGTGTCTAAAGTAATGCCGTATGTAGAATGTAAGTGAATAAAATTTCGCAGGTATTGCTAATGAAAGGCTCTTGCACCACTGAAAAGATTTATCTTTATGGCGTAATTGATTTTAATTAAAAAGAATCTTCGGCTCTGGGCCAAATTCGAATCCTAGATCATTGAGTGAGGCACAGACATGCTACTTACAGAGAAAGGAACGCTTTTTTTTTTATCTACGTAGGACCTACTAGGTGCGATTATGTGCAAAGATGGCTATATATAAACACTAGTTACTAAGCTCTTAATTAATGGCTGAGCTGAGTTATAGTCACAGAAAACACAGCGTAAATACCGTTAAAATAGACACCATATCAACAGGGGAATTAACCAGTCTGGTTGAACATCATTTTCAACATACAATTTTTTCATTGTGAGCCCCTTTCGGCTAATGGGAATTGCAACTGAAAAATGTTGCGTCCTCAAGTGCGCGCTTTCTGCGATCTATAGATTTCATTAGGACTATCAAAAACTTTACTGGAGACAGATTTTATAATCAGGCTTGGAAACAGACTTTAAGGCTTGGAAAACTGCGCATTATTATACATTATATGAATTAAGAACAAAACCTTTCCTTGGGGCTCTTCTCAGCACATTCCAAAAAGAGATTCTGGTGTTTGCAATTAAAGAAACAGCTTTAAGGTATTTCAGGTAGATACTCAGACGGCAGTCAACATGAGATGCACGTTTATATTTTCATGAAGCGTGTGTTAACGCATGATCCAAGGAAAGAATTTTTACGCAAGAATAACCTGGTACCTTGCGTATCAGCTGCAGCACATCCCGGCAACTGAGACCAGTGCATAAAGAAGGTTAGAAAGGTGGCGAAAAAAAACATTCTAAAAACTCTCTGTGTAGATCTTTGCGCGAGACAGAGTGCAAGTATTCAGTTGAAAACCGCTTTGCTGAACCCCATACCGAAGCCTTACCTAATCAATAAATTTTAATAATGGTGGACCTAATATATCTGAAGAAACCGTTAAAAGGCAGGCTTATAAAGTTAACCAACAAGAACGCTCTAAAAATTGATTAAGAGCGATCAATAAAGACCGAAGAAAGAGGCAGGCAACTGCCTCACATCCAGGTACACAAAGCCCAATCCTGCAGCAATAACTAACAGGCGTGAATAATTTATCTCCAGGCTCGAAAATAGATGACAAATAAACGTCGCAAATATTCAGTGAAAACGCTGAGTGTAACATTGAGTACAGTGAAAGACCTCGAATATATAGTAAAACTTTTGTTTATACGCCTGGCTCAAACCAGGAATTGATCCTCTATGGCGGACAAAATTATGACCATAAACCTCAGCAAATGGGACTCGTTCTCTAGGAAGTTGAAACTAATTTTTATGGATGAACCGGAACGCCAAGATGTTTAAGGGGCATGCATGAACATTCTGTTCCTGCATAGAAGCTGCGCTAAGCCTCATGAAGGAAAGCACAGGCCAGAAGTTTTGGAGTGGTACATTTAAGCTCCAGAGAACATGCAAAACTGGTGAGCTGTGGATGCAGTTTGGCTGTGCTGGGCAGCAACTCTGATCTGATTACCCAAGACGAGCAAGCCATAGTACTTACACAAAAATCAGTGACGACAGAGGCCAAATGTCTGCGCAAGGTAGAAGCGGATTGACGCGGTCATGAGAGCAGGATAATGCTTAAGGTTATTTCCACGAGGAGCCCTCCATTCTTCCTAAACTCAATGAGGCGTTTAAGGGAGACGCCTATTTTTCGAACCATCCCTTGCGGCTCCTTGAGCAAGGAGGCACTCAGAGCGACGAGGAGACGCTTGTATGCGTCTAGTGTCGATAATATGTGCGCCTAATGGTTGAGGTATAGTTTTTCAGATTGTAAAGAGGCCAATTACAGATTTATAAACTCATGTATTTATTTCGAGGTGCGCTCGCATGTGCTATCGGGTTTTGTCCGACAAATTTTGTTTCAAAGCTGTACTTTGCTTATCAAAGAAATATCGTTGGCCTGACAACGCACAACTGTTTACAACGGAGGGGCTCTGCAAGAGTAGCACCGAATGTCCGCTCTGCGGGTTTTTCCACTCGCAGTGGGTGTCACCCGAATCGCCAGAGACATTCTACCGCTCAAGCGTAAAGCGAGTTGTTGTGCAGAGAACAATGCGTTCTGGTAAAGGAACGATGAAAGAGAGCATGAATGCAGGGCAGTGCCTACCCAGGGGAAAGGGCGTTCCAAGGGAAGCGCCTCACTAATGCGCAATTCAGCAAGGCGTGCTTAAAAATTGACTGAATGAATGCTAGCCATTCTTAAGGCGTCCTCAATCAGGTATGAAGTGTTCAGAATGTGCCCCTTAATATTCCTGTTGGAAGGGCCATAACATCTAAGATGCCCACGGTGTTAGAGTCAGCGAAGATGTACCTGCCTCTAGTGAGAACTGGAGCCCGTAAATTGAGCATCGCGAATAGTTGTTCTCGACATACCATCACGATGACAGCATATAAGCTTGCCTACAGTGCTATACGTTTGTTGGAAGATGGCGCAGCTGACTCCTTAACCAAAGCCAGATAAACAGATAGATGGATTTATTGAAAGGAAAAGGCAGAGAATAATTCAAATCTGGCCTGCTACTCTGCTACACCGTCACCCATCATGACTTTCTTTCTTCTCTCCTTCCCCTTCCCCAGTGAAGATTAGCAGGCCGGATAACCAAAGCGAGGCTTGCTCTACCGCGAACGGCGTACTTTTTGCTGTGCTTCGACGCTCCATGGCAACAGCGATGCATGCTGTCTTGTTGGCCATCCTTTTTACTGGATTCTGAGACATATGACGCATGAAACCTCTGCAATGGCTCAAAAGTGGTAGCGAGCCCATCAGCCCCACGATCCAGGAACTGGTCTAAACCCTACTGCAGAGCAATGACGATAGGAGCTTAACCGCCGTATTCACAAACACGCCTTCACTCGAACTTCTACTCCAAGCGGCCCTCGAGGCCTGTTTTTCGTTTCATAAAGCAATCTCCACTCGAATCGCTCCTCCAGCGGCGGAGAAAACTTCAGTTTTCTCGAGAATCTCGAGTCTGCGACGACGCTACCTTGGCCGCTCCTCGACCGCCACTCCACTTGTAAACATGGCCGACATCGCATCGCTCGCTCGCTGTGTGGAATTCGTTCTACCGGTATACCAAACTTTTCACGAAAGAAGATACGACAAGGATGCACCGAACCTTTCTCTAAAGCATCAGCTGAAAGTGACAGTGACCCGGGACTTCTGGCATGCTATCGTTTTACGAATGCGGTCATGGCTAGCCTCCGGCCGTGCTTGCCGCTCACGCCGAACATGGATAACTGTGATCAGCCACCGACGTCTGTGTTGTTTGATCGTCGCATCATTGCATTGCGCTTGTGTGGCGCGGGCACATTTCAAGTCGTCACTGGATAAATGGATAACCTTTTCAGAGCCTACCGAGTGCAGAGCGGAGGCGCGATTTGGCCAAATGGTGAGCTCGCCCGCTGCCGGAGTCGAGCTGCGGCGGTGCACTCTCCGTGGCTCGCCCCGCGCGCTTCCACAGACGGCGCCGAACTTGTGGCGCTTGTGGGGGAACAGCGTATTGTATCCAGTAAGCTGGCGAGCACCGGAGGTGCGGTGGGACTGTGCGGACATCAATTGCTTGCCCGTCGCCCGAGGGTACGTACTACGTCGTACGTCTTCCGACGCGCGGCCGGCGCGGCGCAGTCGAGGGAGCGCGTTGGTGTGCTCCTCCTACGGAGAGATATTCGCGGCCGACGAAGAGCATTGCTTTTCGAGCACGTTTTCAATTAGGGCTCCCTGCTTGTTTCGAAACCACACGCGGCATTTTCTTCTGGAGAGTCGAATTCAGCGTGCATGAGCTGCAATGCGCTGCGAAGCAGCACGTATGTTTAGCTCGCCTCCGAGCAGGCCAGACAGCCAGAGCCATGCTCGTAGGAGTTCGCGGCTTGTACATTTTTTTCCTGCAATGTATTTTGACGCCCGGCAATAACAAAAATTTGTGAAAGCCTGGTAAAAAAAGAAAAAAAAAGTCTGTCAAGCCTGTCAATAAAAAAAAAAAAAAGGTCTGTAAAAGCCTGGTAATAAAAATGGCAAAGCGGCAAAGGCCGAGCGTAGATCTCACACCAAAAAATAAACCGAAGTTACGGTACCGAAGTATTCACACCATTTCTCGAAGCCTACGTCACCAGCAGCGACTGTTGCAAGATGCAAAAACCTTTTCAGCCATTTTTCACAGCCGCCCTTTTCATTCAGCCCACAGAACAAGTTACACTATGGTGTTAACGTTGAGGTCGTTTGCGAAAGTTGTTTAGAAGACTTGACATGAAAAACTGAGCATGTTACGCAGTTCAGCACACAGTTTTCGGGCCAAAAGTTCATCTTAATCTCGTCCCCATATGGCACTTGCGCTGCTCCGACTGGAGGAGGTATTCTCGAGGAGACCTTGTCGGAGGAAACGCCGAGGGGCGTTCATGAATCCGAATCGGCCCTGGAGTGAAGTAGCGGCTGTATTCTCCGCTCCAAGGAGTGGAGGTGGAGCGTCGAGTCGAGGCGCGTTTGTGAATACGGACGTAAGTGTCCACATAAGCACACACAAGGTTTTCAGGGACATGTATCCAAAAGATTACAGTTTACCTCAAAATCTCTCCAAATTCCCGTTACGTGGCGTCATTCCTCCTTTACGACGAGATATGAATAATGTTATGAGTGCCGTATTCCAGTTTTACAACTTGTACTCAAAGTTTTATTTGACCAACGACAAGCTTATTCGAGTCATGATAGCGAGAAGTCTAACCCTTAGAACCTGCTAAAATTATTTCGTCGTTTCTGTGATCAAGGGCTTGCGTCTTGAGGCACTGGCTGTAATGTTCTGGCTGACATTTCTACCATACATCAGAAAAATGGCCTAATTAGAGAAGTGTACGCCCTTCTGTGAACGCCAATAAACGGGACCGACCGGATAATGACTCTTAGGAGGCGGACCCTCTTATCGGTTCTTTTACGAGCTGCGCACTGATAAATCATTGGGCTCTTGGACCTCGGTGTCAGTACAGTAGATTGCGTGAGAGGCCTGACATTTGGAGCGATCGACGCGATCGTGGCGCCCTATATCCCCATCTTCTTACGCAGCGTTAGACCTTTAGGGAGGCGATGCGGTGCTCTGTAAGGTCATTACGTTGCGCTACCCGGCAACTGCCGTTCGATGCCCAGACGATTGTAGCGAAGAAAACACTCACAAGCTGGTAATTTAAGAACGCGTCGGATACCTCCAAATTTTATACTGCTGGAAGTGCAGGGAAGGCATGCACATTTCAATTCTACAAACAGAGTAGACATGCTAGTATTGTAGATAAAGAAAATGACCATGTGCCATCAGCAAATCATGACCGGCAGTAAAGGGTGTATATACTCTAAGGACTAGTCATGGTTGGTGGCCCACAAGAACTCTACTTTGTAGAAATTAAACTAAAGGGAAAAATTCTTTTTCTATATAATTTGAAACTTCGTCAGCATAAGGCCAAAATTATACAAAATGAGCAATTAAGCAGTCAATCACGAAGACCGCAAACTAGTGCGTTTTCACGTCGCTGACAGCCTTCTCGATTCGCTGCGCACCACTCAATTACTGGCAGCGGAAGGTGTTCAATGGCAAGGTGTGGTCGCCAGTGAGCTAATGAGTGTTGTCGCTTTCATCGGGATTTCACTCGCCGTCACCTGCTCATTCCTTGCCAACCAATGGCCACCTAAGACAACTACTGCAACCACCGAACCGGATCCTAAACTGGGACAAAGCCTTCCGATCGCGACAACTGCAAAGCAGCTATTTTTCAAACCTCGTTCTGGAATATAGTTTCAACCCGACCCTCCATCTTTCATACCGACAACAGAGGGGGAAAATAAATTATGGGAGACCCTTAAATTCTGCCTTTAAGTGTATGACGCGAAAGCGCAGGCTACCAACCCACATATAAAGCCCCGTTTTAACCAAGCCATATGAACGTGCCTGCGTGGCCTAAAACTACCGTGAATGCAACGACCCTTGCACGCTGATTCTGATGTCACCCTCTATATAAAAGTAGAGTCCCGAGTTGTCAGCTCTTTACAAACGTTATGTCAGGCAACCCTACGTCCAGTTAGTGCTTGGTCATGTCAGCTGCCAGCTACCACCTGCCATCGCCATGCTTGCTCGTGGTTTTTCTCTCGCAACTTTAACACCGACAGACGGCTGATGATGCCAAGTTTTCTGCGAACGAAGCCTTTAACGCTATCGCGTTAAGTGTGTTTTCGGCAAAGTCGTGTACGGTAATTGGCTCAGTCGAAAACCTTGTGAGTCTTCTGGGGACACAAATACGGCTGATGAGTTTATCAATGCACGTGATACCAATCAAGTAATGCGACAACCAAGGCCACAACCAAGGGACTTGGAAAATGTAAACAGTCGCTCCCTGCGACAAGTTGCTGGGAGACAAGATATGCGCAAGGAGTGGAAGAGCAAATTCCTCACGCATCCGCTTCTTAAAAAACATGAACCCGAAGCATCATCATGCTATACGAGGTGTGAGGAGCAAGCAGGTGAACTAGTGCTATTCCAGAGAAGAAGGAACATTCGTCGCGGGTGCTGCGGGTCCCGTAGAGGGGTTATCCACAATCTCAGTGGTGCACCGAATGCACGTCGTGGACAGGTTCTCTGTTAGTAATGGGGAAACAGTGTCCATTGAAGAAGTGGCGACAGCCCTATCCGCGACGCACTCCGCATCGAAATACACTGGTTGATAAGCAGGCGGCTAATCCAAATAATATTAATGGCAGAATCAAGCCGCTAGCCTGCAAAATGTGGAGTCAATTTAGGGCTCCAGCTACACAGACGGAGTTGAAATGGGTGCCAGGTCACCAGGGAGTTAAAGAAAACGAGCGCGCACCCTTCGGCAAGAGTTTTTCTTCCCCGCAATCCTTCTATATCATCCCTTACTGATTTAGGTGCCTCTTCTTCGTTAACATGTTCCGGGATATCACGGCATATGCGTCTTGAAAGGCAGACGTACCCGAGGCCTTCTAAGGGTTTCATTAACTCACAGTAGTGCCATCTTCGAAGCCTACAAACTACCTCTTTTAAAACTCCAGCTGAGCATCACGCCATTCAGCCGGTTTTCTTTTTGGCGTAGTGGAACTTTTGTGGCGAGAAGGCAAACGCATACCGCATGGTATGGGCTTGCCGAAAAAAAAAAAAGCAGTATTGACGTAATAATTCAACTAACGTGGGAGGGCTGGGAGTAAGACCTTGTCGAGCTGGGACCTCCAAGAACAGCTTGGTCTCGTCGAAAGAGCACGGACAGCGGCTTTTACCAACGGTGTCCGGGACAAGGGACCCGATGTTTTTAGAATTAGGTTGGTTATTGTGCCGACAGTTCCTATGCAGAGCTAGATCTCAGGATGGGGCTCCTTTTAGAGATGCGGTGTGGTCTCATACGCGTGTATGCGAGCAGCGTGCTGCTTTACATATACGTCATCCTGCAATTGAATGACATTTCATACTCAACTCCTATATAACAAGAGACAAACCTAAAGTTTTGCCATATCTACCACCCTCATTTAATATTTATTCCTTTCTTCTCCTCTTCCCTGGCTTTTGTGTCAATTATCATACATATTTTCCATGGCTCATAACGAGAAGAACAGCGAACATCTCAGTATCTTTCACCAATTTGCTTCAAACGATGACACCTGTAGTGAATGTACGATAGGACGGCCGTTTACGTTTCCTCATTTTTGGAAGGATATAGTGACACATGGCTACCGCATTATTTGTATTTTCTGAGTATTTTACTGCATGCAACTACAATGACGACATCGGGACACCCTGCTGTTTTGGCCTTTAAACATGGTTATTAAAACTTTCACTGATAGCATATACGCATGACTTGGAAATAGCAGCACGTAGGCAAGAAAGTCCACATTTGAGAATCTTCCGATGCGCCGAACGAATGTCAAGCAAATGCTTTTGAAATCATCATAAAAACGACCAGCACACATGATCCCACTTCTTTACCAAGCTTATACACAGACCTGTAGCTATTTCCTTCCAGGCTTTTCAAAGAGCGTGTCCACTGTTGTAAAAAAAAAAAAATGTTAACACGTCCTCTACTTCCTGCGTATGTGAAACATCGTGCATTCTAAAAACGATGCCTTTTATACTGACACCCAAATTGTTTAAAAAGCTATATCTTCGTGGCTGAAAAATGTGTTACTTAATACCGGAACCACTTCTGAGTCAATCCATACCGTCTTTTTTGTCTGTACATGCAGTCTGCCTTCCCATTCAACAAAGGTGGACTTAGACGCGGTAAAATCTCCAAGAATGCCTCCGCAGAGATTCCGCATTCGTAAATCAATCCTTCTTCATTGTTACCATTTTTATACATTTGATAACGCATTGTAGTAGGCGATTGCTAAGCAGTGAGTAAAATAAGTCCTGAGCCTCCATACTAAACATACTGCACAAACGCAGATTGACACTTTAAATAATCAACAATATTCAGACTATTAGACACTAAGCCATCTACAACTAGTGTTAGGAGCTTCACTGCATGAGCAGTTCGCATGCATGGTCTCAGCTCTATAGAGAAAAACCCGAAACGGGTGAAGGACTTCTGGGCAGTACGAGCAAACAATCAATACTCGTGGCTTTGAACGCGTTCGTATATATAGTAAATTTCAAGAGAAGGAAGCGAAGATAATAGCTTCAAATGTCTTAGAGTTGCTTAGAGACCAAGAATGGCCGCTCAGATGAGGTGCACTTCCATTCAGCAGGCATGGACCAGCTGGTGCTCGTGCTAAACTTCAGACACGGCGTGCTCTGCAGGAACAAGATATGTACTGAGAATGCGCGCGCAGTCTATCTCAATATGTCCCCCAGGACGATGTTTCACTTTCCTTGGAGGTGGACTGGTGAGCAGAGATTCTGGGCTTCCTAAGAAAACTCAGACGTGGGACCACTGTCATGAATTTGTCTGGGACTACCCGGGACTCAAAATCAAATATACCCAGTCATGGATGGGTTTTTGATTGCTTTCTTCTTACGGTGTTAGGTGTAAGGCTTTGATGTCAGGCGATGGCAAAAAGTGAACGCGATTCTGCATGTCGACATAAACAGAAGTTAACGGTTGCTCACCAACATGGGGGATGGGGGGCAATGTCGTGGTATCCGAGCAAGTCCACCCCATTCTATCCCTACAGAGTTAGTGCCGCACACGTACATTCCCCCCGCTTCATGCACATAATCCTCGCGAGACCTGACTGCTTATTTCCCAATTGTCTATTGATCCATGAATTTTGATGAGGAGACTCAATCAGAGACCCCTGCGATGGTCTTGGCGTTGTTAACCTCTCAGCTTGGCTTCCGGCGCTTCATCAGCTTGCGGCCTACATTCATGGCAAGACGTAGTCAACCGGGCAAGGCGAGGCCATGTGAAGGGAGGCATGCAGAGGCTTACTTGGTGCCTCAGCATGCTTAAACCATGCTTTTAGTTCCAGTTGTAGGGACACCACCTGTAACTTTGGCGGAAACCGAGAAAAGAACACAAAGGCGATCAGAAAAAAACAATCGTAGTTTTATGGGTCCCACACAGGTGTCTACATGCGCGCTGCTGCTAGAAGAGAGTAAATCAGCAGATGTCCATCTTACTTTTCGCATAGTGAGCAAAACCAAGGCGGCGCGAAGGATCAACGCTCTGACATCCAGGCCTGACAGGCGCATGCAATTCCCTGGTGGCACCTGACGAGCAAGTGACGCCAGTAATATATGCATTTTATGTTCACATCTACTGTCAATTACTTTATTATAGGAGAACTAGGGATCTGTTTGGTAGCGATAGCTACACTAGGCTAGCAAGCGCATTTCGCGGTGCCCATCCGGAGCCACAAGTGCGCATGCCCCGTTACCACGAAAACCGGTTGTGCCGAGCAGTACTGGTCTCGTCGTGGCACCCAGGCATGATGTCATGCTTCGCTGTGCTCATCGTCTTCATCGTGATCATCACGCGTCGTCACCGTGATCATGATGATCACGCTCTGCGAGGTCATCTGTCTACAGCGCAGCTGAGAGTTTAAGCTACGGCGCGTGCGCTCGTCAGATAGAGGCTCATTGGAAGAAGAAGCTGCCAACGAGCGCACGTACTGGCTACTCGTAGGCTACGCGAAGAATCATCAATGGATCCAGGAGTCATTGTATGGCGTGAGGGCGCCCGAAAACGTGCGAATGAAGCAAGGAAAGCTAAGCAAGTGTCAGAGACGCCTGAAGATCAGGAGGAATGTGTCTCTAAGCGGTGGCGCCATGTCTCGGATTTTCAAAGACGCTGAGTAACTGCTGAAATACAAGGCGAAGAACACCATCCAACCTTGCAGCAAGAAGAAGCAGAACCTGAGTGGCTGTATGAAGGTGAAGTTTTACTTTAATTTGCCGCCGAGTTCAGACTACCCAGAGGAGAACCGCCACTGGTCTTGTGTGCTAAAGAGAGGCCATCACGTCTAGATACAGTGTATCCAAAATTGAGATGGTGGCAAACTACTTTACAGACCAACTAGCGGTCTTCATATCTATAAGGCGTAATATTGAATAAACATTTCATACATACATCAAAAGCCGTGACAGTGTCGCAATCGCTTAACCAGTGCAGCCTCACGTATCGGATAACCAAGTTTAACCAAGACGAACCCTACCTTTCGATACGTATATCCTGGCCTAGTGCAGCTAAGGCACTGCAATGTTTTTTTGGAAGACACTAGCAAGGCCACCTAGTCGATTTTAATATGACAATAATTTAGTTGAGACTCTGCAGATCAGCGGGACATTGAAAAAGGCGAATATATGGTAATAATGAATGTTAAACTACCTTAGAGCTACTGAGTAGTGTGGACAGAGGCAATGGTTTCATGATAATAATGAATGACACTCAAGGCATCGGTTTACTAAACTGGTTGCGAATAGGCAAAGCCCAAGGAGGAGGCATTCATTATCAATGTCAAGTAAATGATTTTAAACATCCTTAGTGTCCAAACTACATTTCATTCTTGTTCAGCTGGCTTTGTACAGTGCAAAACCAGCAGTCATCGGCAGCATCACTCAATATTGAAATGCATTTTGCCTTCTCAGTCGTTAGAGTATTTGCCTTGTCAAGTAATTACACAACTTATGTGGAAACCACATGAAGAAAATTTAAACTCAGGTTTGCATGCAAGAAGGGAAAATATAACGCCGATAATTCGCATGCGCGGGTTGTTTGCGGCGTAGTGAAAAGTATTTGTTTGCTTCTGAAAGCATGCATTGCATCTTGGCGTGCGATATGAGTGAAAAGAGTTGAAGTAAATCCAACCAAGTGGAGAAGGGCAAGAAAAACACAGAAGAATTGCACCCCAAGCTGCCAGGAGGGCACGTATGACTGGGCTTTCCGCAGGTCTGCATTCTACGGGTAAGGTCTGGAGGCACGCGAACAAGCGAAAACTTCTCGAAGATGGAAGAGTCTAGAGAGTTTTGAAAGTGGAGGCTACATGTCGCCTAGCTCGGCATAGCGTGCTACGATGCATGATCGACCTGGCGGGAACCCCCCAGAAGTAGGCGTTCCACTCTGGTGGATCACGTATTTATGAGACGTGCGTAGCAACAACGGCGATGAAAAGGCGGTCTCGGTTGTCTCAGCGCTGCAACTGCACTTTCAAGAAACAAGCTACCTCTGTTTGTTCTTGAAGTTTGCCTTGCCTCGTGCTGCTTTGATAGAGATCGCAGACAGTTTCTACTGCATTGCAGTAATGGGAAACTAAGACAACAATTCTTGAACTTTCTTTCGTCGCTTTCGCATCACATAGCAAAATGGAAACCTGGTGTCTTTTGCTTTTGCTTCCTCCTGTTATAAGCACATAAGAAAAGTAAACACAACTACGCACTGAAAGAAGGAATCCAGAGCTAAATAACGCTGCTGATAATAACGAAGCCTGGACGCATATTCGTTTGAGTGCGAGTAACATCAGTTTTTCATGAAGAAAAAGAACATGACGCATTTTATTTTATTTTTTTTTTTTGCAGCGTTAATATTGTACATGGAACAAACAGTGCGACCTTCTACGTCTGCAGCGTTTCGCCTTATTGTCTAGTTTGCCGCAGATACCATGAAACTGCCAAATAGTTCACTAAGGCTATTGAGCAACTCACTATGTTTTCAGTGACCGGAGTAACTGCTGGAAGAAGCAAGTTCGATGCAGCGCCGATCGATCAAGAACAGCAATAGACAATGGGTAAAATGTACTGCGATGGTTGGCTCCTCATGCTATTTCCGTCTTGCAGCAAATGCGATGACAGTGAAACACATGGCGCGCATAGACAGCCTAATACCTGCTTCCTGTTCAAGCAAAATCTCAAAAACGAAAGTAACGCTTCGCGCTGCTTAGTGAACATAGTGAGGTATTTCACCGATAGTGCAAATTAAAAACACTGTCAGGATAACCCCAGTTTCTAATATCGGTGACCAGTTTGTTTTCCAGGCTTCACACCAAAACACGTTATCTGCAGAGAAGGAAGTTCTATTTCACATCGAGTTTTTTTCTCTATGGGGGAGGGAGCGTCTGCTTCTGTTTGTGTGTTTGATTTTGAAACAATTATTGAAGACAACAGTGAACTTTAATTTGCTGAGATCTCATCGCAGGAACCCGCTGGCTCTGAAAAGAGCCGATTACAAAAATATAGAGAGAAAAGCAGACCACTGAAATTTAAGATTCTGCGCCATAGGTGTGATGCTTAGTAGCTTTTACATATGTTTCATTTCACGCTTTTACATATGTTTCATTTCACGCTTTTACATATGTTTCATTTCAGAGTACCAAACGAAGCTGTAAATGTTGTACACGTAAATATAAGTATGTTTTGCTTCAGTTTAAAACTATCCTTGCAGTCATTGTATTGATTGTTTGTATTGTTCTTAGGTGCACAAAAACAATTGAGTTTAAGCGTTGCTTTTGTTGTTGAAAACTATGTAATGTGTAAGTTTCGGTTAGTTCGCTTGAAATACGAAATCTCGAGCTAAACTTTGTTGTTATACCGTACGTTACCATCTGTACTATTTCTACGCACTCGGCTTTCTGCAGACCAAAATGAAATAAAGGTAAAATTGGATGTTTCTTGAACTTCCTTGGGATAGCTTATAATTCCACGTAAGATAAGACCACGTAACATATTTTGTATATCCTTTGTTGCTGGATTCCTTCGTAGAAGTGACATTGTTGTATATAACTGGAGATTCCTCCAACAAGATATGGTAAAATTATAGTAACAAATTAGAATTTCAGAGTCTGGGTTGTGTGCAATGAATCTGAATTAAATTACCGCTAATAAGCACGAATCTATCTTACAGAATACATCGAACTTCGAAAAAGAAACTTAGAGAACTCTATCCATTACAGATTGAAGTGTACAAACAAAATGGTGGTGTCTCACCATTCCTCAACCTATTACACTGAGCTTCGGTCAGAGTCCCCTGCAATCGCAGCTATTGGAGCCAAAGCATAGCGGCCTTCGATAAAAATCAGTGATGCGTGCTGACGTGCACGTTGCGCAAAACCCAGAGTTACCTAAGGGACTCAAGAGAGAAGCTCGGTAGCATTCACATTTCTATTTTGCTTTTAAATGCGTTGCTTTGAAATTCCTTCGTGATCACTAGAAAGCGTCACACTTGTGCTTGCATGAGGACGTGGAAAAAAAGAAATGGTTTTGGGAAGAGATAGCGTCAGAAGTTGTGCAAGTATATCAAATAGTAATTTGTCAAAGAACCTTTGTGGCAGGAGTGACGAAAGCTTTGAAAGATCAGGCCACATTCCAGGAGGTAGCGTGCAGAAATAAGGGGCTGGGGGTTTCGCAAAGATGTTCTCGTGTGCTGAATAGGTAATGTGAAAGTGTTGCTTGCGCTAGAGGTCGGTTCATAAGAACGTAAAACGATAGACGAAAATTGTGATTTCAGAGAGTTCTGCAAACTGGAAGTCTATCTTTCCCCACATACCAAAGAGAGTCCAAGGGTTTTTTCCCGTCGAGAATATATTGCTTTATAGCCAAGTTTAGCATTCTAACGTAATGTGCTACATTTGTGCATTTACCGAACGTTTAGGGCGATGTCAAAAGAGCTCCTTCCAAAAAATCCTGTCGCTTAAAGCAGTCTCCAGAAAGAGAATAAATTTCTCGGATCTGGCATGCTTATCTGTTGCGCACTGTGCTGACTCAGTAAGGGGACAATAAATGGAGAAAAACAATGACATATTCCTGTCAAGTTGAAGAAGACGAAAGTTCATTGAATGCGTTCATAATTAAAAAGTTCGATTAACCGGTGAGGATGACATGATGTAAAAATAGTTTATTTATATAGTTGATAGGATTAATCTTGCCAGGCATCGTAACAGGGAGGGCATTAAAAATACAGACACAAAATATATAAATGGTGACTAATCAAAGTGCACATCAAAATATTGCACTAAATTATACATCAAAAATATGCATAGCAGTTAAACTAGAATGAGGATCGTTTGACAAGAATTAGGCGGGCACATAGTTTTACTACAAAGAAACACAAATGGGAGCAACAAAGTTTTAATGACAAGAGCAGAATAATTACTGAGATGTAAGTATTTATTTTTCAATAATGTGATAAAGCATTTAATGTTGCACTACTAACAACGAATGCGTTCAAGATGTTCCGTTTGCGTGCAGCGCAAGAAAAGGTCGAATACTATTATTAATATAAATGTTAATGTACTTTTCACTGATATTGATAGCATTTGAACCTGGTGTGACAAATGGCTCATGTCCTTAAATACTTGGAAGTCATCTCTTCTTATCTTCCGTCGATCACGGGCCCCCACTATTAGGAAATACACTCTTTTTCGTTCCGACCTCAGCTCTGTAACTGCCTACAGATACTTAGGAATTAACTTATCCGCCGACCTTTCATGGACCGATCATATAACGGCACTAACAAATGAATTTTGCCGCATTCTGGCCTTCTTAAGCAGATACCTTCGATTAGTTCCTCCCTCTGTAAAGTTATTAACATACTGTACCTTAGTTCGGTCTAAGATCGAACACGCATGCGCTACCTGAGCCCAGCCAAGACGAAAACATTAACTTACTGAAGTATGTTCAGAACCATGAGGAGCGTTGTTGTTTTTTCTAACTACTCATACATGTCTAGTGCTACTCAACTAAAACAAAACCTAACTTTCTCTACATCATTCACGCTCGCAAAGTCGTCCGCCTCTCCTTCTTTCATAAATTCTAACATGAATACCCTCTAACTCTGCCATTCTATCAGCCCACTGCCACTCCTCTCGCCTCAGCCATGCAAAGACGGTATCCACCTTCAGCCCGATCATCAGCCCATCTTACCTCGTTATTTGTACGAACGTCCAAGGACTGCAATTACCTTCCTGCTACTGCTATAAACCATTGCAATCACGTACATTTCAACCACTTCATCGAAGAACTAATCTGTATTACCTAAGGCCCACCCCTCATGTAAAATCTCTTTGCAGGGACATTTGAGCTATTGAAAATAAATAAATAAATAAATATTTGAAAGTGTCAGTAGGGAATGAAAACTAATTAAGTGTGTGTATGTCGTTATCACATGTTTGTCCCGTGTCTGATTTTGATTTTATCAAGAAGTGTCAACTTTTATTTAATTGTGTAAAAGTTGGTATATGGTTTTAAGGCGCATTACTTTTGCGAGTTTTGAAAGAATAGTGGTCCTACATGCTTGAATAGTTATTTGGTGAGTATGTCAGCCTGTGTTTATTAAATATACATCTGACTACCTTCCTCTGCACGCCTTCTAATTGTTTAATCTGCTTGTAAATGAAAGGGAAGCAAAGAGGTTAGCATATTCTGGAACTGGCCTGACAAATGTTTTATACACAAGTAACTTTGTTTCAGATGGTGCTAGTTTGAGGCTTCTGTTAGTACAAAAATAACTATTTTAAGCCGGTTGGTGTGATATTGTTAACATGAGAATCCCATTTTAGGTCAGTAGTCACTGTTATGCATGAATATATATATTACGAGACTAATGGAAGAGGAATGTTCAATCTGTGCCGAAAATTATATTGATAATTCTCTCTGGGTACGAATGAAATAAAAAAAAATTGATAATATTTGTCATCTGTCATTCTTCTCACCAAATGGTCAATGCTGTTCAAGCATTATTTAGAGAAAGGTGGTTATTGAAAGAGTTAATTCCTGGTAAATACACAGTGGGCGGCAAAACGTTTATTTTTGTAAGAATACTCGCAGGTAAATATAATAAAAATTGAAAACAATACTGAGCCTAGAACATTTCGTTGTAGTACAAGTACTGGATGTTACATTGGCTGTTGCCGACTTCGCGATGTTAATTCCGATAAAATGGGTATGGTCAGTGAGATAATCAGCAATCCAGTCTACAATGGGACCCGCTTAAAAGGTTGAATTATGTTAAAATAAGCTAGGTGTGTGATACGCGGTCGAAAGCTTTCGAAAAGTCTTAGAAAATACGGACAATTTGCTTCTGCTCATCAATAGCAAATGACACGAAATGTGTCAGTTATATCAGCTGCGTGGTCGTAGAAACTATTTTACGAAAGTAGCGCTAAAAGATGTTATATTTTGGTTTTCTTCTATATAGGCTGTTATGTGCTTTAAGGTAACGTGTTAGAGTAGCTTGCATATTGCGTTCATTAGTGAAATTGGTCTGAAGATTTATGGATCTGATTTGCTTCCTGTTTTGTGTATTAATGTCACTTTAGCTATTTTTCCTGCTTTAGAGAGGCTGTGGGTTGGCAAGGACTTGTTAAAGGTTATTACTAAGAAATTTGCTACCCATTCGCATGCTACGCAAGAAAATCAAAACATATTTCAGGACCATAAAATTGGCGTGAAAAATAGACAGTCAAGCAAGAACTCTAACACATGACTGCACATCTCATAAGATCATTTTTCTTAATCACAAATTAACATAGAATTCAATATTCAATTCACAAAACGATTCCTGGCCACGTATATTGTTGCTCAAAAGCGGAGACATCGCGTAATCGGTTAAGATTCCTGTTTTTCTGTAAAACGCGCTTGCGACAAAAGCACTCGGGAAAGTAGGCAAGCATATCATGGGCAAGCATATTTCAGATATTGAATTTTGTCGATGCACCGTCACAAAACGGTGGCATCATGCAGTTTTCTCAATTCACGTGGTCCCTTCCCTTTGCCGCGTCACTCCGAGGCTAAGACACTCGTCGACAAAATTCTAGCACCCGTGTTCTAACGCCACCAACTGTGATTCGGTTCGGTTGTTTTTATAGTGTCAAAGCACTACAAGAGGCCAGGACAATGATTGGTCGGCCATATGCTCCATCGCTTTCCCTTGGCTGGCGAAATTTCAATGACCTCAAAAGGACCGTTCATATTGTAGTCATTACAACGGACTTAGCTCGAATCACCCATGCCAGGCCACGTGACTGTGACTTAACGAAACAGCTTAGCCAATGAGAGCGATAGCACAAACAAGATCGGACATAGATGAACGATTGTGGTGAGGCTATGAGCGCTTTCGCGCAAGAAATCGACGCGCCACGAGGTACAGGCTACTGATATGATCTGATGAACCATTACCAATCAAACTCGTTCGGAGAGTGAGCATAATTTTCTTGGTTGTGAATGCTAAACCTTTCATCGGAGAAGGATTACCACTGCCTAATATATAATATAAAAACTAAATATTCAGTGCTGTTTCGGTAATGATTACTTTGTTTATAAAGAACTGGCACAAGAAGTACAGCTTACTGTAGCTGCAGAAAGGTTCTTTTCTTTACGTTTCGTCCCTGGCTAAGATATAGCCAAAACAGAGAAGGTGGATAAAAATTTTTGCGTACACATTTTTATATTCATTTGGTGTGTTCGGAGAAGTCTACGTTGTTGCATTACTGCGAGAAAAAAAGACGCGAATTGAATAATTAAATACTATATGCACTTGAAATAAATGCGCCTAGAAAGAAACAATTCCTAGACGCTCTTTCCGATAAAATCTACAAATATGAAATATAAACGGTCTACATATTTGAAGATGCTTTCTTGAGCTCTTCGATAGGAACATTATACGCGTACTTTAGTATAATGTGATACCGGACTCAGGGCGCTGTGTGGTGCAACATCTCCGTGAGCGCACTTTTCAAGACAACTCCACAAAACTATACTTATGTGTTTTTAGGTTATAAACTGGAAGTGCTCATGCCAAACATTGGATATACTGCTAAGGTTCCGCCTATATCTGTTTTCAATGCCTTCTATAACTCTGCACTTGTATTACAAATTGTTATTTTGACGTATCTCAAATTTCTTTGCATAGGAATGATGCCCATGTCGACAGGTACCTGATTCGTTTCACAAAAAGAAACGCCTCTCTAAGTTTAGTGAGGCGGGAAAGCTTGGATGAAATTCATTAACTTAGAACTACAAAGTTTGCTTCATAATTTCTGGAAAGTGTTACCAAAACATGCGGCCAGAGAACTAAGGGTAAGTGGAGTGCTTTTGAAAGTCTGTGATATTGATTATAAACAGAGCCCTTCAACAAAACCGGCCATGGAGGTAAGAAGATATAATTTTATATATTGTATTAAAAAGATTTAAATTTCTACACTAACCAAACTGCATAGATATTTCGTTCATGTAAACAAGCTCAGATGCAGGAGAGCGAGTCAGAGCTTCTAGTAGTGTATCTGCTTACCCTATCAGCTAAACGTAGTTCAAGACTGGTCTTAAAAGTTAATATAAAAAAAAACGAAGAGAAATGGAAAAGGTTTTTGGATTTGAGCCCCTGACTGAAATAGGAAATGACTTGCTTTTGCGCCGTCCTAAATGCTGAACTCAAGAACATTTCATGAAATGGAGAATTTTTCTCTTTCCAGGTGACTTCAAATTATTCTGTAAGATTGAAAATATTGAGCACTTCCGCCAATTGCAAGCCGACATCAACATTATTGAGAAATGGTGTTTAATAAATCGCTAAAAAGTGCATATTAAGAAGCCCCGTCTCGTCTTTAACTAGGGAACGCCACACAGTTACGTTTGATTATACATGAGTGGCTGGGCAGATTTCTCGTGTTCCCCTTGTACGAGACTTTGAAGTTGAAGTTGATTCAAAACTTGATTTTAGATTGCATCTGTCTTCTACTGTACTAATCTCATTGAGACATACTGGTCTTATATCTAAAGTAAAAAAAAAAAAAACATTTCGACAGTAAGAATGTCTGCGTACTCTAGGTTACCTGAGACGTAGCTTAGCTCAAGCTAAATGTTACGTAAAGTTATTGATAGACAAATCGCTAATCCTTCCTATACTTGACTGTGCTTGCGTTATATGGAATCCTCAAAAACTAACTGATATCTACCGGATCGAAAGTGTTCAAAAAAACGCTGTTCGCTTCATTTGTCACCAGTATCAGCTACATTTTTCGCCCACTTCCGCCCTTCCTCATTGCAGCTAACAACATTATCAAATTGCCGGCAAGTAGAACACTTGAAATTTCTTTACTGCTTCTTACATGATCATATCGGCTTTCACCTACCAGTTATATTATTCCAGCGCATCGCACATCCACAAGGAATCATTATGAACTAAATCTTAGCACCTATTTTTCCAGAAGCGATACATTTAAACACAGTTTTGTCTCTCGTACAATTGAGGCGTGAAACAGGATACCTTGATCAAATCATTCCCTCCCATTGCATGAATTTGTTAGGGCAGTCAGCCAACCTGAATTCAATGATTAGCTTGTTTCTGCGTTTGATTGTTTGCTCGTCTGTTTGTTGATATTGTACTATATGATTACATGACGTTTTTCTTTTTTTTTTTGCAATTTCTTAAAATATGCAATCTCCTACCCTACTCCTGCTATAGCTCCAGATGGAGCTGCAGTATGTACAAATAAAACGTGTGCTCATGAGACCCTATCCTTAGTTCGCCTCAGTAACCTGGAATAGCGTATCCGTCACCTATTGAACGAAAATTGAAAATGTGCAGTGTAACTTCATTTGCATCCGTTATGAGAGATATATTGTTCACCGGCGTTACTACGACTATGATTTTCTCTGAGCAGACCTCAATACTGGTACGTGCCTAGCACCACGCGACCGCCGCGCTTGGGGATAACGACGAAGAAGCGGCTGTTGCCTTTCGACGAGTCACGACGCCGGCTCCAATCACCACCGATGCTGGCATATTTCGACGACGATGCCGACGCGGAGATAGACATGGATGCGAGCAATGTCGGGCTTGGTGCCGTTCTAGTTAAGCACCAAGACAGAGTCGAGAAAGTAATTGTCTTCGTCAGCGGTACACTTTCCCGTGCTGTGTCCCACTATTCCAGCACTAAAAAATAGTATTTGGCGAAAGTATGGGCCACATTCTTCAGGACACTGTGCTCACATGTATAAAGCGACAGACATGCCTTGTTTATCTCAACGACGGGATAACCATTTCGCCAACGTTCACGACGTTTAACACCCGGTCCAATTGGGGCTGCCCACACAAAACTGTAGGCCCCACATCGGCCTTGATCAGGCTAGAAGGCGGCCCGGCCCGCATGATACCACAATCGGTCCTTTTTGGGGGATTTGAAAGCACCTGCAACAGCTAGTGGGCTCTAGGTTAAAAAAACACCCAGCCCAGTTTGTGCTGCCCATACAAAATTGCTGCTGGTCCCACATTCGCCTTGGAGGGGATAGAAACTATAGAGCTTCCGTAGGTTCGTCACATTTGTTAAGGATAATCGCTGGCGCAATTTAAATGTGAGCTCTTGTCGCAAGAAATAGCGCTAGCCCAAATGATGCTGCCGAATTTATGCCGCTGTGGGTCCTATACTGACCCTAGCGGGGGTGAACACACCGACGTTTCCACACACTATCACACAATTGTACAAGCATTCTTTCCATGCTTTATTTGTATTAGACGGTGCCCTAAATTACTATTATAGATGGTTTGTATAAGAGTTGGCATTTTTAGTCGGTTTGAAATATTACATAGCTTTTCTTCTTGCTCTCACGCAAATTGCGCTAAAAATCCTGAAACATACCGATTGTTAACTGCTGCAACTTATGTGGCTGTCGCGGATAGCCTGCAGCTCTCAGCATAATAGGTGGTGAAAGGTGGCTGTTCCAGGCCCTACGGGGCTGGAACGAGTAGGAAGCTTCAGCATCCCAGATCTTGATATCATGTGTCGTGCATTGGCCTTGAAAACCATGTGGGACCTGATTTCTGACACAATGTATCGAGGCAGCGAGCTGTCCTTATACCTAATGGGTATGTCGCGTCGTTTCTTTGATCTTCCTGTTCGGAAGGGCCCGGCGGCCGAGAGACCGCCACCCTTTTACATGTATGTAATTAACTCATTGCATTTCTTTAATGACACGATGCCTGAATGCGACCGTAGAGAAATGACTGCGAGCGAGCTTTGTGAAGGTGTAGCGCTCCAAGCTCTTGATGATGACCAATGCAGGAAAATGCGCAAAAGGAGGCGTATGAATCGCACCATTGTTTCCCTCGCAGCAGACGTAAGAAGCTTTACTTGGCTCCGGCAATGGGAAGCGCTACCCACGGCCGATCGTCTTGCAGCGTGGGGCGTGGCGCCCTCCGCCTCATGCCCGCAATGCGGTCGCACCGAAACTTTAAATCACGCCGTCTACGAATGTCAGGTTGCGCGCATTTTTTGGCGCCTTGTAACCAGCATTTTCAGACATACATTCAGTGGCAAAGCCGTCATCGAGATGCCTTTGCCGAACTCATCATGTGCATTGGCGCTTTCGTACTTTGGAAGCGGAGAGGATATGCGAGTCTGCCGGGACGCCCGTAGAGAGCCATGTTCCCTCTGCTCCATTGTTTCAGAACTCTTTTATTGAGGCATCTAAATGAAGAACTTGTAATGCTCGGGGAGGAGGCTTTCCTCCTGCATTGGTCAACGCGCTTCATTTCCATTGTTAATGGAAAAGTAACAGCGTCCATCCTTCCTTACTAGGAAGGTGGACGAGTGTTTGCCTGTAGTTTCGTCTACTTGCTTATCCTCTCCTTGCGAGTCATTGTATTGTTACAACATTTTTGTAAGTGCCCTTTATTGCTGTGTCAGAGATGATCATGAAACCTTGTCCTGTACCAGAACCTTCAGTATAAATAAAATTCTATTAAACGGTCAACGACGCTTGAGGCGGAGGCTAGCCTGCCACTGGTTTTTTATCTATTGTAGGCCATCATTGCACCCTTCACCGCTTAGATGGTGGACGACGGCTGTTGCTGCGCGCGTCTTTTTCTCCCTCTTCTTTTTCCTTCCTTCTCTACTTTTTCCCTTGTCCGCACGAGGCAGCGTAGGTGGCTCAGCTACGGAGCCAGTAGCAGGCCCGTGCATTTTCTTTTCCTTTTTTCTACAGCCACAACAACAACAATCTGCCACCGAATGTTTATCAGTTGTTGGCCGTCATTGCACCCGCCACCGCTTCGTTGGTGGGCGAGGGCTGTTGCGACGCGCGTCTTTCTCTCCCTCTTCTTTTTCTTCCTCCTATATTTTCTTTTCTGTCCGCATGAGGCAGCGGATGTGGCTCAGCAACAGAGCTTGTAGCAGGCCCGTGCATTTTCTTTTCCTTCTTCCTACAGTCACAACAACAACTGTTCAGAACACACATCTTCACAGCCTGAACAAGATCATTTAGGCTAGATTAATATTATGAATTACTAGGTATGTTAATATTGTGGCTGTTTAGAAAGGGCAGACATGTAAGAAATAATTGCTTAATTATGTCCTAAATTTTCATTGGGATAACTTGGATTAGGGCTTCCCATCGATCATCCGCGTCAAACCCCTGTGAGAATAAAGTGGGCAAGCCCAAGTGCGGCTCGTGCTATAGAACCCTCATCTGTCTTATGCCATTATCTGAGGGGCTGACTGAAATAAAAATAAATATTCATCAAAGCAGCTGCCCAAACCTGTTCAAAGTAGGACCATTGGGGGGAGTTGGCGGGATGTGCACTTTAGGCGATGCTTGAAAAATGTTACAGGGTTGCCTGCATCAGTCCCAAGTGGGGCCCATCGGGGCTTGGTCGACAGCCACCTTCAGGCCTACGTCGGCCCCCTTTGCAGCACCCACATTGAACCCACCGGGGCTGCGCTGAATTGCCTACATCAAACTCACCGGGGCCCCCCCTTCATAGCCCACTTTGTGCTACCTGCGGAAGCTTTGTAGTTAAAGAAAAATTAGTTCTGGTCCGGGGATCGAACCATGGACCACCACATTTCCGGGACAGTCGCTCAGATCTCTCAAAGGAGTAATTAAATACACTAGCGCATAGGACGGGAGCTGAGAAATATATAAGGACTGGGCGAGCGATAAGTTTTTGCTAAATCATCGAATGAAATTTTACTGTGACACAGGTACATAATTACAATTAGATTGGCACATGCGGAAATTGGATTAAAGCAAACCATGCAAAGAACGTATTAAACAAGTGGGACACCATTTTTAGGTACACTTCTTTTTTTCTTTTATTTAAAAGCAATAGCTGTCGTGCTGATGGAGTTGTCGCCTTCCCTGCTAATGAGCTAGGCTTCGCATACCTCCAAACTCAACCTCGTCTCTCCACTACCAAGCTACACAAGTAGCTTCAAATACAAGCCCACACCTGCAAAGATAATGCTTGGCAAAAAACTGTTCCCCCTCCTCCTAACTGACGAGCGATGACGCTCTTGTACCGTTCGTTCAAGCAGGGCCCGAACAGCCCCACATAGCAGTATTGTCTGCAAGGTGCAAACTTCAATTCATGGCTTATGGTGTAGGCTGGTTTTTCCCCCTCAGGAACTGCTTTACAAATGTGCACTGGCTTATCGGAGGCAGTGAATAAAACGTCCTGCGAGCTAGGGCTTTTGCTTAATCACGAGACACTAATTAGCCCAGCTTTCTGCCTTGACAGCTATAGAAGAAACCCATTATCAGCATCGCGTCAACTCTTTAGGTGTACCTTCAGTGTGTCCCAATATCAATTTTGGACAGAATTTCTCGCACCAGTTTTTTCCTTTGACGAGCTGTGTGTTTTCGCTTCTATATGCCATTTTTTACACTACGTTGTAAATGTTTACTTTATTGGACATTTTACATACGTGAGCTTGTTACTCATTTTCTGCCTACTTTAATACATTATAGGTATTACAAACGCGTCAAGCTCTACGACATCGCATGAGCAGCAAACACGTTTGTATAGTACAGTGCAAAACAAGAAAGAAACTGGAAGAAATTTCTAGCACTAGAGAACATAAGAAGATAGCGCTCATAGTAGAAATGATTGGCAATTTTTGAGCTAGAGCCAAGAGAAACAGCCCGCGTGCGAAACGTAAGCGAAAAGCCGCCTCAAATAATCGCAACAAACTAAAAGAGTAAAAGGAAAGAAAGGCTAAAAGATTAATATAGGTTTTGTTCCTGAGAACCGATCTCTCGTCAGTGATCACGACCGCGCCCAAGTTTGGAGTACCCTAAGTGAAAGCTTACCACAACCTTTTTTGTTTTTATCTGAAGCATTGTGATCAGTTCGCTGTTTTGTGATCATCCTGTGAAAAGAAAATGTGTACATTTATCGTTACTGCCAAACCAGTCTTTTTGTTTTCAACACGGCTCGTTGATCGAGTTTTCTTGTTTATTTATCCGGCAACATACTTGAGACGCGAGGTTTGGTTTAGAGCTCATCGCGTTCGAACGTACAGCTTTGACTCTGCAAACAGCTGATAAGAGTTGCCCTCATTCTGTCACGGCTTGGCATTTCAATTACGCCTTTGATAGATTGGGCTTCCTAGCAAGCATTTGAGTTTTAGTTTTTCATGCGTCTAGTAGACGGTAGAACTAAGTTTTTAATCTAGTAAGTTTAGGTGACCAGCGGCCCGAACTTTAATTTGTTGTGACTGTTTTTATTTGTTGTGGAATATTTGATCTGCTCTTCATCGAATAGTTATATATTTGACAAGGACTTTGTCTATTTAATAAAGCTGGTGATTGCCTCATCGTAATAAAATATTTGTTTAGGAGAAAATTTCAGACCGCACGAAATTTTTTACTCACTAGCATACATTTGGATGGCGATTGAGTCTTCCACTCGTTAATAACTTAGTGCTTGGAATATTGAAAAGTTCACAATTTAAAGCATAGTCCTCCAGAACTCTATCCGGTGTGGCACACCAACTGATAGTTCTAGACAATGCAAACAACAAAAATGCGCGACGAAGCCCCCTGTTAGCATCTTTGTAAGATCCGAAGCAGCCATATTTATAGCCCATCTACAATCGACTAAACGATTTTGCCTTCGATCCATTGTTTACAAGCTATGTCACCTTTTGCCCAAGAATTGTAAGTCGCGCGTTGTTTCTTCGCATTTAACTCCACACAGAGATCACGGTGTGCTTAGTATATCGAAGGTATTACCAATAGCCAATGTTTGCAGGGAAATAACATGTTACATTTGAAACTATAAATTTATTGTGGTTAAGGCGATTATTTATTGCCCAACGAAACTCAGGAGAGCGACAAAGAGCCGAAGAAAAGTTATAAAAGAACAAATATTAATTGAAGGTTTTCGCCCTGGGTATCTTTAATGACCAAAGTTGAGAAAAAAGGTTGCCATCAATTAATGACGACATATTCCTTCCAGTCAGTTAGGAGGGAATGCGTCATCTAATAGCTGTGCTCTAAAAAATTAGTAATGAAAATAGAGTTGCATGTAGGAATTCAAGATTTCCTTTGTTTTTGAGCCTAGCCCTTGCCTCCACCACATTTTAAAGGGCAGATAATTTTTGGGGAACCATCGACACTCCTATAACGGTCAGATATTTAGTTTTGTCATTAACGCTGTTTTAATATTTCTGAATAAGCCGCACAACACAAACAATAACAATTATCCAGTAGGAACTACATCAATGCTGTACCTAGCTGCAGTAATGATGTGGCGAATACGTTCATAAGCCTTGCGCTCTGAACAAGTCAATGTTTGCCGTAAGAGTACTTCATTTGTAGCAGCCGAGTATTATGCCTATCGAAATATATAGAGCACAGTGAAGCGTAAGAAAGCAGTCGATCACTGAACGTGCTTTAGCCATTAAGAATTGTGTGGTAATGTTCAGCGTCTTCGATTAAATGAGGCCTAATTCTGAATCTTCATAGCAGTTGCTCGCCGCCGGAGTGGCGCAGTGGTTACGGCGCTCGACTACTCTTCCCAAGGATGCGGGATCGAATCCGGGCCTCGGCGGCTGCCTTTCGATGGAGGTGAAACGGAGTGCCGTCCGTGTGCTGTGCGATGTCAGTGCACGTTAAAGAACCCCATGTGGTCGAAGTTTCAGGAGTCCTCCACTACGGCGTCTCTCATAGCCTGAGTTTCTTTGGGACGTTAAACCCCACAAACCAACAAACCACAAACCAATCATAGCAGTTACTTTAATGTCACACTGGGCTGAGGTCGAGCATCCGCCTCGCATGCAAGAGGACCGTGGCTCTAATCCCGGTACGGAGCAAGTCTCCCCCGGATTTAAAAAAAAAAAAAAAAAAAAAAAAAAAACATTACGCGCGCCGGTGGAATTGCATAAAAATAGGTTTCAGGTGCGACTTGATGCCGGTGAACACTTCCGGCAACACATTCGCTCACCAGAAGAGGAGCTGGCCCCCCTGGTGCAGTAATTGGCCAAAACCTCCCATGATTAGTCGTAAAAAACTCCAGCCCTCATTCACAAGCGGCTGCGGACCAACTGCATAACCACGGTGGCGGTCAGACCTGTGACGCAGCGGGGGGTGCTAAGAATTTCTGGCGCCGAGGACAGGCCGCCATAGGAAACCTGACTCCGGCAACGTTCAGTGCTAGAACCCTAGCTAGTGAGGCTAGTTTAGCAGTGCTATTAAAGGAACTGGTGGTATGCAGTGGGATATAATAGAGCTTAGTGAGGTGAGGAGGCCAAATGAGACATATATTCTACTGAAGGGCTGGAATTTATTGGGTTATCGAGGTTTACCGGAGAAACGAGAACTAAGAGCGGGTTTCCTTATCAATAAGGATAGAGCTGGTAATATAGATGAATTATATGACATTATAAGAGGGTTGCCGGCATTGTAATTAAGGCAAATAAACGGTATAAACTGAAAGTTGTACAAGCATACGCACCTACATGTATTCATGATGACCAGGTAGTAGAAAGCTTCTATGAAGATGTAGAATCGGCAATGGAGAAAGTAAAAACACATTATACTCTACTGATAGGTGACTTCAATACCAAGATAGGTAGCAAGCAAGCTGGAGACCGTGCAGTAGGAAACTATGGCATTAAGAAACAGCAGAGTGGAGATACTAGTTTAGTCTGCACTCTAAGAACTGGAACTCTTATTTCAAGAGTCAAACAGCCTAATTACTCCTGCAGATCTCACTTTACTCCTGCCATATGCGAGGAAGAGTGAAATGGCCTTTCAATCTTCCAAGAAAAAATGAGTAAAGTGAACATTCTACTCCTGCAGATTTAGATAGCGTTAAAGGTTGTTTTACTCCTGCGATAAAGAAATTATAACTTTCCGTACCACACATGTTTCGATTGTTGCTCGGGCAGCACAAGTGTCCGTATTGGACATTGAAGCAGGCTTCTTTTTCATTTTTTCCTCCTGTCTGCGTGATACCGCATTAAATAGTAGTAATCAGCTATCAAGGGTAAAGGCTTCCAGGCGTGTCGTCTGCTACTGTTTTCAACTACGAAACTGTCAACTGCTCAAACCAAATTGACCTGAAGAAATGAATAACCTACGAGCATCTAACTTCACAAATGAACCTTATTATTTGAAAATAATTTATGCATTCACAAATACTTGATAGTTATCAAACTCATGCTCCCTCTTCTTTCTTTTTTTTTTTTTTTTTTTTTTGCGTTGCGCAACTGTTGCTCTCCTTGTTCAGTTCAAGCGCTGCGTTAGCTGTGCGTTGTTTGTTCTTGCGGCCTGTCAGTTACATCGTATTTCGCTTAGAAATCCTTTATTACCGCCGGCTTGACCTCTTAAACTACCCTGTTATATCATTATGAAATGCATCGCAAGCCTCAAGCCTTCGCAGTGTTCACCATTTGCAGCGCGCACACAGGATATGACCTGCAACTTGCTTTCAATGCTCGCTCGCCAACGGCATCAACGGTCTCCGGACAATAATGGAGTCATTCAGGTAAGGTTCGCTTCTATTTTTTTTTTCCGCAACTGCAAGTTTAAAACGCGCAAAAGCGTGTAGACTTCTGTTCATTAGCACATATTTTGAAGCCTCAGTTTTACCAAGCGCTATTTTCTTGTACTGGGAGCAGTGGCATTGTCGCTTGTTCGAACATGGGAGGCGCGTAGGCGCTATTTGTTTTGGCAGTGCTGTAACCGCTAATTTTCTTCCGTAGACACAGAAGTATGTGTTCTTGTGCATACATACTTTAATAACTTCCATTTTTTATCATCACAAATATGCATCGGCAGTCACGTTTACGTCCGGTTGAGTGAGGCATTACAATTTTGTTCCTTGCACTTCCAGGTGTACACTGTTTTTGAAAATGTTCTCCTGGAAGACAGCTGCTTGCTCAGGGTGGATGCTTGCTTGGTTGCTAAAGGCGTCCCGTGAACAGCATTAAGCTCGTAAGTGTGTTCTTCCGTCACATGATTCTCAAAAGGCACTACCATGATTAATGGTGATAAATGCTTTATTTGCCTACCTATGCTGTACAAGTGGAGGAACCGCGGCCTTAGGCTAAGCACATGCCCACGAAGTGCGGTCAGCTGTTGCCATGGTCTCCTAGGCTGTTCTGTCTGAGGACGTCATTGCATATTAGGGCACTTCAGATGGGCAAGCAGCTTGAGTATGCGAATGTGTTTGCTTGCACTTTATGTTCTGAAGATTAGTGTCGTGTGTAGCAGCCAATCAAGGAAGTAATCGTGAGTTAATCCGAAGAAAATGAATTGTTCATTTTTCACTTCCTGGCATACTTTTTTTCTTCTGTAGAAAAGTCACTTATAAACAGTATGCATACTTTTTTTATAGCTGCAGCATGGACATGCTGTTATAAAGCCACTTTGAAACCTCAAAGAAGTAAAGTTGCTATTTAGGTCATGCTCATAAGAAAGAGAAGCTGCTAAGAATGGCTCACGAATTAATTGTCGAGTCATAAAGAATATTCTTTGTTGCTGTGCAAAATAATGCAAAATGTCCTACATCTAAAAAAAAAATCTGGAAACATTTCAGTGACCTGTTGCGTGCTTGCTGAAACACACACACACAAAAAAAAAGAAAATGAGGGTGGGGACCAATGTTGAGTGCACACAGGAAGTTGAGTAGCGGAGGAAGTCATCACCGAGCTCTATGACAGCAGACTTGGCATGGCAAGGAGTCATAGAGCACTGGCACGACAGTGTTGCATCGGCTTCAGCTCTTTCCACGCACTTTTGATGGCCTTCCATAACTCATCAGAATTTGCAGTGTGCAGGACCCTTTTTTGCAAAATGGCTTTTAATGCCTGAAATGTTCTCAGTGACTTTCATATCAGCGACCTTAGGAAGCCAAGCTAGTGTAATGGGCTACAAAGCTTTTCAAGGTGCACTTTCACAATGTGCGCCGTGAGGATAGGGAAAGAATGCTGCGGCAGAAAATGCCCATTCTTGTAAGCCATGATTGACAGCTCTTAACCACACGGCCAGAGTAAAGAGCACATAAATGACGAACACAGGTGCTGAACTTCAATTTTATTCTGTAACCACTAATATTCTGCTTATATACCCATAAAGGCACAGACAAGTGGCGATTTTTGACACTTGTGGCAACAAAAACTAATGTGACAGATAAAAACCAAAAAAAGTACCGAAAGGGCAAACCCGAACGAGGAGAGAACGAGATAGGCAAGTTATCTTTTAAGCCGCCAACACATGGAAAGTGGACTAATAAGTACAAAAAAATTACAAATGTGGAAGGAGAGCAGAAAATGGGTAGCAGAGGTAAAGGTAACAATTAGCACAGCAAAATGCATGAGATGAAGTGCACTAAAACTGAAAAAAAAAGCGTCATGAACAGCGACAATGAAACCAACAATTGACATTGCCAAATGCAGAACACAAGCAGTACTAAATAGCTAAACCAAAGCAAATGAACGAAACACGCATGATCAACAAGGGTGAAGTCAACAATTAACATAGCGAAAGGATGAAGATGAGGTGCATAAAACCAAACAACAAAGATAAAATGTCAAGAAATGAATTCAACAAATGTAACAAAGCTAAAACCAGGCTAGATTACAGAATTCCATAAAGAAAGGCAATCTATTTTTCCAAAAGTGAAATGGAGGGGGTGCTAACACAATCATCCTTGAGCCTCAAAATCTTGGCAGCTTCGACTATTTCATGTGTCAGCTTTACCAATGTGTTTTTAACACTGTTTTTTTTTTTTTTTTTTTTCAAAGATTGGGTGGCATGGCTTCTTTGAGTCGGTTCCTGCAGTGGACGGGCAGATTCCTGGGGAATTACCTGAGAAGTCATTTTAATGCTCCATTAGCCTTTCATTGATGCATCAAAAAGGCTTGTTTGTCCATGTATACCTTACGGCAAGTGAAAGGCTTAGAGTGAGCGCCTTCTGTACACTGCTCCTAAGGGTTTTCTGTGCTTCTTGGTGCGGCATCTTTTCTTTTTCATTAACGATCCACAAAAGCTGCAATAGTTGCTCAGGGGCAGAAAAGAACGTCAACTCCTGCTTTCTTTTCACTCATCGTAAGGTTGTGGGAAATTTGGTGCATGCAACGAATCACTGCAACCTTTTTGCGTGGCCTGTGCACTTCAGCCAGTGGTTGTGTTTTTGCACTTGGTGTTTTTCAGCACTTTTTCTGCGACAGTGGAGAGGACTTGTAATGGGTACCCTGATTGCGTGAGCCTGCATACCTTTTTCAAGAAGCTTTCTTGCAATTTGTGCTCGCATGACTTGTTCAAGGCGTTGACAAGGGCAGACTGGATGATATTTCTTTTGACCAGCTTTGGAACGAGCGGAGCTGCATGTTAGGAAGGGATTGTTTCCCCTTGGTCCAATCCGCCTTTTGCGCGAGTTTTCTGTGCATGCGCGAAGCCCCAGCGGCGACTGATGAAAACACACTGAGAGGCGTCGACGGCGCTTCTCGTCGCCGCACTCATAGCCAACGCACGGGGGCTGGAGGCGCGGTACGTTCACAGCCTCGGTAAAACGATGCCAACCACCTGTGCCGCTTACGTCTGCCACTCTCGAGGCGTGCCGGGATGCAAGACGCGTTTTGTTAGGTTTCCTTCGGCAAGCCGCGACCTGCAACGGCGTGAAGCTTGGATTAGGGCAACCAAGCGTCAAGACGTGAATGGGCGACCTTGGCAGCCGACTGCGTGCTCTCGACTGTGCGAAAAACACTTCGTTACAGGTATGTATGCATCTAAAGGAAATGTGCATGATGAAAAGTATCTACCGGAGTTTGCACCAAGCCTGTAACCCACCAGTGATAGCAGCAATGAGCATTTGTTCGGCGCGTCTGATGGCGATGTATTTTGTCGTTTGTTGCGAAGGGGCCGGGTAGCGCAGATATCAAAGGTGGTTGTGTGCGCTAGACCGTAATATTTAGCATGTTTTATTGCGACTGCCGCCTGACTAAAAAGAAGAAGAAAAAAAAAAGGTGTTGTGATGCACCGCCGTCAGCGAGCCGAGTGGTTGAGCTGGTCATGAGGCTCGCGAACGGCAGTGCATTAAAACGCCGTATTTTTTTTTTCTTGTTAGTGAGGTGGCAGTCACGATAAAACATGCTAAATATTACGGCCTAGCGCACACAGCCGCTTGTGATATCTAAGCTACCTAGCCCTTTCGCACATAAAGATAAGAAGGGACAAAATACATCGCCTTCAGGCCCCGGTGCAACTGAAGCAATCACGCACCGAAGAAATCCTCATTGCAGCTATCACTGGTGCGCTACAGCCTGGGTGAAAACCAGTAGGTACTTTTCATCATGCCTATTTCGCTTAGATGCATACATACCTGTAGTATCTGTGTTTTTGCCGCTCGGAGCATATGACGCACTTGCACGACGCACAGTATTTTTTTTTTTTTTTTTTAATTAAAGGCTCGCCTTCGTGCACGCCAAAGCATCCGGACTTTGTTCCTTTAATGTACGCAATCAGATGCACTTCGTTAGGGAGCTTGATAATCGTCTTCGTCCAACCGTTCGCAACGGCAAGGAAACCGCCCGGCACAATAAATGAGTCTCCTGGAGGGTTCATGCTCGTTCACTTGCAGAGTGGATCGCTCTGGACGTAAAACAGGGTTGGTTCCTGACCGAGATGCGCATCCGATATGTAGGAGATTCACATATGTGTCACCAAGTTGTTGATTCCGCAGAAATCGCGGCGGAGGCAGAAATGAACGTTGGAGATCCTTTCACAACAGAATGACCATTCTCTGCGCACCGAGAACCTTTTCACCACTGCGACCACATCCGTTCCGACTCCTGAGGCCAGAAACCGGCTACAGCTCTGAATCATCCATTGCCAGAAAAATGCAGCGCGTTTCCTGCAGGTGTGCATTTCGGCCGGGACAATGCCCTTTTCACGGGGTGTGTATATGTGACTCTCTGCCGATCTTCGTGGATGAAATCCTATAGCTGCACGGTTGTAGATGACGCGAGGAGGAAGCGACGCCCATTGCACCATGCCGGCGCCGCGGTGACCGCATTGTGCTCGGTAACTCAAGACACCCCACGCATATGCGCCGCTCAAAGTCACAGGATACGATTCCACCTAGCTCTGCAGCATCAACAAACCCCTGGCTGCTTTGCCCTTTGAGATCCCTCTCTCTCTCTGCCCCCACGCTCTCCTGTCTGCCGAAAACCTGCACGCGTCGAACACGGCCCGCGCTACACGCTCTTACAATACGAAGATAGTATATGCGTACGTGCGTTATGAGTGGATTGTGAAAACGCTCTACCTTCCCCCATACTGCGTGAGCATGATATGCTGCAATCACTGTCACTACTTTCCGCTCCGAGGCCAAAAAAGGGGGGAAGCTTTCGCTTTCTACCAGCGTTGGCGTGGCCATTTCGTATGGTGCGCTCTCGCGTCGTCTGCTACACTGCCGCTCAATGTGTTTCCCGCCCGCTCCCGCATGATGGTGCCACATCCTCGCGCAAAAGGCGGATTGCCCGGCACACATAACTGGGTGTAAAGAAGATTCTTAGTTCCAGGATGTGCATGGAATCATTGTCCGGCATTTCGTGCATAAATTTAAGGGGAGCCAGGGCACTCTTAAGGACACTAAAAATTTCAGGTACTTCATGAAAAAAAAGGCTTCCTTGTCACAGTCGAAAAGAACCAAGAAATCATCCACAAAGCAGAAAATATTTTGAACTTGTTAGTGTTTGAAATGGTTCCTGAGACTTTTGTCATGCATAGCTAAGAACAGATCACTGATAACGGGGCAATACATGATCCAATGCAGATCCTGTGACTTTGGATAAAGTGTAAACCATTCCATTCTAGAAATGTTGATTTTAGGTACACAGAAAGCATAACCAAGAAACCATCTACAGAGACACCACACTCATTCTGGAAGGATACTGCTCCAGGTTTGTCGATAGCTTCACGAACGCATTTCATAAGATCCCCCATCTTGAGGTATAGAATAAAATAATTTTAACATCTGTAGAAAAACATGGTAGGCTTTCTTTCTATTCCAGTTCAAAGACCTAATGATTTCATCTGCATTCTTTACAAGAAAGGTATCATCGATAGAAAGCAATTTCTGGTTGCCTTGCAAATACATAGAGACGTCTTTCTGCCAGGTATCCTCCGAAACAATAACGCACAGAGGGCACGAGAGGTATATCTGGCAGAAAGACGTCACTATGTATTTGCATGGCAACCTGAAATTACTTTTTATCGATAATCCCTTTCTGGTAAAGAATGCAGATGTAGTCATTAGGTTTTTGAACGGGAAAAGAAACAAAGCCTATCATGCCTTTTCTATAAATGCAAAAGGCTTGTTTTATTCTATACCTCAAGATAAACCTCATGAAATGCGTTCGCAAAGCTATTGACCAACATGGAACCATATCCTCCCAGAGTGAGTGTGGTGTCTCTGTAGATGGTCTCTTAGAATTGTTTTCTGTGTATCTAAAATAAACATTTGCAGAAAGGAATGATTCACACCTTATCCAAAAGCACGGGATCTGCATCATATCATGTATTACTTACTCCCTTGCTCAGTGATCTGTTCTTAGTTATGCATGACAGTAGTCTCAGGAATCACTTTGAAAACTCACGAATTCAAAAAATTTTCTACTTTGGGGACGACTTCTTAGTTAATTTAGACCGTGACGTAGAAACCTTTTTTCATGAAGTACCTGAAGTTTTGAGTGTCTTTAAGAGTATCCTGGCTCCCCTTGAATTAAAGCAAGAAATGCCAGACAATGATTCCATGTGCTTCTTGGAACTAAGCATCTTCACACCCAGTCACGTGAGCTGGGCATTTGAACCAAGGGGCAACTAGCCCTTCCTATAATATGACTCCGCTCGTTCAAAGCTGGTTAGAAGAAATATCATCCAGTCTGCCCTTGTCAATGCCCTGAACAAGTCATGCGAGCACAAATTACAAGAAAGCTTCTTGAAAAAGGTATGCAGGCTCACGCAATCAGGGTACCCGTTACAAGTCCTTTCCACTGTCTCAGAAAAAGTGCTGAAGCACATAGGCAACACGATAATGTTCTAGGGATTCCTTACATGCACCAAATTTCCCACAACTTTACGACGAGTGAAAAGAAAGCAGGAGTTGACGTTGTTTTCTGCCCTCGAGCAACTATTGCAGCTTTGATGAATCGTTAATGAAGAAGAAAAGCAAAAAAAAATAAATAAATAAAAAAGAGGCCGCACTAAGAAGCACAGAAAACCCTTAGCAGCACATGCGGAAGGCGCTCACTCTAAGCCTTTCACTTGCCGTAAGCTATACATGGACCAAACTGGCCGATGAAGGCTAATGGAGCATTAAAATGACTTATCATATCCCCCAGGAATCTGCCCGTCCACTGCAGGAACCGACTTAAAGAAGCCATGCCACCCAATCTTCGAAAAAAAACTGTGTTAAAAACTCATCGTTATAAGCTAACACATGAAATAGTTAAAGCTGCCAAGATTTTCAGGCTCAAGGATGATTGTGTTAGTACCCCCTCCATTTCACTCTTGGAAAAAAAGATTGCCTTTCTTTATGGACTTCTCTAATCTAGCCTGGTTTTAGCTTTATAACATTTGTTGAATTCATTTCTTGACATTTTATCTTTATTGTTTCGTTTTATGCACCTCATCTTCATCCTTTCGCAATGTAATTGTAGACTTCACCCTTGTTGCTCATGAGCATTTCCTTCATTTGCTTTGTTTTAGCTATTTAGTGCTCATCTTCTGCATTTAGCGGTCAATTGTTGGCTTCATCTTTCTTGTCATGCACTTTTTCTTTCAGTTTTAGTGTACTTCATCTCGTGCGTTTTGCTGTGTAATTGTTAGCTTACGTCTGTTACCCATTTTCTGTTACCATTGCATTTTTTTTTTCTGTTATTAGTCCGTTGTTCCACGTGTTGGCGGCTTAAAAAATGATTTGCCTATTTTGTTCTCCCCTTGTTCGGGTTTGCTCTTACGGTACTTCTTTTTGTTTTTATTTGTCACAAGTGTCGAAAATCACCACTAGTCGGTGCCTTTATGGGTATATAAGCAGAGTATCAGTGGTTCCAGAATAAGGTTAAAGTTCAGAGCCTGTGTTCGTCTTTTATGTGTTTACTCTGTCCGTGTGGTTAATTAAGCACTGTGAACCATGAATCAACACCATTAGCCCGACAACTTTTTCTATCCTTGCAAGGTCCTTTTAGCAGGTGAGAAAGGAGCTGGTGGCAATGATTACAAAATAAGCTTGGGAGCTCAGCTGACCATCAATGCAGGGAAGAGGTGAGAGGCTGTCTTTGTGGCAACCTCCCCCCCCCCCCCCCTTCACATGTTTAAGGATTTTTGAGTGCTTGGCCTGAGGCCAATGACATAAAGGGGATCATACCTTAAAATAGCAGTATTTAATGAAAGTTACAGCCTTGGCAGCAAAACAAACATGGTATATAAGAAAGCAAGCCACAGGTCAAAAGACAAAAGTATAATCATTTACTTTTTAGCAACTAGGCAGCACTCTTTTTGTTTCTAGGCCCACCCAGTACAGGCCCACCCAGTAATGCCTTAAAGTTAGGGCTTTTGTGTAGCCATCCTATCTGAATCCTGCTTTGTCACGCCTTTGCCTAATAAATTTATCTGACACATTAAGGCCCTTATCTCACCCCCTGTTACGAACAGGCTGTCACTAACTGAGGCAACAATTTGTAAATTCTTTTTGGTTGCTTTTTGGTGAGATAGTGGGAAGCATCTTTGATTTGGTCTTCATCCCGGTAAGTATGTATGATTATGCCCTCTGAAGCCTCAGCCACTCCAGTTGCTTTTCTGTAGTGCGCTGTCCAGTGATGTCCCTCTAATTCAGAATCTTTTCGCTTGAGGTATCGCGGCAGCCTTATAGGTCCGTAGCCATGCTGAAGCTCTAAGCAATGCATGTTGATAACTGTCCATTTTACAGATTGAAAAAGCGTTCACATCAGAAAGTGAGAAATGAACGATCCATAAATGGGTGTGTTTGGCCAGTGTTTAAATTGCATTTCTTCAATTGTTTGCTGTATAGGACAGTCTTCAGAACATAAAATATGAGCAAGACCGTTTGTCTGCTCATGCTGCCTGTTCATCTGAAGTGTGCTAATGTGGAGTAACATCCTTAAAGAACAGTATAGCAGATGTGGGCATGCTATTCAACCCATGTACAACCTCTTGACCAATCACTTTGTGGCTAAGTGCAGTTACTACAGGCCTACTATTACCTTCCATGCTATGTGTGTGTTAATTGTTGCACTCCTTATTTAATCTTAAGAGAATGATCTGTGTAGGTAATTGCATAAAATAGATCACTACCTTATTTTGACAACTGATTTATTGCTATTGCTGCCATGCAGCATGTGACACTGATTGAGTGTATTGTTCTCAATCACTTCCTTCAGCCAATGCTTGGTTTAATAATTTTGTTGTCATTGTCTTGTGTTAAGTAATGGCAATAATTAGTGAACTGGTTGATCTTGTGCCCTTCCAGCAGGTGTGCTTCTGCTTGGCAGCACATGAGAATCACTGATTCTTGTTTATAAGTCACTGTATCTGTTCTGTTCCCAAACATGTAATTGTACTCAAGGGGACTCAATCACAGTTCTTCAATGCTGTTTTTTTTTGTAATATACTAGTTGACTTTGCTTTATATTTGATATGTATTCTTTCCTTGACTATCATTGTGTATATCAGTGGGCCTCTTAGATTATCCACTGTCCGCAGGTCGCCTGAGTACAGCCCAGCCATTTGTTTACTAGGGTTGCTCTGGCGTTAGTCTTTCTCCAGGTGGACAGTTCCGGGCTACCTGCTGGCTGCTAGACTTGCCAGGATGATTTTATGTTGGCTACTCGCATCCAACTAGCAAACAACGGAGAGGTGATGGGGAGGTGAGGAATGTCTGCGGCTGTTTTTATTGACTAGGACCGCAGAGCTTCGGGTGAAATTATCTTTTGTTTTAAGGGTGTCTTTAATAATGTGCAGGCAGGTGCTCATTTCAGCTGATCTGCAGTGCTCATTTATTACATCTTTAACTGTCGCCGCATACATATTTTGTATGTGTGTGACATTGTCTCCCATCACATAATTTACAAGATCAGATGTTCGTTCCATATTGAGCTTAATGAGTTCGGATTTGCAAATTATATTTGATCTGTCAAGTTCTAGCATCAACTTATTTTACAGCATTGTTCGAGAACCTTCTCGAGCGTGAGAGCAGACTTCAATTCCCTGTGCACTCAGGCATGCGCATTCATGCAAGTATATCGTCAGCATGCGATACACGGTCCGAGTGTTCGGTATTTACTTTTGTAGCGCAGTGGAAAGGACATACTTTGGTAATTGCTCAGAAATATTTTAAGATGTAACGCATGCATGCACTATCACGTTTCACTTGATTCATTAAGGTGGTCACGACAGCTAACAACTGAGCATAAACTAGTTATTGCATTTCACTCCTCACACGTTAAATTATAAATCCTCGAAATTTGAGCTCATTCGGTGCAGCAGATAGTTTTAAAAATAATTTTTATTATTATTGAAATTGGCTTTCTGGTCTGGCAACCATTGGCCGCTGACGTCATGAGATATCATTCCCATGTCGTCTGCTATTCGCGATGTAGTCTATGTATGCTGCACTTTTGCATTCATGCTTGGATGGTGGTCACAGATTTTTTTTTTTCAGCAAAAATATTTTATTCGCATATTCTCTTTTCCTTGAAAAGCCTTTACTATAATATGCGACTTTAGTGATCCTCGGACTTGTTTTGGGCTTCGTCTAGAGATTGCCGAGGAGGCTGAAATGGACGGGCTCATGCTGTATAATTCAGCATACAATCAGAAGCATCTTATTCTTACACTATGAGATTTAGCTTGTTTTAGCAACAAGCACTCACGCATATAAAAAGGTACTTGTCCGTTTCTTCCCGCCGTGTACCCGCGCCACGAAAGTGGGGAGGGGTTAGCATTATGTTCCTGATTGCTGAGGTATTGCCGTTGCTCTTTCGGTCCAAAAACTAAGAGTAAGCAAGCATTACCTTGAGGCGAGAGCATACCTTGCAACATTAAAGGAGCAGACAAAACTTTTAAACAAAGCAGTACCTCTTGACGACCTTCCATTGATCAGTTCCGTCGGTGTCGCGGGGCCGGAAACCTCACACTACGGTGATAGGTGCTGGTCGTGCTGGCGTCGTCGCCAGTGTAATGCAAAAAATCATGCGTCGATAAGCTAAAGCTGATAAGCTGACTGACCGTGCCTTATGCTGAAGGAAACATGCCTTATTCTATATTGCTTTTGTGCAGTAGCATCTTCATCAAGCGCTTTCGTCTGAGGGTCGGCCACTGAGTCAATCAACTCCCTCCCCCCTCCCTGCAAAGAAAAAAAAAGTGTCCTTTGATATTGCAGCCTGCATTTCAGACGACGCTCCACCGTGCATAGTCTCCTGTCCGCAGTGATAAGAATGTTTTTAATATGAAAGCGCCTCTACTTTAATAAAACTTTAGCAGCACACCTCTGATTTGAATTCATTATGCAATTGGGGCTGGTACAAAAGCAGCCAATGGTGTGTGCTGTGCCTTCACTGTGGGGAACAACTGCTAGCATGACCAGCGTGGCAGTACGGCCTTGCATGTTGTTTTTCATGCATGATGGCTCACACGGGGAAGATTGGGAAAAAATAAGGCGATAGATAGTGCATGCATTTGGCATTTCTCAAATATTTCTGAGTGCTTCCGAAAACACATTCTTTTTTCACTGTGCAGAAAAATGAAATGAAGACGTGAAAAATTAATGCACTCATGATACTGATGTACTGTCTTTGCCAGAAGTAACCAGGCTGCGTGTTCCGCTTCTCAGTCGGTTAGCAGAGAATTCATAAAAGTTCTGATGCTGTAAATTGGTGCAACATAAATGAGAGCTCCTGTCTTCACTTGCCAAAAAGTTATGATCCTCAGGGGATCCATGTTAGCTTCAGAATACAAGCAAGAAGCAAAACATGCAGCCTGGTTACTTTTGGCAAAGACGGTACATGCACTTATTAATGTGCCTTCTCGAGTACGTACTGGGAGCTGCAACCCACGGCAATGCTCGAGAAGGTCCTCAAACAGCAAGTCAAGTAAAATAAGCTGAGTACGGACTTGAGAGATGAAACGTATTTTGCAAATAAATCGATTTAATGAGCATAGTATGACGCAAACATCTGCACTTGTAAATGGTGAGAAGAGATATGTTGCCCCACATACACAAAATAAGTAAGCAATGGCAATGGAAAGACACACAAGATGTCCACCACGACTGGCAGAAATAAGCACTATCCTTGAGATTGTACGAAATGTCTTGTTCACTAAAGTACCGCACATGCTCACCACTTCCATATAACCTCTGTTGTCTGCTAGCCGCCCAAGCGCAACTCACACTAAATCATCCTTGTGAGAGTGTGGCATTCAGTGGCATATCATCAGAGAAAAAATGACCCCCCCCCCCCCCCCCCCCCCCCCATACACACAGAAAAATGTAAGAGCTGGCTCCACGCTCGGGCGCCCCTTAGGCTAATAACTTAAGCCCAGTGACAAGGTGGCACGTATGCGGAAACTAACGATAAAAAAGAGTAAGCGTGACAAATGTCTCTTAAATGTAATTTATGTTCATTATTTTACCTGTGTTTGCTGTGTTTTTGGTCATTTATTTTTAATGTGACAGTATTGAAGGCCCCGTTTCCCCAAAATCTTGCATTGTTGGTGGCAACGTCGTGAGCAAAAAAGTCATGAGCAGGGTTCTAGCATTTGGTAATAAGCAGGTGACATTTTTGTGAGTCAGGCATTGATTTTTGGTGTTAGTTTGTGTGGCATCATGAGGCCGCATGAGATGCCGAATTGCCTGGAGCTCCTTACGATTGAAGGGTGAGATGGGCCCTTCCGAGTCGCACTTTTGTGCAATGTTGCTAAAGCAGGTATATATATATCTATGTCAGGTTGTCTTTCAGATAATGTGGTAGCTTATCACTGTATGCTAATGAATGTTTGAGATAAATGGATCAGTGACGAAGCGAATAGCAGTATGCAGGTACGAAAAGGTGGGTCACCTTGTAGAAATGCAGACTGAAGACAGTCAAACTACCACATTATACCCTTAAAGGCAGACTTTAAGTATCCCTCCAGGTCTTAATTTTAATTTATTTATCCGAGGGCTGTTTTCAGCACCTGTTTTCCTTCCGGATTTGGTTTTCATTTATAATTGTGTGAATTTAAGGTAGTCTCATTTCTCGCAAGGGTGGAAGAACGGGCTAGTTGCTGGTTCATATTGGGAAAGGAAAAAATGATTGCACACTCGACAAAGTGCTGTGTTGTCATTTTTTGTTCATGTCTCAAAAATGCGCTGTTATTTTTTCTCAAGCTCTCTGTTCTTACTGAGCTTTTTCATTTCACCTCAGATGCATGACCTACAGTAATGAAGAAGGACATGCCTCTGTGTTTATGCCTTATCACTTAATGTTGTAGTATTATATTTTTTTTCTTATGTCTATAGCCCTGTGTTTTAGATAAAAAGAACGACCGAGGTTGCCCTGCTTTGTTATATTGAACAACAATGCGCCATAAAGTCATCCCGCTGTCAAAACATGCATGAACATCGGAGCATATCCTACCTTCCGTTATCACTCTCAAAGAAAGTGTCTAGTATGCAGAAACACTAAGGCGGTAGGCATTGCTAGTGAAGTTAACTGCCGCCTGACCACATGCCCACAGGCTACGAGGTCAGCCACTCAGTGTGTGTGTGTAAGGGCTGATGTGTTAGCAGAATTAGTGTAGCAGCAGCTTCTCTACACTGCCAGGAAATGAACCACTGACAGGGTTTTAATTAGTTTGAATACTTGTCACGCAGTATGCTGTGTTGGTCCAACTGGTCACATTGCAATGCATCACCTTCTTAGTTGGATCTCTGCCTTCGCCACTACTGCAGAGTGTAGGTAGCAGTGTGTTATTAGTCTGTGCAGACGTAATTGAGCGGAAAGGTTGCTTTGTGGTCCAAGCAACAGCGATCCGATATCACCTTTCTTAAAGGTTGTTGGGCTGGTGGAGTGCATTACACAAATATTACATGTATAATGTATGTTCTGCATGCACATGTGCTTGGTAGCATTGCCGCAGTATCTTTGACTATTCAGGATCGATGACAAGAATGCCAGCCTACCTACCACAAGCTGTTGTGAACACCTCGATTACTATATTATTGCGTTGCTATAGTGGCTTATCCACAACCAATGACTCGGTCAAAAGAACATAAGCACTCCAGAGAGCTTAGACGTTAGCTTGACAGGGTCAGGGTGCTTACTGAATTTGGTATGGCAAGCATCATGCAAAAAAGGAAGTGGTGGCAGTCCTAAAACTTTTACACTCTGCTAGATATAACTTCTGTGTGGATCTTGCATGAAAGTAGCAATTATCAGTCAATTTTGCAAATATATTCGGTGGAATCAGCTGTGCAATACAGTATGATGCTATATCTGGCTAATTGCACATACATTTAGGTTTTTTTTTTTATTCTGCAAGCTCGCCATAAGGCATATTATAAAAACCCATCTAAATTGTTTTCCATAAGTAACCGAAGAAGGCTCTTGCTCTTATCGTTGTTGGTGAGCCATTTGGAGAAGTCCGCTTGCCTTGTTGCAGTTAGTCCTACTTCCTGCTGAATCTGTCCTTGATGGTCCCTGCACAAGTGCACAGCAGGTGGCGAACATCCACTTCTGCAGCTGGTGTGCAACACTTCGGGCATGTGGCGGGTCCGATGTCTTCTTGAGATTCCCATCAGCATGTTACAGATAGGGTAAGGGCCGCCCCAGCTCTTATTCTTGTTTCTTGCTATTGTTGTCTGCAGTACTAAAACCTGGCTCCTCATCTCCCTGGTATATGAAGTAATCAATTACAGGCTCTGCATCTCAAATACCCATATATTTGAACCTTTGAACAACAACAGCATCTGGGGACATCACATGCAAAGATTTGAAAATACGCAAACAGACAGGCTTAAGTGACACTCCAAGCTAACCTCATGGTGTCATTACGTGGTTGACTGCTGCCATGCGCAAAGTAAAGATGTGTCTGAATTGTTCTTTATATGCCACAGAGCTAGACGATGATAATGATGGCAGCAGGCAGGGGCAGTACCTCGGGGTGTATGCAGGGCCACTGTACTATGCAGATTCCATTTCCTTCCAAATAACAGGTTCCAAATTTACAAGGAGTGGCTCATACATAAATGTAGCCCTTAGTCGAGTGTAAAAGGCACTCTATATTTCCTTGGTATGGATGATCAGGTCGTTTAGGCTTTTTGAGAAAATGTATTGCATAAAAGGGTTGCCCTTTCTCAGTATTATTTACACTTGGCAAAGTGCTAGACTGCATTATGCAAAGATAGTCTGCAGTCTACCTCTCCCTTCTTGCCGCCCTGCTGAAAGATATCTGTTGTATGTCTGTAGCAATGCATCCGTCTGTTGTTTCAGGCTACTAGGAAAAGTGACACTATGCACAGGCAACCGTAATAAGCATACTTATTGCGTCCCCACTAGCAACGTAAAGCAATTTGCCTTTACAGTGGTCTTGTTTATGCTCTTTCAGCTAATTGCTTGCCTTTTCATGATGCTATTTCTTTACACCTTCAGTTAAGATCACTGCAAAATTGCCATATATGTGCCCTGGGGGTGAAACCGCAGCCATCTGCCGGGAAATAAATCACATGACTGCATTAATTTTGTAAGAACTGAATCTGCAGTTTTTACCACACATTAGTGGTGCATTAGAAAGACACCAGTATCAGTTCTGAATGAAAAATGTAACCCTTACTAAATTTTATGGACATAAACACGTGAAAAAGTGCTGGCCTTTACACATTCTTTAAACTGACCACTGAAAGTCAGCAACAGAGCTATCTATAGATACATACACCTTCACATTGTCTTTTTGTTTACTGTTAAATACAAATAAAGTCAGATATCCAAGCATTCAGGCGCCTGATGCAGTCATTGGTTGTGGGTGTGCTGCTTTAGGAATGCAATAATAAAGCAGTTGAGGTGTTCACGACAGCTGGTGGTTAGGTGGGTCGGTGTTTTTGTCATCAACCCTCAACAGTTAAAGGCTAACCAAGCAGATGTGCATGCAGAACATCAATTGTACGCATAGTTTTTGTTTAAAGCATTCTAGCTGCACATCGAGCTTTAAATAAACTGATACCCAGTCGCCGTTGCTCTACTTTTGAAGCAACCTTTCTGCACAAGTAGATCTGCACATACCAACAAGCCTGGTAGGAAGTGGCTCTTTAGCATAACACCATCGGCTGCTGTCTAGTTTCAATTGATGAGTGTGCACTGCTTTACCTACAAAGGAGAGGTGCAGATTATTTGCTCTGTGTGCTATCTGCACGCTCCAGTAATTGAGAAGGTGCAGATCCAGTTGGGCAGGTGACACATTGTCATGTGACCAGTTCGGCTAACAAAGCATACTTCGTGGCTCGTATTCAAACTTCTCAAAGCCCTGTTAGTGGTTGATCACTGCCGGTGTAGAATAGCATTAGTGAAGCTGCTGCTACCCTGACCCTGCTCACACTTCAGAAGTTTTGCCTAGCCGGCACACTGACGGACCAACTGATCGACCTTGTAGCCTGTAAGCATGTGCTCGGGCAGTGGTTAACTTTACTAGTGCTTCTGATTTATAGTTTCTTGCACTGTTTTTTACATGCTCGACACTTTCTTTGAGGATGATAATGGGAGTTAGGATATACTCTGATCTTCATGCATGTTTTGACAGTAGGGTGACTTTATGGTGCATTGTTGTTCGTTATAACAAAGCAGGGTGACCTCAGTAGTTCTTTTTGTCTCAAACTCAAGGCTGTAAACACATATTTTGACAGTAGCTCCACCCTCGTTCACAATAAGCATTTGTGATAGCTGAGGCCAATATAGGCGGGCTTTACTTCAGAGCTAGAAAAAAGTAGTGAAACCAGTACCAACAAGTTCCATAAGTACTCACTGGTACCAAGCTGTCGAGGATTTTTTCTTTAGTCTGACATATCGAATACACACACATGTGGCAGCTGTTAAATTAGGTTAAAAAAAATAAAAACAACAGTAGGCGATAATGCGTAAACAAATTCATCTTCTTCATTGCTGTAGGTAATGCATCTGGGGTGGAATGAAAAAACTCAGTAAGAATAGAGAGCTTGGGAAAAAAATAAACCGCACTCCTAAGACATTGAAAAAGAAAGAGATGACAACACAGCGCTTTGTCGTTGTCTCAAGAGAGTGCTGTTTTTTTTTCCCAGAGATGAACTACCAGCTAGCTCATTTTTCCACCCTTGCAGGAACAGAGACCACATTAAATCGACGCGGTGCTACAAATGGAAACCAAGTCCGGAAGGAAAGCAGGTGTTAAAAATCTCGGAAAAATAAATTAAACCTAACTTTAAAACCTGCAGGGATACCTAAAGTCTGCCTTTAAGGGTATGCTGCTAGTTGCTTCGTCACTGATCCATTTATTTCAAACATTTATTAACATACAGTGATAAGCTACCACATTATCTGAAAGACAACCTGACATATATATACTTGCTTTAACAATTGTATAAAAGTGCGACTCGGAGGGGCTTGATTGCCATCTCACTCTTCAATCACAAGGAGCTCCTAGCAATTCGGCATCTCATGCGGCCTCATGATGCCACACAAACTAACACCAAAACTCAATGCCTGACCCACAAAAATGTCACCTGCTTATTACCAAATGCTAGAACCCTGCTTATGACTATTTGCTCACGACATTGTCAACAATAATGCAAGATTTTGGGGAGAATGGGGCCTTCAATACTGTCACATTAAAAATAAATGACCAAAAGCACAGCAAAAACAGGTAAAATAATGAATATAAATTACATTTGAGACATTTGTCACACTTACTCTTCTTTTTTATTTTAGTTTCTGCATACGTGCTGCCTTTTGAGTGCACTTAAGTTATCTCATTAGCCTACGGGGCGCCCGAGCGTGGAGCCAGCTCTTGCATTTTTCTGTGTGTAGGGGGGAGGGGGGCTACTTTTGGTTGCTCCAGAATGCGTTCATTTTTTCTCGACGATATGCTGCTGGATGCCAGACTTTCACAAGGATGATTTAGTGCGGGCTGCGCTTGGGTAGCTAGCAGACAACAGAGGTGATATGGAAGTGGTGAGCATGTGCGGTACTTGATTGAACACGACATATCGTACAATCTCAAGGATAGTGCTTATTTCTGCCACTCGTGATGGACATCATGTGTGTCTTTCCATTGCCATTGTTTACTTATTTTGTGTAGAAGAACGGCTGATTGGGCGAGTTGGTGAACCATGATGGACAGTAATGTATATTGCGCAAAAAGACGAGACAAAGAGGAGTCGTTGTCCACTTCTCCTCTTTGTCTCGTCTTTTTGCGCAATATACATTACTATTTTGTGTATGTGGGGCAACATATCTCTTCTCACCATTTAAAAGTGCAGATGTTTGCGTCATACTATGCGCATTAAGCCAATTGATTTGTAAAATGCATTTCATCTCAAGTCCATACTCGGTTTACTTTACATGGCTTGCTATTTGAGGGCTTTCTCGGGCATTAGCGCGGATTGCAGCTCCCTGTGCTTAGTCAGGAAGGCACATTAATTCGTACATGTACAGGGTCCTTCAAAATATTGCGAACACGGCAAAGTGTGCCCGCGCTCCGTGAGCGTCAGCGCATCCGGCGCGGTCGCGCATCGAAACAATGCGGCGCATGCGCACGCTATGTGCGCATGCGAACGCTTCGAATATGTGCGAATATGCGAATATGTGCGAACGCTTCGCCGTGTTCGCACATATTTTGAAGGACCCTGTACATCAGTATCATGAGTGCACTCATTTTTCACATCTTCATTTCATTTTTCTGCAAAGTGGAAAATGGACGTGTTTTGGAAAACACTCAAATATTTGAGAAATGACCAATGCATGCACTATCTATCACTTTATTCGTTCCCAATCTTCCGTGTCATGCATCATGCATGGACACCAACATGCAAGGACTGTCACGTTGGTCATGCTAGCGGTTTCTCCACAGTGACGGCACAGCACACACCATTGGCTGCTTTTGTACCAGCCCCAATTGCATAAAGAATTCAAACCTGCGGTGTGCAGCTTAATTTTTATTTATGGTAGAGGCGCTTGCATATTAAAAACATTATTATCGACGTTATGCATGGATGACGGCATGCAACAGACACACTGTCGTGTCAGCTCTACCACAGTGTCCTCTTTTCCCCTGATAGATTCCTAAGACTGCACTGCATTCCCATCCAGCAATGGAGCCAAAGTTCGAGCGTCACCGATGCTGGCATCGACAAATCCCATTGATGCTCTCTCTCTCATGCTCCCTGTTTCCGCACTCCTTTATGTTGAGTTTTGAGAAACTAAAATCAGCTTTAAACCTGTGCCCTTTTAGCCATTTAAAGCTGTGTCTAGCTGGGTCAAAGCTATTGCATGACCTTTCAATTTTTTTTTATCATATGTTTTTGGACTCCTAAAATCGTGACTCCCATTTGAGAAACATTGCTTTTTGATGGCTGAAGTGAAACATGATAGTGCATGCATGTGGTACATCTCAAATATATCTGAGCTATTACCAGAGCATGTCCTCATTTCCACTGCATTGAAAAATAAAATACCATGCACCCAGATTGTGTTTCACACACTGGCGATATGCTTGCATGAATGCGCATGCCTGAGCATGTACTGAGGGCTATGATCTGATGTCACACTCGAGAAGGTCATTAAATGATACCATAAAATAAGCTGAGGCTATGCACTTGACAGATGAAAGATATATAGAGAATCCGAGTTCAGTGAGTTCATTATGAAATAGAAATCTGCAATTGTCAGTTGCCTGGTGGGAAAGAGTGCCGCATGCATATTATACGTATTTAAGCAGCGACAGCTGACAAAAAAAAAAGATACCATAGGTGGGCACCATGGATCAGCTAAGAGCACCTATGATGCCCTCGGATAAAAGAAATGTCGCATGATACTCCTGTCCTTCTAGTCAGTTTAAAAATAGTGCATAAATTTCTCACTTCTATATCACCTCTCCATTGTCTGCTAGTTGGAGGGCTGCAGCGAGCATAAAATAATCCTGCCATGTCTGGCTGCCAGTAGGTACAAACAAGACAAATATGAATAAAAATTGAAAACGTTGCTTATGCTTTCTCTAGTTTCGCTGGCTGCTAGCTTCCCTATGTAATTTGTCATTTGATAGATTTCATTACTACAAAAGCAGCGTCACTTCAAAATTTACATTGTCATGGTCTTGCCTGAGTGGCAGTATTAACTTAAAATTGTATAGACACCATAATAATGCCACAGCATTCATGGCTTTATTCTGGATATAATCTGATATAGGCATTTTGAGCAAAAATCATGGGCATATCTCTAGCAGGTGGTGGTTGGCTGGTGACATGGCTGGACACTGCTCAGTGGTTGTGCATGTCACGAGTCTACATGACACGGCTAAAGGCCCGTTCACACTTGCGACTAGCAGCGGTCGCGTGACCGTTTTGGTCGAAAAGCGACAGTCGCAAATGGTCGCATCGGTCGAAAAGCGACTGCCACGGGCCGATCGGGCACTGCTCGAATTTTCAGTCGCGCGACTACTAGTCGCAAACCATTTCACCAATCAGCGAGGTCCCGGAGTACTTGATCGAGCACCTTCTCAATGCAATTAAAGAATACCCCTACCTTTTCAACAAACGGCACCCGGAATTCAAAGGCAGGGAGATAGGATATGGCCTGGGAGGAGATTGGAAAGATATTTGGACTATCTGGTAAATACCATGAACTTTTAAGAAATGGATTTTTCACGCAGGTGCAACATTTTATATTGACACCACGATGATTGACATTGTCTATTCGTCGTCGGCGTTTTCCTGGAAACACGAGAGCGCGGCATGCGTACCGGCTCGCCTGAAAAAGCTGAAGTGTCTGGCAGGCGGCAGCTACCGACGTTCACTGTCATCGCCCAGCAGCTCTCCTACTCCCAACTCGTTCGGAACGAGAACAGAACGAGAAGGCGACTGTCGCAAGTGTGAACATCGGTAGTGGCGAGCTCCTCTCCTCTGGTCGCGCGACTGGTAGTCGCAAGTGTGAATTGGCAGATAGGAATTCTGGCTTTAACCAAGCCATTAAATGTGCCCGAGTGACCTAGGGGTAGCATGTCTTTGTCTGGATCCAAGGTTCTTTGGATCCAGTCAACCAGGCATCCCCAGGTGACTCAGGTAGGTTCAGATCTCTTGGTTAAAGCAGGTCTCTATATCTTTATGTGGTCTAACATAATGTGATGGCTTACAACTGCGTTAATGAGTATGCACAACATAATAGAATAAATTGTGGGGTTACTCAATTACCCTGTAGTGAAGTGTCTGTACATGAATGAGAATCCACACGGAAGCCCCAATGTGCTCCATCATACACTTACGGTAGAGTTTAAAGGACCCCCGATTTTTTTGCGTGTTGTCTTTGTAACAGTGTGCATGACTATACATGGATTACCACATAGTATTTGTTTATGGCTGCTAAATAATACAATCTCTCCCATCATCTGTTTCAATTTCAATGCCATAGCAATGGCTGTGTCAGAAATCAGTATAGGTCATGGAAGGCATGAAAAACAAACTGCAATATCTGCTTCATGATTTTATTCACTATATCGTTGAAACTAGCCTGGTTCAGGAGCAGTCATCACACCGAACGTGCCTTTATGACCTTCTTGATATTTGACACAAAAGCCTTCTTCTCCTGGATTCTAAATATAACTAAACTCAAGGATTCATTCAAGTTATTAACACGAAAGCGTTACTTCGCTATGTTCACAGATTTCTGTCCGTAGACCGCACCCGCAAAATCGTGTCCGCAGCAGTTGCGAGTAATTAAGAAACGTGAGAGGTTAATGAGTGGTGTCAATCGATAGAGACTGACATAATGTTGCTGCCGAAAAATGGGCCAGTAAGCTAGTTAGGTAATTAATTACAAGCAAAAAATGTAAAAGTTCTCTGCAGCAGTTGTGAGTAACTGAGAAGTGGTAGAGGTTAATGAGTCCAATTGATAGAGGGTGACGTAGTGTTGTGTGCGAAATAATAATTAGGCCAATAAGGTAATTAGGTAATTAATTAGAGGCAAAACATGCAAAATCATGTCCGTAGCAGTTGTGAGTGATTGAGAAATCGTAGAGGTTAATGAGTGGTGTTAATTGATAGAGGGTGATGTAATGTGTGCAAAGAATTAGGCCATTAAGGTAATTAGGTAATTAATAAGAGGCAAAAAATGAAACAGTAAAGGCAAAAATGGTCTCATTAGCTAATGGCTTGGTGCCACATTTGAATGTATCAAATACTAAAATAATTAAACCAGTGAATTAAGGTGACTTCAAGTATGTGACATTACACAACCTGAAGTCGAGCTAAAAAAGGGCATATGAAGGGACTAGCATGCAATTTCAAAGTACCAAAGACTAAAGCAGTTAAGGCAGTCAATTAGAGTGGCGTCAAAGGTGTGACGTCACGCAACTGGAAATAGAGCTGAAAAAGGGCATAGGAAGGGATTGTGCAATTTGAAAGTACCAAAGACTAAAATGAATAAACAAGAAGTGGATAATGTGAGCTAGAGGCTGTGACGTTGCACTACCAACCGGAAGTCTAGCTGAAGAAGGGCATAGGAAGGGATTGGTGCACAATTTGAAAGTACCAAAGAAAATGGGTAAACAATAAGTGAATTAAACAAACAGAAGCAACCAACAGCAGATTCCGTGCTTTTGCATTACTCCAATTCAGATTCTGCAGCGCTGTTTTTAGTTGTAGATGGATGCCACTCTGCAGAAGCGGCCTCAGTAAACTCCAGAAGGAGTGGAGGTTCGCCAGTACAGCTGCATGTGTTCTACATCCAAAGCCAATTCTCGAGCAACAAACGGTCCAGTGCCGGCCAGGCTTGTGTTTAGCCTCTGAGGGACTAGCATAGTGGTATTCCCACTTGAGGTATAGCAAATTGGCAGTCAGAATAAACGAAGTATGTGGATTTCTAGATCACTAGCTTTGTTTAATGATTTGGAATGAAAAGTCTACACTTGGTCATGATGTGCCACTGCTAGGGCATACCTAGGTGGCGACCCCAGGCGTTCACACCAAGTTTTGTTTTGTTGCATTAGCTGTAGGTTAAAATGAAAACTTGAGATTAGGAGTATGTTTAGTTGCTTATAATGGTTTGCTTTAACCTCCCTTGCATTGTTTTTATTCTATATGCAGGCACCTGGAAAATGCAAGGATATCTTGAGCGGCTTCACTCGGCTCGGCAAGCTGCGATGTGGTCGAGCGGCAGGATCACTTGGTTAAAACTTTGCTCACAGGATCACTTGGCTTGTAGCAGTGTTCTGGGCATCTAATGCCAATTAGACTGTGGTGTCGAAAACACTGATGGGCCTGACCTCACAGAGCACATCCCAAATGTATTGCTGGCATGCACAGCAATTGTGAGAAAATAAAAGCTGTCATCAGCGTGCTTTTGCATCCCTATTTATTGAAGCACCGATTTCACATCACAGACTGTTGTGTGTATGGTGCAAGAAGTGTGGAAAAAATTTGTACATTCACCATTGAACAGTGTGTAGTGGAAATACTATGCACCGTTTTGCAGAGGAAGGTATGGCCAAAGTGAGTCCTACAAAACATATGGCTGGAACTGGTTTAAAAAATGGTAGGATATGTAAAACAGGCCATGAAATTCCATCAGGAGGAGTAAAATAAAACTCTCCTTGAAGGAGTACAGGCACTCCTATCAGTGGAGTCCTTGAACTCCTCCTGGAAGAGTTGTAGGACGCTACTACAGTGTGTAGTTTTACTCCTTTCGGAGGAGTACCTTTACTCTATTCACAGGAGTAGCGCAGTACTCCATCAGTGGAGTCCGATTACTCTATGGCTAGAGAGAGTTCTTTTACTCTGGAAAAAGGAGTCGTATATGGGACAAGCGAAAACTCCTCCAAATGGAGTTCTAGTACTCCTTCTGTTTTCTGAATGCAGTCTCTTACGAATGATGAAAAACGTTTTAAGCAAACGGAATAACCGCAAGTGGACATGGAAAAGTCCTAACGGGAAGCTAAAAATGAAACTGATTTCATACTGTGTTCTAACCCCGGTATTATCCAGGATTTCCAGGTAATCGGACAGATCCCACAAGACAGGTGTTAGGCATGAAGACCAGATCTCCACAGTACTATTCACAGCTAGCTTAGAAGAAGTGTTCAGGGACTTGGAAAGGGAGTAGTTAGGGATAAGGGTAGATGTAGAATACCCCAGTTCTGCAATTTGCTGATGACATTGCCTTGCTAAGTAACTCAGGAGATGAACTGAAAAGAATGATTGGTGACCTAGACAGGAAAAGTAGAAAGGTAGGATTTAAAATCGATATGCAGAAGACTAAGGTAATGTTCAACAGACTCGGGAAGGAACAGCAGTTTACGTTAGGTAGCGGAGCACTGGAAGTAGTAGGCGAATATGTCTACTTAGGACGGGTAGTAACCGCAGAGCCGGACCATGAAAAGGAAATAAGAAGAATAGGAATGGGATGGAGCGCATTTGGAAAGCACTCGCAGATTCTGACTAGCAGCTTTCCGGTATCGCTCAAGAGGAAAGTATACAACAGTTGCATCTTACCTGTACTCACCTATGGGGCTGAAACGTGGAGGCTAACCAAGAGGGTTCTACTTAAGTTGAGGACAACCCAGAGGGCTATGGAACGAAAAATGGTAGGGGTAACATTAAGAGATAGGAAGCGTGCAGAGTGGGTCAGAGAAATAACTCAAGTTACCGACATTCTAGTGGAAATTAAGAAGAAATGGGCATGGGCAGGACATGTAGTGCGAAGAGAGGATAACCGATGGTCGCTTAGGGTAACAAACTGGATTCCAAGAGAAGAAAAGCGTAGCAGGGGGCGGCATAAGTTTAGGTGGGCGGATGAGGTTAAGAAGTTCGCAGGGGTCAAGTGGATGCAGCTAGCACAGAACCGGGTTAAGTGGAGAAATATGGGGAGAGGCCTTCGCCCTGCAGTGGTTATAGTCAGGCTGATAATGATGATGATAATTGACATATTCTATAGTGACCACAGAAGGTAAGGTCGTGAATTAATCTGGATTTAGAGAGGGAGCGGAACAGATGCTTCTGGGAAAGAGAGCAATGGTTAGCCTTGACCGCCTAGTAAAGAGTAGAGACATTAGTCTGCCAACCAAGATCCGCATAACTAGTGCTATGGTCTTTCCAGTTGTGATGTATGGATGCGAAAGTTGGACTGTGAAAAAGGCTGACTGCCGAAGAATTGACGCGTTTGAATTGTGGTGCTGGCGAAAACTCTTGAGAGTTCCTTGGACTGCCAGAAGATCAAATAAGTCAATATTGTCGACCATAAACCCTGACTGCTCATTGGAGGGTCAAATTCTAAAGTTAAAGCTCAGCTACTTTGGTCATCTGATGAGAAGAGAGGAGTCGCTGGAGAAAGATTTGATGTTGGGAAAGGTTGAGGGTCGCCGGAGAAGGGGTAGGCAGCGAACGCGATGGTTAGATGGGATCCTCGAGGCACTGCAGATGAAGTTATGTGATGTTAGGAGGATAGTGAGAGACCGGAAAGCGTGGCGTGACATGGCCAATAGGGTCACGAAGAGTCGGACACGACTGAACGACTGAACTGAATTGATGTAAAGGAGACTTACAACAACGGGGGCAACTTGGCCGTGGTCATGATAAGAAAAATCCTTTTTGGTTTAAATGCCTTCACTTGGAACAAAAGCTCGGAGGGGGATATGGCGTAATGCTTATAGGTGCGATTTCAACACCTACTGGTTGACATACAGACTGATTTTCGATAAAAATATAATGCTTTTCACGCGCTAAATCTCAATTATCCTCATAGGCATGGAATCAGAAGGCTTAGCCAGGCCCTCCACTATGTATCATCCAGGTAGAGGGGGCTGAGAACCCGCTCTAAGGCATCTCCGTAATAATTAGTTGATTGGAGTAATTTGTAAAAATACTTCTTAATTTATACGTCCTTTACATAGCTCCTAAATAATTTTGATTCTTAGCAACGACCGAATCTATAGATTTGTTTCAATATAATATGACCACTGAAATCAGATTAGGATCCATAACTTTTCCTATCGGATCGCAATGAATCCGACGCGCTCCACTACAGTGCGAAATGGTCATGCCACCTAGCTCTCTATAATGTCCAATAGTCTGATGAAACGTGTTTGCCACGATAACAGACCGTAGAGCGAATACAGTGCAATAAGAACTCAAACATAAAGTCGGGTTGTCCTTCGAATGCTAAGCACGTGGAGTCCGACAATGAGATAAAAAGAAACACTCCGAATGTCAAACGCCTTTCAACATCTCTATTTTTTTTGGAGCCTTAGACAAAGTTTTCCATTAGTCAAAGCGCGGTAGCAAGTAGCATGTCGAAGCCAGCAAGCATTTTGTGAGTGCTTCGCTAGTGCTTTTTTCGCGCCTACTGCGTAGGCTCTCATGGATATGCCTCGGCAGTCTGTTGAAACCACACGTTGCGGGCTTTACCTGGCCTACAGGGAAACCCTCCAGGCTATGAATGTATTCAGCCAAATGCACCAATTTAACGCCTAAATATATCATAGCGGACTTATCCTGACCCACGTACCTGACAACAGCAGTATTTGGGTGCGCACTGGAACGACTGCAAAGCCGCTAGGCAGAGCTGTTGTATGCTAGATCTCGCCGCCACAGAGTGCCCAAGTATCAAGCGATTATTTGGAAACTGCAGAAAAAAATATGTATTACAATTTATCAAACATTCGGATGCAAGACTTTTTAGTCGGTAAAGTAGACAGCACGTCGTTTAAGGCCGCTCAACAACCAAACTGAGTCGACAGATTCGATGTACGAACAGCTTTGTGCTAGCTCTCCGCCTTCCTATAAGAAAGTATAGCGATTTATCTCTTGCTTCTAGGACTGCTTTTGGGAATCATTTTTTAGTCGTTCGCTTTGTTCAGCATTTTTTAAAGATGTTTTGGTACCAAAACTTTTATCGTGAGCCGCTTTCTGCAAGAAAAAATAAATGAGACGCTATCGGCGATGGTTTTTCAGCAGATTAGTGTCTACGCATCCCGACAGCACAATCCTTTAATGCATCTGTTGTCTCCAGCAAAAGTGGGCTTCGGGTAGTGGCGTACAAACAGAACAATGTAAAACTGCTATTGTAGCGAAAGCTTTAAAACGCCTGCCAGCTCAAGCCGACACCGTCTACGTCGGTTTGCCTTTGAGCAACTTGAAGGTAAAGCCTTAGAGCAATGTCACATAAGCCACTAATGCAACTATGACTGACCACGTGATAAGTCAAAGGTCAATCGAAAGGTTAAGCATCAATTAAAAAGTCAAGGTCAACCAAAAGGTCAAATATCATGTTAAAGGCCACCTACTTGGTTTGCGGCATCAGGAGTTGAGCAAGGATATAGAACAATGAGTGGGACTACGTAAACAAGTTGATGGATCGTGCCCTGATGTCATAATTGACGTCAAGAGAATACATAAGCGAGTAGGAAAGACGACATGGGTAAAAATAACGAGCATGGCGCTTGCAGGCTGTTACATGTGGGATGGTAGCCTGCGCTATCACGTCATACCCTTACAGGCGGAGCTTATGTGTTCCCCATAATGTTGAAGCGAAAGCTTTCACGAAACCAACAAATAAACCCCTTTTTAACCGCGTGTTTGATCACATGTTCAGCCACAGGCGCATCCAGGCAAAAGAAGCTTCCGCTTTAATAAGAGCGAAACCACAGCAATTTTTTTATGTTAAAGAAAGCGCGCAGTAGATAATAAAGGAGACGTTCAGACCAAGGTAGCGAAAAAGAAGGCTCTTGTTGTTTTTCATGCCCGTTCGCATCGTTGTGTTAATGTACAGCAGAAGAAAATGCAGACGTGCCGTTGCGCCTCGAGGAGATTCTGATGTACGCTATACTCGGGGACAACTTTGTGGGGCAATGTGCTGGAAGCTAGGGAGCCGAAACACACCAGATCACTCCGCACAAGAATATAGTGCCTCCAGAAATTTCGCAGTGGATGCCCTGAAATGTTATACCATTGCGGAATTATTAAGCTTGTTATTGTATCAGGCTTAAACTACAGTACTAGCCAGTACAGCGGGAATTTAATACGCAGCATTCATGTCGATGTACCCAGGGCCTAGTGGAATGCGTCTGCCGCTTTTCTCCGCCCGTTTCTACGCGCGTTCGTAACGTGCGTATGCTTTTGAAAGCGTACGTCGGGCGCGTTGCCGAACCCGCAGCCGAGGCAAGGTACTCGGAACTACATGGCGTAGTAACACAGCTAGGAAAGCCCCGCCCTCGTAGCTTTGGCTCCATTGCCACAGAAAGTTGTGCCCGAGTATAGTATGTTTTTCTTTTTTTTTTGTACCTAGTCTTGCGGAGACAGAACAACCTTCTTTTGAGAAGTCCGGCTGTCGATCTTACTGTCCTCTGAAAAAAATTCGCTCCAACCTCAGCGAATTTAAACTGTTTATAATTTAAAATTGACATCTACAGTGACCTACACCTGGGAAATTATTATTCACAGCAAAAATGGGCTTTCACATATTTTATTCTTGGTTTAATTATGAGACATGTGTTTTCATCACGACAACCACCTCATACTATTTGAAATTACACTTTTCCGATTGACTAGTTGAGCGGGCTGCTGCTGAAAACCCATTTCCAAAATTAAGCTCTGTTCGATAGGTAACAGAATAAGTTTACAGCTGATTCATTAGTAACTTGATTACTTCGCCAGTAAATGACAACTGTGTGTTATTTTTCTGGCGTATTTTTCATTTGTATCATCTGCACCAGAATGACCTGCTACGAAAGAGAATTCATTAGATTACTATATTTCAATACGTATTTAATTTCCATATTCAGTCACTGTCATTTCGTCGTTGGCAGCTGCCATTTTAGATGTCAAGGTTTCTCGCGACGCCAGCAAGAAATATGGCTTTCCAAAATGCTATCAAGCCTATACGGACCAAAGAGAAAGGCTAAATATTGTATCGATGAAAAAGAATGCCTTAAAAACAACTTCTCGATGGACAACGATTCATCACTTACGAAATCCGCCTGGAGATCACCTTTTTATCCGGTGGTGAAATACAATGCATGAGAGCAAAGGCATTAGAGTTTTTTAACCTGTGATGACAGTGACAATATTCTACCTGCACTCAAGCTTCCGGACATAAATAAGCAATAACTACCTCACCTCTAAAACAAACTGAACATAATGCTTCAAATCAAAGGTATATTAATTTGACAAAACATTTTCCTGGTAATAACAACTTGCACGTTTGCTCGTTATGCACCCACTGCAGGACGAATGTGCCTTTCTAATATCTCTCTAATTACTTCGGCCATGCGCTAGGTGCATCCACATAATCTTTGACAACGTCTCAATCACAATTAGCCCATCTAACCTTCTGCCACCCTTTTCCTCATTGCCTTCCCTTGAAATTGATTCTGTAACCCTTAGTGACCATATGCTTTCTTGCCTTCTTAATATCTGTCTGCCTGTGCACATTTCTTGTTGGTGACTGCTGCTAGTATATCATAAACTCATATTCGGCACTGTGCATGTTGCTTGCAATCTAACGCCACAGCTACCATTTTCACTTCCATAGCTCTCTGCGTTGTCCTCAGTTTAAGTTCAAACCTTTTTAGTTAGTCTTATGCTCCCGTCCAGTAGGTGGTAAACTGTTGGATACAGCTGGTATACATTTTACTTTCCTTCCTAATTTGATTTTTCCGGCTATTTTTATTTCATGGTCCGGACCTCAGGCCACTACTTGTCCTAACCATAGGCGCATTTGCTTACCACTTCCAGCGCCTCGCTGTCTATTGTAAACTGCTGATTTTTTTCAAAGGCAGTTCAGCATTACATTAGCCTTCTGCATATCACTTTTTAGGCCTGTCGTTCTAGTTAGTTCTGTTTGGTTTGATTTGTTTTCTAGCGTTTATCGTCCCAAAGTGACTCAGACTTTCTAGGAGATCGTACTAAAGTGCATCGGAAAGTTTGACTGGTTGGGTTTTTTCATGTGCGCTGACATTTCACAGTTTATGGGGGGCTTCTTTTTGCTTCCATCCAAAAGCCATCACCATACAAAATTTGCCCTGGCGTGCTTGGGTTTGCTACACGAGCGCCCTAACCACTTTACCTCTGCGACGGGTTCCGATACCTGTTCTGCTTTGTTTGTCCAGGTTATAATCGTCCTTTATAATTCTACCCCTAAACTAGCTGAAAGGCCATGCCATAACCGCAGATTATTCAGGTATTCCCCACCTACCCTTATCCCTAAATGTTCCCAGTCCTGGTCTTTGAATACTTACTGTAAGCAAGTGATACGTAATGAGCAAAAACTGAGTACAGTGTAAGTACTGGAGAGATGCTGTCTATTTGCCTAAAAGCATTCCTTAAGGGAATGATATTTCCCTCTTGATGTGGGACCACATTTGCTGAGCTGCTACTATAGATATTTTACCTCATATCTTATATATCTCAAGTACCTTCATATATTGCTAGTCTGCACCCTGATTGTGCAGTTCATGCCTGAGTGCCAAGGTTCCGACCGAGTCAAATGCTTTTTAATAATCTTAAGTGCTATGTATTGAGGTTGGTTATATTTGGAGGTACCTAATGCGCTTAGCTGTATTCTTCATTTCCAGTGCTTATAATCATCATTTATTCAGCTTATTGTTACTGCCTGAATATCTGAGTTCCCTTCCCCACCCACTTCCCCTCTAATTTTTGTCCTGATTAACTCGGGTACTTTGGCTATCGTATCCATGTCGATTTGGGTAATGAAAAACCCTGCCTTGACTATGAGAGCGTAGGTCTCATTTTTGCCTATAACCAGTTTCCTCTTGACTGGTTTTAGGATATCGCGTGTCGTTTTTTAAAAAAGCTCAATTGTCACCAGAAATCTAGCCAAACAGCAGATGTTAAAGCTAGGCCGAAACAGATGAAGAGCGCGAAGTGGGCCCGTAGCTAATTAGGAGTGTTTATGTTTATACTGTTTTTGTATGTGCATGTAAGTGCTCCGTGTTGTGTCCAAATGACGCTTAAAGCCCAATGAAGCGTATTTGCTTATTCGTTGCTGCAGTGACATAATACTCTCCAGTCACTTCTCAAGAGGAAGCATTAAGCAACGTGAAATATGTGTCAAGAAAAAATTTGAAAACACTGCTGCAAATTACGTGCTGTTGCAATCATGACAAGCCAATTGTTTTAACAGGAGTTGTTTATCAAGCCCATTTTTGCGAATATCATAAGTGAGACTGCATCATTTCAATCTGTGTCCACAAATTCTGTATCGGGACTCTTGTAGTTTCCTGCTGTATAATTTGAAAAACACACCACTTGAATTTCTCTGGGAGCACCGGACAATCACTAAAGACAAGATTCTACGGCTCGGCAGAACATAAAGTTATGCCTGTCAAAATTGTCATAACAATACCTAACAATATTCAATGGCTGTCTCGCAAATATAGTGTCAAAAACGCACCTTTCATCTTCGACGGCAACAGTTAACCATTTGAACTGAGCCCCGCGGAACCTTTAAAAGCTATATTTTGACTTGAAATTTGACACCATATCATCCCCATGATGATCTTATTAACAGAACATACCTCGTCATATATTCCATATATGTCTCACACTAAAAGCGATATCCACGAAGGGCATGCTTGAACAATAAGTACGATTTGGCCATTTCATTACATGTGTGGAGAATGATATAGAAATAGTTTGGAAACGTGCCAAAACCAACACACAAACTTCAAGGGAAGGCTTTGAAGTAAATTTACATACACAAGCTAACTTATGCTCTAAATGCATCTATGAAAAGTTGACCATTTCTCCAATGTCGGAGGTGAAGATGATGTGAACGACTTTCTTTCTAAGCGCGTATTCTTCCTGCACTGCCCTCATCGCCATTGTATAGTCGGTAAACGAGCCCGTGATACCCGTAATAATAAACCATAACTATGATAATGTTCTTGCTATATGCGAGGTCGTCGTGTGTACGGTGGCTTGTAGAAGTAGAAGAGGAATGATTAATTAACTAGGCCACTTTGAGAGCGTCTCTCTCTTACAGTGTCTGACGAAAATTTGTATACACCCTGGTGTATTTTGACGTCTAATAACCCTGCTTATAATCACTGCGTTCCCCAATCCCGAATGTTTATGACTTACCACGCTGTGTCTTTGACGTGACGAGGGCTACCCAATGACTGCACGAATCAATCGACCAGTCGGCAAATTTTGTGTCATGATCCCAACGTCGACCAGTGAGTGAAATATTTGACTGACTAGACGCCGTTCTTCCACGATCAGGCTTCTATTACTGTCACATACCTCACAGGCTGTGTTGGATTGAAAGCAGTTTTTTCTATGTTTATGAAAAAAAAAAGGTGTACAAGAAAACGAAAACACAATACAGGCGGAGCTTTAGCTAAATGTCCTGCCAGTTTCGCGTCGTACGCACATGTCGATTTGGCAAGTAACCATTATCTACTCCGCTCAATTCCTTCTTGTAATTTAATCAGGGCGATGCACAAGAAGCAATTATTGGGCCCGTTGGTGCGGCAGCGCAAAATTGAGAAGAAAAGTGATAACTTCTCATTACGATACTATTAACAGTGAGCAGGAACTCAGGGCGAAGTGTGCTGTGCGCCGCAGGCGCTTTCAGTTTCTAGTCAGACAGCTTCGACAATATGGACAGACAGGAACGTTACATGTACCTTAAGTGCGCAAATTTACCGTACATAAAGCAAACCACGTATGTGCGCATTATTATAGCGAGCTCGTGCTGCTAGCGCGAAGGCACTTTGTCTGCGAACAAGTATCCCGCGGCGACAGGATAGAACCCTGAAATAAACTCCTCCCGAACCTCATGCAAAAGAAATATTCAAAAGGGAAGCAGTACAGCAACGCCGATATTTTCCTATTTCCATTCCTTCTTCACTGCACCTGTCACTAATTTCCGAAAGCTAGCAGCTTAGAAATTCACGTGGCGTGAAGCAGCGGACCACAATTTCGATTGCAATAATCGCGGTTGTTCCTTCCTAAGATATATAAAATAACAATGGGGGGGGGGGGGGGTACACTTTATTCTTAGGTGCAGAGATGCGAAACAGTTGCTGGTTCCGTCTCTAGTCCATGATGACTTCTGCCTTTCTTTGCTCTGCGCTGTTGCTAGGTTGTCATTCCTAATGGATCAATTCGAACGAAGTCAAACTTTTGGGGTCAAGAGAACAAGTTTCGGGTTTGGACCACCACAATTTAGGAATCACCATTGAGTTCGCGATATTGACATTAGGTTACATGCCTGTTGTAGTCAAATTCGGACGAATTCAAATTTCGGGAGATCTGAAGAGGGGAGGGGGGGACCTGGGAGAGTCACCACTGAGTAAGGCATCCTGAAATTAGGTTAGACGTCAATTTTGATCAAATTCTGACCAAGTCGAATTTCGGGGATCCAGGGGCAAAATTCGACGGTAGCCTATTAAATGTATATGTCACTACAGAATTTGATATACTCGAATTAGGTTAGACACCGTATTTTGGGGAAATTCTGACGAGGGAAATTTTTCACAGATCAGGGGCCCAAATTTTAATGGACGTGGCCCATCCCATTTTGGAGGCTGCCACTGAAGTCACCATAATCGAACAAGGTTGAACTTAAAGTTTGGTGCAATTCTGACGTGGTAAAATTGTGGGGATGCAGTACGCCAAATTTTAGGGACAGACCACCGAAATTTAAAGCTCATCATCGAGTTTGTCATGCCCTAAAAATATTGGACACCAAAGCTGGTACTAATGTTAGTAACTGATACATCAAAGTGCTGACAGCTGGTTTGGACACGCTCTGATGATAGGCTCAGTACGCACACTCTACCGACGCTCACTGCTGGCACACGCCGCCGAAGCTCTCTGCCGACGCTTCCTGCTGACGCTCGCAACTGAGGCGCTCGACCGATGCGCTCTCTCCACATCACTCATCAACCAAATAAAGCTTTCGCCTTTAATTATCTGTACATATTCAGTTCCTAAGTCAGGGAGTGGCAATGTAAACAAGGTCTCTTGTAGAAGAATCCGTAGCAGAAAAAAATCGAAATTTGTGAGGCAAAAGTCAAAGCATTTCGCTTCCAATCTTAGCAAACCGATTACCCACTATCAACACACATGTATCAGTCCTCCCTCGCTCCTTCCCCTCGGCTTCTGCAGCTTGCCTGGCACGATAGCTTGGGACAAAGAATTAGCTGTGGTTAATCTTGTGGGTAAACCTGTAGTTACGCGGGAGCTCTCTGTACGGCTACGCTTAGTTTCGGCTTGAAAGTAAATACATGTCTTTTGCACATAATGGTTTACTCTATGGTTTCAGCTTTATTTATGCCATATGGGGCACTTTTGACCACTAAAGTGCGATGAGGCGAAAGCCTCTATTACGCAGTGGTCCGAAACCCTCCACTACGAAACCTCTTTCTCTCTGTTTTCACTCCCGCCTTCGTTATGACACGATAGCGCAAGCTACCAGCCAACATATGAGGTTCCGCTTTAACCCAGTCTGCGTGGCCTAGGGATAACGTGAATGCAAAGGTTTTGGCAGGCTAATTGGGCTATCACCCTCATATATGAAAGGAGAAGCCCGAGTTGGCAGCTCCTCCAAACGTAATGTCAGGAAGCCGACGTCCAGTTAGTTCTCGGCCAAGTCAGTTGCCAGTTACCGCCTCCCATGACTTCTTTTTTCTTCGCTCTTCGAATAGGCACGGACAGGTACAGGAGAGGCACGGCAAAAGTGCGAGACTGTGGCTAATGTAGCTCTCGCTACAATAGACTGGCTAGGCTTCCTTTCGCGCCAGCTCTACCATGGCTCATCAGGTGGTAATTAAGCTGGCAGGCGACTACCTTGCTTTCCACGTGGCTGTCATGATGATGGAATCCGAGCCCGCCCTCCAGCTACTCCAAACCCAGCATTCTCCTCTGCCCATAGTGCTAAACGTGGCTTCCTGACTCGACCAGCTGTCCTCCCAGGGCTGTCGACTCTGTTTGGGCTGGATCCCTGGCGACGCTGAAGTCACAGGGTAACTAGTGGCAGGTGGCACCCATACCCCAACGACGGCTCCCATTCAGGGACCTCAGCAGGCAGGAGATATCCCCCTCCTCCGCCTTCGAGTGCGCTGCTCCTGGACCAGAGCCTATCTTCACACAAATAGCCTGGCGCCATACAGCGGAATACAGCCACTGCTCCCACGCCGAGGAAACCATCGATCACCCTCTCGTTGAGTGCTCTGCATTTTATGCCGAGCAACTGGGTATCCCCTCTCGAAGCTCGGAGGACTTCCTCTTTACCCGTGGTCACAATTGTCTTCACGGAGATTCCGGGGCCACAGACATTTTGACCTTGAATTTAGCGACGGCAAATGGAGATACTCTGATGTAGTTGCTCATAACATACAGTGTCTCCCGTACAGACGTTTTCGGAAAATGAATCGTGGGGCAAGCGCACTGCAGGTTTTAATTGTATGCCGGAGTGCCTTGCAAACTTCATTGTACGATTCTTATGAAAAACGCATACAGGAGGGCTGTTCAAGGTTGCCGAGCTGAATGCCTTTAAAAAAAAAAAAAAGAAACATTAGGAGAACCGGGTGAAGTACACCCGGTGGGCAGGTTTTCGGAAGAAGCGAAAACATGACATGAAACTAAACGGCAAACGCAGAAAACAAATCAGAGATTTCCATTGTTTCGCCAGGAATAAGAGCGATTTTCGTGAAGCTGATGACAAACTCTTTGCGTACTAAACGTGTGGGTAAAATGTTTATTACCCTAGCTGACCACACGCAACGCGCAATGTTTGTGGCGTATGCAGACTGTGGAAACAAGGGCGCTAACATTCACAGCAATGCACGTAATCAATGAAAAATGTAGAGTGCTCCTAAGTGTGGTTAAGAGCGGAGATGTCGAAAGCAATTTTACAGGACAGCCTACTGTCATCATTATCACTATCACCAACCGCATCGTCACTGTCATCGCTACCATCATCATTATCATTACCTGGAGTGTAATTGTCAGTTCAATTATTTATTACAACAAAATATATCTAGGAGGCTAAGGAAAATAGCTTTCATCACTGCTGTCATCCTTACGCTATGAAAGGAAAATCTACATTTCTCCAACAGCCAATTAATTTCAGTTTCAACACTCCTAACCCGAGCAAAGGACAACCCACTAGCCGCGACACGGTGGCAAAGGCCTCTCTCCTCCTTTCTGCGTCGTCATCGCTGCTCAGCCACAAAATGCTGAACGGGTTTAGATAAAGTATGTGGTTAATAATGTCCGCGCTAGCACTGACTTCATTGTTGATAGATATGTGACTGAAGAACGTACAAACGAATTCCTCGGGCATCTGCAATTTGCAAACACGGCCAGAAAATTATTTGTATCCGCAGTTACTAAACTTGTGATCACGGTACCATGCTCACGTTATGCATTATAAGAAAAAATCTTTGGTAAACATTTTTTGCCGTTATGTTTGCATCGTGATGAATTATTCCCTGATTAATACCAGTCAAACATCTGTAGTCGAAAGTGTGTCATCTAGATTTATAGAAAAGGAGCTCTAAGACTTTATAAAGCTACTCTCATGCGCTCTGATTTTTGCAACTGTTTCATTTATTATACAGGGTCAGTGTCGCCACAGGGTGGATCGAGTAAAAAGAATATTATCTTTTCTTATTGTAATGCCCCTTTTAAAGGTCCTGTAAGGCTCTATCGCAACTTTAAGACCGCGCAAATTAAAAAAAAATCACAAACTGCTCATTGGTACTAGATTTCTTTTTATTCGTTATTAGCGCAGCTTATAATGGTACGCTTCTTTATGTCACGAAGTAGGAGGCTTGTCGGTTCGGAACTCATTATTTTCTCCGGAGCATAAATTAAAAAACCCAAACGTAATCCACAATTCTCAATTGCGTTTCAGCGCTCTTAAGCATTCGACATTGGGCGCGGCTGCCATTAATAAATGCACTAATCCTGGTGGCTTTGCCAAATGCAAAAGAAAAACAAAATCAACTTCCAGATTCACATTTTATTTCAGTTCGCCTCTTGTAATGGCTAGTCTGCAATACGGCGCTTCTATCTCTTTTCATACTGAAACTGGAAACAAATGCATATGCCTAAGAACACTAGCGTCAAGAATTTTGAATTACCTCTGCCCATACCGACAGCAGCAGCTTAGGCACGTGGCGAAACCTGAGCCTTGATTATGAATGGCGCAAATGACATGAAGTTTTCGTTATTCATAATGAATTATCACGAGCTTTAGTTACACCAAAATATCATTTGTCTGAGCTTTTGTATTCATGATCACTTTTTTAAGCGAGAGGTCTAGTAGCTCCTTTACGCGAAAATCTGGTTGCCAAAGTGCTGACTCGAGGATACCTAAGAAAGACCAGCTGTCTACAGAAACAAGGGTGACATATATTTAGCCTTTGCCTTCCTGTGAACCAAAGTATTAAAGCATATTAAGAACGTTCATGTTAAGAACCCCGAGTCGGCAATATTTGTCCTCGAGATGTGCTAGCGAGATTCCACGAATGAAAAATATTGCGCCTTTCCTTTCCTGTAAACCAATTATAAAACGCCGTTGAAGTCTGATCCATTCAACAGAACGCTCCTTGCGTTAGACAAGGGGTGCACCATGTAACACTTGCAGCAGCAACGCTCTGTCTCGCATTTTTACACGGCAAATTCTGCAGTGCTCTCGGAAGTCTTCTGTGTTTGTGATTAGTTTCAAATTTCCAGCTTGCACGACCAACTGTCAACTTTCACGTATCTCTGGTCAGCACTGAGTAACGACAAAATTAAGTGAAATTTGAAAATTCTTCAACCATCACTTCTATAAAAAAAATTATGGGGATATTTTAGCCCCACTTTTAAGGGCATGACGCGATATAGTAATCTAACAGCCTCCATAAAAAGCGCCGCTTTAAAAATGCCGTATGAAGGTGCAGGTAGTGGCGGGGGCTTGCCTTGCCACCGAAGTTTTATCTGTCGTAGGCCGTCATTGCACCTTCTTCGGTAGTGGACCACGGCTGTTGTTTCGGCGCGCGTCTTTCCCTCCCTCTTCCTTTTCTTCTGTATTTTCCCTTCTGGCGCCACGACCCCGCCGAGGTGGTGCAGTGGTAAGACGCCCGACTACTGTGCCGGAGTACCCGGTTCGAACCCGACCTCGGCGGCTGCGTTTCGATGGAGGTGAAACGATGAGGCGTCCGTGTGCTGTGCGCTCTCAGCGCACGTTAAAGATCCCTAGGTGGTCGAAATTACTCCGTGGCCCTCCACTACGGCTCCTCTCTCTCTCTTTCCACTTTCACTTCCACCTTCCTCCCTTCACTTACTGCGCGGTTGAAGTGTTCGCAGATGACAAGTGAGACAGTTACCGTGCCTTTCTCTTCCGATATATATCAATCAGGCAACGGAGGCGGCTCATTTCCTTCTTCCTACAGCCACAACAGCATCGACTAGGGGTAACAATAATGGAACGGTAATGATAGGTTTATTTTTATGTCACCCTCCCACATAAAAGGAAAGGCCCGAGCTGGTAGCTCCTGCCAAACATAACTTCGGGCAACTCCATTCAGTACATGGCCTTGTCAGCTGCCAGCCATCGCCTAACAGCGCCATTTTCTTGATTTTTGCTTCAAAAGGCCACAGAGAGCTTTACGAGCTGCATTTTACAACACAGGGGAGTTTATGCGGATGTTGATGAAAAAAATTGGAGATTTAATACGAGACTTCCCTTACACTTAATACACCTTTGCTTCCAGGAGACTGACTGAAGCTGTCACTCATTCACTACATTTTGAAGAGATTTGTGCATTCAGATTAGTTTTGATGACGTTGCCCAACAAAAACACCTTGTTGTCTACTCTCGGCGTCATTGCCTACTCTTTCCCTTTGTCATTTGCGTGGCAACTACTGTGTTGAAAAACGTTTTGTTGCCCTAATGACAGCCACAGGTAACACTGCAATAATGTTAAAGAGCTGCTCGCAACACTGGGGTTCATTGCCGTCATTGATCTTTGTTTATTGCTCTGTTCCGCTGGTCGAACAGTGTCAATTTGTAGTGTATCACAAAGATACTAATGAAAAGAAAAATCATTCAGAGTTTCAGAGAATGAGAAGTTCTGACCGGAATGCGATAGCACTTCATCTATCAACATCTGTAAAAAATAACGCGTTTCTTTTGTCGTCCTAGAATTCATTTTCTTGTTAATGATCACAGCGTTTGTCATGTTTTTCCCCTTTTTTCTTATCAGTGGTGGTCACTTGTACTTAAACATAGGCGCTCTGAATAAAGCAATCACTTGTTAGCGCTGTGTCTTGTCACATCCTCTCTCGTATCTGTGCTCGTGCGCTGCATTTTCTTAGAATGTCATACCAACCCGCCCACCAGTCCGCGCTATTGCGCTATTGTACGACAAGCGCGATAATTCAAGCTTCCTACACTAAGTGAACGTCACAGCCAGATTTTCAGCCTGATCTCGACAAGCTCTGATCACGTAAATCTAAATTATTCGCATTCCTATTGCATGCTGGATGGTGGTTGCAATTAAACTACATATTTTAGTTTTTGATACAGCTTTGATATGATGACCGGAGTCCTATGCTAAGGAACCAGATGGCTGACGCGATACGAGGCGCCATCGTTAACATTGAATGAAGGAAATGACGCCGAAAGAAAAACGGCAGTGTGTTCTAGCTTTTCGTGACCTTTATATGCCGATGCATAGCATGTGACAATCATTCCATTAGTAACCTGCGCACCAGGCCAATCTGTACTCGAGTGAAGCCCTATATTATTTGATTTATTGATTGCTTGTCTATTTCAGAACAAATTTCGCAGTTTGAAATTATTTATGCGCAGTTAGCCTGGAAGGATGAATATGTATCCTTGACATAACTTTGAAGAATGAATGTTTTAGGCTACTAGATTACATTGGGCTATTCGAAGACAACATTGTAGGTTGAAAATATTCCATATGTTGTTTTAAACGTAAATGGAGCTGGTGTTATTGACATCTGCGCATGACCGCTCCAGTGAACGATGCAGAACTGTGGAATGGGTGGAAGAAATGGGCTCCAGGTTAGAAAAACACCCCGAGGCAAAAAGGGTAAACAGGCTGTAGGGACTCAAGGCCCTTAAGGCGTCAACGAAAGCAAACGAATATCTCAGACACAACGCCTACGCACGTGACTTTCTTATAGCGATGCTGAAAACAAATGGCAGCACGGAAACAACCAGCTTGAAGGCAAGCTTTGGAAAACATATTATTCCTGAGGGAAATATGCTGAAAAGGGGGACTCTAACGCATGGCTTGTTCACATTTCAATGTCGGCTTTCTCAGACGATTATATCGAAGCAGACTTTTTTATATGTTGGGCTGGTGGTGGGGAAGAGGATATAAAAGAACGGATTCGAATGGATTTTTGGCTGCGGTAGCACAGATTGTCTGCCTGAAGCTAATATACTTGGCGGACTTAAGCAATATTTAGGACGCGAGTTTTGAAAAATAAACGAAGAAAAGAAGTTGAAGGGCACGCGAAGTATTTAGGAAAGCGTAACACATATATCGACTTCGAAAAAGAAAAAAAAATAGTGGCAGTGTATGGACGGCTTATCATGCGAATTTTAAACCAACTTCATGACTTATGATTCTCTAAGCCCTGAATAATAGAGGGTTGTAAGACACAATACGAAGTGCCTGAGTCAGACTGCCAGCCAAAATGCTCTCTCTGCTGTAAGAAAGACAGCCTGCAGTTTACTTTGCTGTAGTTCTGGCCTGCATGAATGGTACAGGTCATAGACACGTGCTAGCTAGGCGTTATTTCTCAAACTTGGTAAAACCTACTTTATGTCAATGAAAATAGAACTAGACACTTTCCTCGGTTATTCGACTGCCCTTTTAGCTAGTTATTTTAGATATATTTGGCATCCTTCTTCCTCAAGTTTGCTCACTCCAAGATATTGTACGCGTCTCCTGCAAGATGCTGATGTCCGAGCCATCCGCACCCACGACCACACGTAAGTACATAGCGAACTGACAGAGTAAGCGCAGCACCTGCGGTACTGCGACGAGATGTATACATAACAGGGTACCAAGCGGTTAATAAAATAAAGAAAAAGGAAATATTGCGAAAGGAAGCGTCTCTGGCTAGGTACACTTGACAGCTAGCTTTAACGCGTGCAAGCGATGTTCTAGGATTAGCGCAACAAGATTTTGTCACTGATTATTCTTTCGAATGACAGTCTTAGCAGAAAAATATTGTGTTCCAGCCACTGTTTTTATCTCGCTCTATTCGCTCTTGTTATTTTGTTCTGGATGTTGTTTTGTTTTTTCTGTGGCTGAGAACAAACGTTTCAGTTGTGCTAACATACTACCGCAGATTGAGGTTTTGCCAACTGAATTGAAGTCTTCTTTCCTGCCCCTATTTGAGGTGCTGGCTCATATTGCAGTTCATCTTACCAGGTGAATAACACATTCCATTATCGTCAATTGTTGAGGCAACTAGTGCTATTTCAGCAAACTTGCATACAGTCATGGCATTACAGTTTTTACCGTTCCGTTTACATGCCCCGTTCAACACTCAATCTGGTCTTGGGAACGTTGTCGGCATCGACGTTGCCGGCATTTTGAGCAAAAAATAACTGGCATGGCTCGGACAGGTGAAAGTTGGCACATTACATTGCGAAGCTCTGATTCGTCAATGGATTCTCTAGTGAAGTAGCGGTACCGCACCATATCAAAAGTTAGGAGGAGCTTCCAACTATGATTCCCCATTCGACGTGGATGGTGGGATAAGATTAGCCCTTCCATAGTTCTGGGATGGCAGGCTATTCTTACGCTACGTAACTAAGTTTTTGCGGCTTGGTTTAGTTAAAGCGGGGCTGTGTATCTACGTCTGGTGGTCGCTTACGACAAAAATACGCATTGGGGCACGCTTTTAGAAACGTACGAAATTTTAGAGGTACAAAACATTATGGGGGACACAATTATGCTCCGCGTTTAAGTGTATGACTCGATAGCGTAGGCTACCACCTGATATATAAAGCTTCACTTTCACCAAGCCGCATGAAAGTGCCTGCGTGTACTAGGGTTAACATGAATGCAGGGGTCCTGGTAGACTGATACTGATATTTTCCCGAATGAAAGGATCGAGAGACCGAAATTAGCGGCTGCTGCCAGACCTAACATCAGCAACATTTATTTATTTATTTATTTTGCGTGTGTATTTATTTATTTATTTATTTATTTATTTATTTATTTATTTATTTATTTATTTATTTATTTATACATACTGCAGCGTTGTCGAGCGCTATAGCAGGAGTGGGTGATTAAAACATGCATGCATGAAGTATATTGGAAAGTGATCAATGATGGAAAATTTATCCCCAAGATCGAAGGGAAACTCCTGAATGGACATTTTACTGCAATTAGACAACTACCCATCCTCCGCAAGATTTCGGGCAATAAAAAAAAAATTATAGGGATGGTGGAAGGCACATAAGCTCCGTTTTAGGAGTAGGACGTGACGGCGCAAGTACCCGCCGTATGCGACGCATTTTGCTGGTCCTCTTTCATGTGCGTACCATTCGCTACTGACCTAAGCACCAACACTTTCACTAGTGTCTCGCTTACCTCACATGTATTTATTATCATGCATTCGTAAGCTGCCAAAATATGTCTGGGTACGCAGCCACAATTGCCGCGACTAGCTCTACCAGGGACCCTGTGCCCCGCAGCAAAAGGAATCAACACCGCCAGATGTTCGCCCGACCACCGTTTGCAAAGCCGCAATTAAAGCCCTCGTCTCGAAAGCCCACGATGAGAAAGGTTACTCTGCTGCTGCTTCCATAGAGATCAGGCGCTCATCTCCTGCGGCACTGCCTATACCAAACAGAGGACGCTAGCCGAGGCCACAAACTATTAAACGCTACAACTATAGGAGCAATCAGACTCCGTCAAGACAACTCTGTACAGAACTCGTACTCAAGCTCGCTCTTTGGATCGCTAGCAATTGAAAATGCAGATGACGTGCAAGGAAAGTTATATAGCACTTGTGGGGACCCTAACCTAGACATATCAGTGTCTGCATGTGGCTTAGCATGGGAAGAAAACAACAAAGTCTCTATCTCTACAATGCATAATGTAAATATTATTTAAATATATTCTGGCCCGTCTAACATCTTCATAAGTGGAAAGGGCAGACGTAAAGCAAGTCGACATATCTAGACGAAATGCATGCATGCATCCAGATTGTTCTTTCCAAGAGCTGTTACGCTGTGGAAAAATGGAATTCATTGGTGATGGTCGTGCAGTGAGTTTTCTTTCGCTATGTAGTTAAACTTTTGAACATTCGGTGTACCTTGCACCGCTGATGGTGCATGGGATACTTTGATTATCATGTATACAAATGCGCTGCATAGCTCAGTAGACATAAATGCGCTTTGAACAAACTCTTCTATCCCGAAGAAATTGTTGCTGCTCTAGCGAAGCACTGCGCAGAGTCGATTGCAGCAACGTGTGGGCGCTACCATGCTCAGGACGTTTGAAACGTATGGCCGACTATCCAGATACTTGAATTTCGCTCTCTTTGTAAATAAAATAAATGATAACAAAACCTAATTAGGACACTTGCTCTACCAGGTTTACGCAACATCTTCAATCTCAAGTTGCACTCGAATTTCGAAATCAGTATTTTCGCAGATCATTTGGTGTCCCAAAGCCTATAAATGTTTCAAATAAACTCCTTGCAGACGACAGGGGCTTGTGAATGTGCGTACGAACGGCTACAATATTTCCAGTCTTGGCACACGGCACATTTCAATCTTTGAATCTCCGTAATCGAAAGAATGCAGATTACCGCATTGTAAATTGTTCCTAATTAGTTACCAGCCTAAAGATATAAGAAAGAAACTATAAGATCACTCTCACTTGGTGGGAAGAGTTCGCAAGTTGAAGTCTGCAGGTAGCTGCCGCATTTTATTGTAGTTCAAATGAATAACACTCGCGCTTTAAAATTTTACACCAAGCTGTAAAACACAAGCAACCAATAGTAAACCGAAGTACTCCGCTCATAACTTACAGAATCGCTTTGGCACGTTTATTAAGGAATAATTTCATCCAATCCTATTTGGTGGGGAGGAGACCTCGGACTAAAAACATGCACAAGTCCCATATATATTGTTCTGAGCAAACTTCATACCCGCTTTCATTTGTCGAGATGAATAAATATCGTATTCCATCAGAATGTTTGCAATCTCACCCTCTCCTTTACTTGAACAGTGCTCATGGGTCTTAAATCAAATGCTAATGCTGCTACTGCAGTTAAGTGTAATGACGTAGCTCCAGCGAAGTTAAAGGCCCTCTCGTTAAATTCGTCGTTCAATGTCACTGACGTCCCTGATAAACGATGCGGTTGGTAAAATGCTGATTGCGAAAGGCTCCCCTTTGTCTCACGCCATTAGGCGACAGCTCGTCATTAAGAATGGAGCCGAAAGCAACCGAATAGAAAGCCATTATCCGAGAATGCGAGGCAGTGTCAATTACGGCACCCGAACTATGCATATTCCTGCTTATCTCAATAGAAACAAATTACCAGACATAAATTATCTAATGTTCGTCTCGCCTCGGAATCGCAATCAATGCGGTCATCGCTTTACAGTTCGATAACCACGAACGCAGCTATTCCATTTCACATGCACGCACTTAAACACTGGATTTAACTATTGCTTGACCATGCTTCCTCTAACAATGCATCTGGAAGTGCCACTGCTGATGAATGCATTGGTTTTAAAACACTTATGATGAATGCATTTTAATTGTAAAAACAAGTAAAATTATAACACCCCACATCGGTTGCTTTTAGCGCCGTAATTGTAGGTGCAAACGTAGGGCGAACAACTTAAAAATTGGAGGGACAGTTTGAAAAGCAAAGAACGTGTTCATGGCTTCATGCAAAACAGGGCCCAAGAAGTATGGTGCATTTACGTTTGCCTGTTTTCACATTAGAAAGTATTTCATGCAGGTATGAAATCACTCGAAGTCGAATACTAACTGAGAAGAAACGTGTTCTTACGGCACGCAGCCTAATTTATGTGGCATTTTCCCGATGAGCCACAACGAAGATTAATAAGCTCAGAGAAGGGCTTCAAGAACGTATAAGCTTCTCAGTCCCAGCAGAAGCAAGGAACAGAGAGTAATGTCTGCAACCGAAGAGATAGTTGATACCTTGATTCAGCAATACCTTATCCAGGTTTGGGGTCGGCGGCCTTGATCAGCTTCCTCCATCCAACCTGGACGATTTTGATAATCCAGTGTTGTGGCCGCTAGTCTGATGGCGACCAGGTCGCGTTTCACAGCGTCAAGCCAACGCATCTCCGGGAGGCCAATTGGGCGTTTGCCGTCTACTTAAAGTTTAAGACAGTTGCTTCCACGGTTTTATTGCGCTCGCGTCGGACGTGTCCGTACCAGCCCAGGAGACTTTCTCGGCTTTTATCAACGATTGCCGCAACACCTTATCGACGTCGAATGTCCTCGTTGTGTTGGCGATCCATCAGGGTGGAGCCATCCATCCAGCGGAGCATTTTCATCGCAGTCTGCAGCTTGTTCTCGACGGCCACGGTGAATGGCCAGCATTCCGTAGAGTATCACGCTACTGGACGTACAACTGTTTTGTAAATCTTCAATCGTAGTAGTCGGGAAAGGGTATACGATCACAAAGTACTGCCGACATTTCACGTGATTTCAGCCATGCTCCACTGATGCGCATTCTGGCGTCGCAGTCCACGGATCCGTCGGTATGCAGGTGGGATCCAAGGTATAGGAAGTAGGCAGTCTTTGGTAGTTGGTAGCTGTTGACGTAGATGGTGACGTAGACGCCCGACCACTGTGCAGGAGCACCCGGGTACGAACCCGACCGCAGCGGCTGCGTTTCGATGGAGTCGAAACGAAGAGGCGTGCGTTTGCTGTGCGATGTCAGCGCACGTTAAAGATCCCCAGGTGGTCGAAATTACTCCGTAGCCCTCCACTACGACTCCTCTTTCTCTCTTTCCACTTTAACTCCCACCTTCCTGCCTTCCCTTACGGTGCGGTTCAGGTGTCCACAGAAAACGAGTGTGAAAGATACTGCGCCTTACTTTTTCTATGAACCAATTATTATACCGCATGTAGTCTTGTTGAACGAGTTGCAAGAAGGGCAGCAGTAACTATGTAAACAACCCTTTTATGGCATCTTTTGTTTTTGGCACGCCACCTATATTTGGCCTTCAAATGCGGCAGCTTTTGCATTTGCTTCCATTCTTTTGTATACTTCTAAATTATTTGCGACATAAAATATTTGCTCGTTTATTTCCTCTTATTAACACACATCCGAAATAATAATAATAAAAGTTGGTTTGGTTTGTGGGGTTTAACGTCCCAAAGCGACTCAAATTTCGACTACCTGGGGTTCTTTAACGTGCACTGACATCGCACAGGGCCTCGAGATCGAGCAGAGTCGCCACCTTGCGGCTCAGCGGCGAAACCTACTCAGTGTGGATGCGTTTTCGCGTCGCGTGCCAGCCCGCAGTGATTTACGCGCGCGCATACGGCGTGTACAGGAGTGTTTTTGTTTGTTTCGCGGTTCCTGTGAGCTTTTCCTTACCTATATGCCTCTTGAAAAATAAATATGAACAGTCTATAACCCCACGCTTCATAAAAAAAAAAAATACTTGTCCGTATCGAGCATATGTCATGCTTGGATAAGGACATCATCCATCGCGGTCTTCCGCGCTTGAGATCCTTTGACAGGCAATGTCTCAAACGAAGTGGTATTGTCGGTATACCGCCGTGTCAAAGCAAAGCAGGTCACTGCCGTCAATAAAAGTTAATGCAAACGCTCAGAAATCGCATGCCCCGCCGGGGTGGTGCAGTGGTAAGACGCCCGACTACTGTGCCGGAGTACCCGGGTTCGAACCCGACCGCGGCGGCTGCGTTTCGATGGAGGCGAAACGAAGAGGTGTCGTGTGCTGTGCGATGTCAGCGCACGTTAAAGATCCCCAGGTGGTCGAAATTACTCCGTAGCCCTCCACTACGGCTCCTCTTTCTCTCTTTCCACTTTCATTCCCACCTTCCTCCCTTCCCTTACGGCGCGGTTCGGGTGTCCACAGAGCAAGTGTGACAGTTACTGCGCCTTTCCCTTCCTGTGAACCAATTTAACTTAACTTAAGAAATCGCATATTCCCGTTTCTGTTTGGAATACTGCAGCTACTGAAACATATGCCACCGCAGACTGTTTCATATAGCAGAATGCAGTTTGAACAGACCACTCTATGCCTTCTGTATTCACGATAGAGTTGTGTGAGTACTTTATTTATTTATTTATTTATTTATTTTTGCTTTTAAACCTCTGTTGCGGTGTCTCAATGGCAAGGGCGCTCGACTGCTGATTTCGAGAACGGGGGATTCAATCACAACCGTTTCAAAAGACGCTTCTCTGCTGTGGGATTTGACTGCACAATAAACAATCCCACGTGGCAAATGTGGTGTTAATAATGAAAAAAAAAAAAAAAACGACACCAAAACCAGCCCCTGCAATCACCCGCCATAGCCGATGCCGCTTTCATGCGTTAAACCCGGGCCAATATGCCGTTCGTTTTTTTTTTTTCTTTTTGCTGTTGACGGCTTCTGTGCAATCGTAAAAGTGGTAGTGAGCAAATTTTGCTTTAGAGAAATGCTCGAATGTTTGGAAAACATCTTCCCTGCACCTAAATGTTACACTAAATATTACATAATACACCTAGATTAATGTACTTTACTGCTAGCCAGTTATAATTATTATAGTCCCTTTTCGTCCAAGTGCTGTCTTCCGAGCAATCTCGTCGTTTCTGACAAGGGGAGTAACACAGCTTCATACGGGCTTAAATATCAGTGTTTAGTTCGGGAATAAATACATTCTTATAGTCGCACGATAAGATGCCCTCCATTTCTTTCGGAATAGTTTTATATCCAGCACCCCCCCGCCGGGGTGGTGCAGTGGTAAGACGCCCGACTACTGTGCCGGAGTTCCCGGGTTCGAACCCGACCGCGGCGGCTGCGTTTCGATGGAGGCGAAACGAAGAGGCGTCGTGTGCTGTGCGATGTCAGCGCACGTTAAAGATCCCCAGGTGGTCGAAATTACTCCGTAGCCCTCCACTACGGCTCCTCTTTCTCTCTTTCCACTTTCATTCCCACCCTCCTCCCTTCCCTTACGGCGCGGTTCGGGTGTCCACAGAGCAAGTGTGACAGTTACTGCGCCTTTCCCTTCCTGTGAACCAATTTTTTTAACTTTATATCCAGCACCTGTTTTGGAAGCAACCCTAATATTTTACTTCGCATAAGATTTAGTCACTGCTAAATAATTAGTGATAAAGAAATTTTCAGCCTGTAAAATTGCTTCCCAGAACATGACAGTGCCCATACGCAGTTTATAACGATGTTTTCGCAGCGAGTAATTCATAGCTTGCACTTTAACGTTACTAAAAATTAATCACTGATTATTGTAAATTCTGTCAAGTGTGTAAAAGTCCTCTCGCACGGTGAAATTTATTGGCATTGCAAAACAAAATAATTACACTACTAATTACCATTATATATTAACATCACACACACCAGAAATCCCTTAACTTTCCTCGGTTTCAGGAAATCGTTTACAGTTAGTGGCGCATGCAGTAATACACTATCACATTCTATGACAGTGGCCGCAAAAAAGCATCTCGGCAAATTCAATCGGCTCAGCGCTGTATACGTGAACAATCAGCTTTCCTGTGCGGCAAGGTTTCCTGTATAGTGTCGGCGTGATCTAATTTTTGGTGAATACTTGTGCGTGGTTGTCTGGCCAGAGTTGATGTGCACCCAGTCTAAAGCAACTCGCCATGCAGTAAGCTGCCAGTGCTATACATTTAACCTGCTTAATCATCGAGTCAAGTACGATATAATAAACCAGGCTTTCTCGATTCAATCTAAAGTACTGCAGCTCAGAGCACGAACCTTGTATCTGCGTGAGCTTGACACTTCATTCGCCTGTCTCACTCGCATGTGACACGCGCAAACTGTTTAAAAGTCGATAAGAAAAACAAAGCTGTCAGTAGGCAGGCTTAAGTATTACGCGCGTGAGCGCGGTACAGCGCAAGAAACGTGCAAAGTAAATCTAGAAGGCTGGTGATTGCGTGCTTTGTTTTCCTAAAATCCGCGCTTCTTCTGCTGCATTGGCGAAATCCTTAATTTTTTTTTTTTCTGCAATTTTGCAGAAATACTGCAGAAGACATGTTTTCGTTCCCAACAAATTCGCCGTAAACTCGGAAGCAGACCTAGGCAGCGTGCGTTTCTGCGAGCGCCGCCGGCTGCCGATCCACACTACTGGAATGACGGTGGCGCCACCTCTAGGTCGATCTCGAGGCGAATATCAATGCACTTTTTTGGAAAACTCTCGAAATCAATTTCTTTGAATAGTGAAAACTCCTTCACCATGCCGGCAAAACCTGTTTTCGGACACAAATAGGGTGTAGTGCAGACGTATCTGCTGACAATAATAGCTGCATTCATTTTCTGCGCCCATTACCTTGCATTGCTCACTAGATTAAGCAATTAAGAGCCTCTCTGCCTTCCAAACATCATTCATACACCCCCTCCCCTGGCGCCCCCGCCCCCCCCCCCCCCCTTTTCAATAGCGATGGAATGCTAGTCGTCAGGTTCGTGCATGAAATGAGGGTTGACATAAAATTGTTCTGCGCTCCATCCAACATCTACCCAACCACAGGCGGCACCACCATGGTAAAGGGAATTCTGCTATACAGCATAGCTGACTTGCGCATTGTTGTTAATAGTATTACCAATAAAAACCTTTCTCATGCCTACCATGGCGCCAAGAACATATACCTTCTTTTGTGAATAAGGTATCTTTCCGCTGGCTTTAAAAAAATATGTATAATGCATTCTAATTTTAATTAGGCGCAAGCGTGTGTTAATAACACGAATTGATTACTAAGGGGCTTTCCTGCTGCTTCAAAAAATATGCATAAAAGAAACTATCAAACGTGTCCTACTCCTCCAGGGAAAAAGCGAGACAATGAAATCCTTGCCATTGCAGTCCCCCTTCAGCTACTACAATACCCTCTCCAATACTGACGTCGTCAAAGTTTCTCCGAATAACATAACCAGCTTCAGCTCTCTGCGCAAGATTCTTATCGATCTCCAATATAACGTGCAAGCTTTAGGGAATTCTGTCTTACGCAAACTGACGTCCTGCCGCAAATATGTATAGAGAGATTTCCACAAAGCTATCAGTGCAAAACATAAATTACAGGTTGGAGTCACATCTGCTACTGTCATTATTCTGAGGTAGAGCCGAATGCACATGACTATCGCTCCAAAAATACTTCTATCAATGCTTTGTCGCTCCACTAAAAGCGATCAGTTAGCACTACCTAAGCGCCAAAGGCAGGCGGACTGCTGAAATACGCTTTAAAAAAAAAAAAAACACGGATATTTGATTAATTATTTAAGAAAATTAATGTCCTGACTAGAGAAGAATTGTCTGCTGAAGGGAACTTCGTGCCTGTGGTGGACAGTTCGACGGCCAGCACCATTAACGAAGCCACATAAGATTAATTAAACGGTAGCTGTCTTGTCACAGATTGAATGTCTGGGCAAATAAAGCATTGAGGTGACCTTCATCATTCTGTGCTGTAAAATTACTGACCATGAGAGTTGCAAAGAAATTGTCCATAGAGAGAACCAAAGGGGATAGGGGACGGAGAGCACACTCTTAATAGATAGATTGTGGTCTCATTGGTATATTCCTGGTTAGTACGGCGTGACCTAGGCGAACTCTTCGCTGTTGTTGGCGAATAACAGCTGCGACAATGGGCTCCAAGGGACAGCAAATCTATTTCTATATACCCAGCACCGTATACGCAGCAGTGGAGCCCCCATTAAGCAACGATTGCTATTTGGCAAATACCAGCAACTTTAATGTACAGTCGTGAGCAAGCGTAGTATACAACACTCAGCCGGTGGCAAAGGTCAGGAAAACTGCTTTGCAGCGCAAATTAGCAACAGCCATCTGGGATCGAAACAATATAGGCGGTTCTCCTGTTTATTCACATGAATGTGTCACTGTCGGTATTCCTGTTGCTATCGCTAGATCGCATAGCGATAAAGTTTTCCCGAGCTTCGTCGCCGGCTGAGTGTTGTATACCCCTTTTCTTCACGACTGTACATTCGAAGGAGCTAAGCAAATGATGCTCCTTGATGGGCCGGCACCACGAGGAGTCGGCGGTAAAGCATGATTTCGCAGTTTCGATTTGTACCATGGTGGACGTGTTTGGGCAAAATAAAATGAGAAAAACATTCCCGTATGGAAATTTTGTTGCGCAGGAAAAGACTATCTTTGATCGAGGGTTATTCGGATCGATCGTTAAGGACGTTCCTCATAGGACACAGGAAAAAAGGTATATCTGCAGGATTAAAGTCTCTAGGTCCAGATGGTATTCTGCTATTCGCAGTGTCGGCCGCACTCTTGTATGCACACCATGGACGATGGTCGCTGAGTTTGTTTCTTTCAACAAAAATGATTTATTTGCATATTCTTTATTTTTTCTTTGAGAAGTTTATACCAATAATATGCTACCTTATTAATACTCGAGCTCAAGAGGTCGCCCCCGACTGGAGGCCGCCCTAGACTCGCCCAGCCCGAAATAATTCCTTTCATTTTGTGGCAATAAAAGTTGTTACCACCATCTCGGAGAACTGGACATGTTTTCAGCTTCTGTCTAGAGATTGTCAATGAGTCCAAAATCAACAGACTCATGCTGTATTATTTAGGCATACAATCACAAGCATATTATTCGTGTGTAATGAGAGCTTGTTTTATCAAGGCGTGCTTCCGCATATGAAAAGCGACATGTCCAATGTTTCCTTCCACAATGTGCGCCACGAAAGGGACCGTTGTGTTGCCGCTTCCTGAAATATTGTCCATCGTTCTTTCGGTCCAAGAACTAAGAGAAAAACTCAAGCAAGCATCCTTTTATGCGAGACCACAACTTGCGACATAAGAGGAGTAGATAAAACTTTTAATGATGTTGTATGCGCGTGTTAGTCAAACTTCATTATTTTCGGCTGGTAATGCCTTTTTACAAATCGATGTTCATTCTGTACACGGCCAGTGCTCAAAAGCATGAGCTGCCGCCTCCGCTTCAGTCCCATCATCGTAAAAACCATCGCCATTCGAAAGCACTGCCCGCACCGAACAAGAACCTCCAAGCTGCCGTCGCCGCCGCCGCCACCGTCTCGCCTATACCCGCAGCCGCGTGGTGGCCTCTGTGGTTTTTTTTTTTTTTTTGTCTCTTGTGCAGCAAATTACTCGTGAGCGCTTCAACGTAAAAGTATGCATTTTGGTATTCTGTGTAAAATCTCAAAGGAATGCGCCGATTCGCGGATGATGACTGCACCGCCAGCATGTTCGTTTACACAGCTTTTATTTATAACTGGATATATGCTACTCATTCGCATGGCGTAAAATACAAGCTGAGCTAGCAATACAAAAAATATTCTCTCCTTACACCAGTTGCACCCTTATTTGTTTATAAACTACAACAGCGCTGCATGAAGCGCGGAGGATGCTACGTGCCCTGTCTGCTCTAGGTGCCCACAAGCGGCGCTGACAGCTGCGGGCTGCGCTAGCCAGCCAGGGTCACATCGGGGCTTCCCGCTCAATGTTCCCGGCCGCGCTTTGTGATGTAAGCAGTCGTCGATTTGGGGTTACTACTGCTATAACTACACTCGATGGTAACATGCAACCGCTAAATCTTGTGAATGCGCGCTCCGTAATTGCCGAAATGGCAGACCCAAACCCCGCGTACTCGCGCTAGGCCAACTCGTCTCAGAACGAGCCGGCAGTTCGGTGCTGACTGACGTTTCTGACCAAGGTCACTGCCGATGAGAAGTGGGAACATATAAAATGCAGTTGCTTGTTTTTCTTTTTCTAACATGGTCAAGCTACAGTCAAGCGCAGCTGTTCAGGCCGGTATAAGTCATCGGGCGTCAAATTCTCGCTCGTCCTCGGATCTAAACAAAGCAGATCGGGCGACCGTCCGCTGGTCAGTTCCGTCGGCGTCGTGGGACGGAAAATCTTACATTGCGGTGATAGGCGACAGTTGGCAGTCCTGGTGTCGTCATGGGTATACTGCAACAGATCAGTGCGTCGATAAGCTAAGGAACCTCACCACGCAGTCCACTCATATTGATCGTGTTTTTAAATGGCGAAGAAAACATACCTGACCATATACCGTTTTTTTTTTTGCAGTAAAATGTTCATCAAGAAATTCGACATGAAAGCAACCACTGTGTCAATCGTCAAAAAAAAAAAAAAAAAGAAAAACAGCCGTGTGTTTTGATCTTGAAGCCTACACTGCAGACGATGCTCCGCCCTCTATTGTCTTCTGACATCACACGAGAATTTCAGTATGGCGGTTGTTCTTGTTGGGAAGAGTTTCCAGATTCCGATTTCTATGGAGTTTTTTGTAATATGCGTCGCGCGCTGGCAGCAAAAACTTTGCGAGTAGAACTTTTTTCACAATATGTCATTGTTTTTTACCTATAGGGTACGTTAGATACTTGGGGGCTCCGGCTTTTCTCATCCAGAGAGCTCCTCAGTGTCCTGTCTCGCTACCTTACGCCCTGTTCCTTTTGTGTATTAAGGCATGCTCTTTCCAAGATTGTCATGATTTTGCTAACACTAAGGGCATTGCACAGAGGTAAATGGAATATCTGTTTTGCAGTGAGCTCCTGAATCTCTCAACTTTTCTTATTACCAAAAACTTCTCAATGTGCTTCAAGTTTAGCAGTTTCCTCTGGAGTGTCTTAAAATAGACCGATTTCAGCCCTCCCCACAACTACGGTTATTTCAACTCAATTGCCGAACAACTGGTCACTTTTACGACGCCATTAAGTGAGCGCGACTTCACGTCTCTTTCATTTTTATTCGTGCCATTCTTGTCCTTGTGAGTCCCTTTTCAGTTATTCTATCAGCGATATAAACTATTCTTGGGCTGTGAGCTGTTTGTCCTGTGAAATTTAATACGTCCCCGCTAGTCATGGTTGGTTGGTTGGTTGGTTCATAGGAAGGGAAAGGCGCAGTATCTGTCACACTTGCTCTGTGGACACCTGAACCGCGCCGTAAGGGAAGGGATGAAGGTGGGAGTGAAAGTGGATAGAGAGAAAGGGGGCCGTAGTGGAGGGCTACGGAGTAATTTCGACCACCTGGGGATCTTTAACGTGCGCTGACATCGCACAGCACACGGACGCCACTTCGTTTCGCCTCCATCGAAACGCAGCCGCCGAGGCCGGGATTCGATCCCGGGAACTCCGGCACAGTAGTCGGGCGTCTTACCACTGCACCACCCCGGCGGGGCCTAGTCATGGAACCCGAGCCACAGTTTTCTACTGCCTCATTTCCTTCTTGATCCTTGTCTAGTTTGACCTACTGTAGTTCACTTGTGCAATGCACTTCATTTTACTGCTTTTGCTGTAGCAAAAACGGATAACTCTTGAAAATCTAAAGCCTTTAGGCCAGAGAAGAGAGGTGCACTGGGAAGAGAATATGGTGTAGTGGGCTAAGGAGGTGGCAAGAGCTTGGGTGAAGAGGATTGCATATTTATTGGTGCTCTTGCTGCGTCATGGGAGCATGGCTAATGGGCAGCCACAGACGTAGCAGCCAGGCGGTGAGCTCAAGGGTGAAGAGAATCGAGTGCTTTCATTGCCTGCATTCGACGCTGGGCTGTTCGCGTCTGCTCCGTGCAAACGAACTCCTGCGATGCGCCTTCTATACAACGCTGGCGTGCACCGCCCACAGTACGTACATTGCCCCTTCAGGCCTGAGTTGTGAGTGTTTCACATATTCACTCCAGCTTCGCTTAGAGACACAGCACAAAAGCCCTGAAGGAATTCAGTTCAAAAGAAATCGTGATCCGCACATCTATAACCAGCTTTTGCCACTGCACGTTTGATACAGCGCTGTCGTAACTTCCATGGAGTTGCGGCACTTCTTTGGAGCGAGGTTAACATCTTTGACAGCGTCACACCGTCGTATCCGTAGGCACGGTCGCAACTGCGTAAATAAATTCTGTTCGTCAAAAGAAAAACAAATATCAGTCGTACAGGAGAAATAACCATACTCACGCACACTCTTTCCCATCAAGAGCTTTCGCCACCTGTCCTTTTTCGTTTTGCTCATCTCTGAATCCGTGGAGACAATAAAACATTCCACCTTCTCTTCTTGAGTGGATGTAGAAGATAGGCGCGTGCAACATAGAATTGTGTCTGTTATTAAATATGGTCACTGCCGCTGTTATCTCTCCTCCAATATGCACAATTGCACACTGTGGCCAGCAGTAACTTAATTTTACACATTAGGATTTTCCTACCTCGCTCCTTCCCGTCTGTCCGTTAAGCCGCGCTAAGATAATACGTGTCCTCTGTTAAGATTGCATATGCTTCCTGTTTTCTAAAATAATAGGCCTGTTTATGATGCCGAAATTTGGGCGAATTGGTTAATGTTCATGATGGAAAATAGCGTGAAAAAGTAGACGAAGGACGGAAGGAAGACACGGACAAGCCTGTATATAACTCAGTAATATATACCGGCTGTTTCACCAAATAGCGGTACTAATTAAGTACTCACTTTATCCGGGTATATCGTCAAACTATGTAAGGTTTAAGTTATTTCTGTTGTTTATATTGCGTTTTTATTTGTACGAGAAGGATAATTTGAAAAACCGTCACTGCATAATTAGTTTTTCAGAGCAATTTAACTGAATTTATAATTCACCTCTCTGTCTCGCTGCAACCTCTGAGTCAGAGTATAAACGTATGTCATAACGCTTAAAACTGAGGTTATATTTTTCAAGACATTAGAATAATTGCGAATTGATCAAAAGAGTTTTTGGACCACTGAATGTGCGCTTAATTTTACATTTCACCTCTAAATTAGTATACACACAATGCCATTTTTTAAACAACAAATTGGAATTCCAGATACAGAATTATAGGGCATACATGCTATCGGAAGAACTAAGGCTTCGAAGTTTCGGATATGAACTTTTTTTTTCAAACTAGTTTTAAAACAATCAGTCCTCAGGTTCGCACTGCTATATGAGGAAAGTAAATGATTCCGTGCGGTTAGGCTGACTACATGAAAGCTACTAGATAGACCGAAAGGCAAGGAGTGGAAGAGGGCCAGGAGTGGAAACAAATGTAGAAAAAATGGTGTAGCAATAAAAAAAAAAACATTGTCTTCACTCGCGGTTATTATTTGTTCTCTGATGTTAACGCAGAACGCACAGCTGATAAACAAAGAAGAAAGATAAAAAATTTGATCAATTGTCACGCCTACGAACGTACTGAAAGACCAGCTAGATATCCCGTAAATCGGTTTGTTTCCATACGCTGCGAGCAAAAATAACTGCGCATGAGCCCCGCAGGAGCAGGTCTTAAGTACTAGCGCCTAGTAGTTCGTTGCGAGATTTAATGATCCGAGCCAGGAACGATTACTGTGTGCCGTTCGGCATGCGATAAAATGCCTTCTTTTAACAATGTGAGCTAGAGGCACTGCTTTTACAACCATCAGCCGGCAGCGCCTTCACTTTCTGTTTTTCTTTTTATTTTTATTTTTTGTCTGCGTGCTTGAGGAGCCAACCATCTGGCAGCATGGACAAGCCGACGCAGAGCGAGATATTCTCGAAAGTCTTGCAACATAGGTGCGCGCCAAAGAGTGTTGAAAGTAAGAGCAGATTGGCTCCATCAGTTTAAATACGTAAGAACGAGCTATTTTTAGACTTTAAATACAACGATTGCCAAGCCAGTTTATATTCTCCAAATAGCATCGTCACAGCACAACATTCCATTGAAACCTGGCCATTTAATGTTCCTCATAGTTAGGGTATTATCAGTGAAGTTTCTTCCCTCATATACTGTAGGTTCCTTGATATCATTTTTTTTGGAAGAATGCATCATTGGTCATTTAAGTAAAAATTAATGAGCATGCTAGGAAAAGATGCAAATGATAGCTTACAAAGCAGTGTCATATTCTTTCGTTTTCCTGACATCATCCGTTTCAGAAGGGTTGTGAATGGGGCTAATTTGTGCAAACATATTTTTTTTAAAGTGCTAAGGCAACACGGAGGGAATAAGAAAAGACAGGAATGAGCGCTCTTCCTTGCGTATTCTTTTTTCATCCGTCTTGCTTTAGTGCTTTGAAAGAATGCGAGACATTAATTTTATTGTACTTTTTAGAGGTCCGAATGGTGAGATTACCTGACTTCACATATCTGTTCATAAACAAACGCTGTTACCTTGGCGATTGGCGAAATAATGTTCGCCGAAATGAGGGCATGCCAACGGTGGCACGTCATCAAGGGGTGAATGAAAAAGGGGTGAAGGAAAAAGGTCAGTGTGATGATATTGGGGAGTAGGGCTCTGGTAGCGGTAATGACACTGTACTTCATGGTTGTGAAACTTCGAAAATATCACTCAGACACATGGATGAGGTAATAAATATTGTTGCCAGACAATTCTGTCCCCGCTTATGTTTTTTTCTTTACTTCGACAATTTAGGCATGGTATGCTCCTTATCCGGCACTCGAAAACATTAATTGAAGGTATCGAGAATAGTTCGCGTTAATGCAGAAGTTTCACAACTGCGTACTAAGTGGCCAACAGCGCATATTTAAATGTGAACAGACTGCAATTGTATTAGCAATAGAAGAAGCTCCCATGGAATAGCGCACTAGCGTCAGTCATCAACAGCGCATGCGCAGAATACCGACAAGCGATGTGCTATCCAGATGCCGGCATACATACGCTATACTGTGAAGAATAAAATCAAATATAGTGGCACGCACTATCATGTGACTCACTGATGAAATCCGGAAAACAAATGCTTCTCCTGATGAAGCCTCGAAACCCTGTGCAGTGTTTTAAATAGCGAGCGCATCAGGCCGAAAAGCATGACAGGTCATGGAAGGTCATCTTTACATTGGTCCTAAAAATAACCGCACGATGTGAACATAAAAAAAAAAACGAGGGATAGATTCATGGTCGAGATGTCTTTTTACCATGATGATTTGCAGCTGCTAAGCTTTGCCTGTAGATATTTCAGAGTTTGTATTTTTCCCAATACTCTCTCCAGATTAGAACATAAAGCTGCTTACAACACTTCATGCGCTACATAGATAAGAAGCGAACAGTAAAGCTCTCCGCTTTTGCTTTCTCTTTCCCTCTGAGCTTCGCATGCGACTAGACGCAAAAGAAGCTTGTGCAAGGCAGTGTTACGACCGGCGAGCCTGATTTAAAACGCGTCAGCGCGTTTGGAGTAACGACAAAAACGCTTGAAGGAAGACCACTTGGATCTAAACTCTCCGAAATATCAGCAAATGGCGCGGAAAATTGCCAATAGCGTAATCGCCAATGGTGCAATGGCCACCTGCGCTAGAAGCAGAGAACGTTCATTTCGCAAGATGTGCTGAGGCAACGCAAGCACCCTTTCATGGCGAGGCCCGGGTTTAAGGTGTAACGTTGCTTTAAGACTATAACTTTAAAGGATCCAGAGAATTCGGTGTCGACGTCAGCGTTGTGAGTGAAAAAACCAAGCGCAGGTAAATCAAACTTAACAAGTGATAATTTTTGCTTTGGTACGCTAATACCATCAAAGTCATTGACCTCCTATTAGGACATTGTTTGATGTCATTGAGAATAAATATTTTGCACAGTAAAGGTAAAAGATCAAGGTCAATGGTCGAATGTAGAGGTTAAGGTCAAAAGTCATTGTCAAGTAGTCAGTCATGTAGCCAAGCACCGGCTTAACAATACTCTAGAGCTGATGAGCTGGTCCACTAGGGAGCCTAAGTCGCAGATTCAACTTATCTCAGTATCATGGTCACGCGGAAGGCGGTACCGTGTGGTCTCTGGCTTTGTACCTGATTACCAGAGTTATAGCTCTGAAATGATTCGCAAGCCTCTGGATGGTGGTATTTGGTAGGTGACATGGCCGGCCACAGAGTAGTCAGGGGACTGTGCGATATCACGAGACGATATGAAATGACAGTTTGTAGGAGCAGTAAACTATTTTCATTTAAAGGACGTCTTAGTTGGCAGCAGCTGCACATCACCTTCCGGAACCTTTGAATCTTGAGTCAGACGCACTCCTCCGAGTAAACAGCAGCGCGTTCGTATGGCTTTGTTAAAATTTGGCCTTATATATATATATATATATATATATATATATATATATATATATATATATATATATATATATATATATATATATATATATATGTGTGTGTGTGTGTGTGTGTGTTAGGTGACTTTCGTAGAATTTTGTAGTATGAGATTATGCTAATAATTATCATTGAGATAATAGAGGCACAATTAAGAAATTAGAAGATTAAAGCAATATGAATCTACGCGAGCGAAATGCCGCAAGGGGCGACTGCAGACGGGATCCGTTAACGGTATCACGCGGCAACATTTAAGGCGACTCTTATGTGTCTTCAAATATTAAGACAAAAGCCTTTAATGGCTCATGGTGTCCGCTTTTGCGGCGTTCTGATTGGCCGAGGCGGGATAAGGTGTAGAGGTCTGTACCAATCACAGAGCACCACCAGAGTATGCGAGAATGCATGCCTTATATGTCCATATGTCAAACTATGATCAATTACTAGTAATGAGGTAATTATTACAAATTGATGACTAAATAAGTAAGGTATTATTAAACAAATAATGACAAAATTACTTAGGTAATAACCATAACATACTTCTTTACTAATTAACTAATTAGTTATTGGTCCACCTAATTAAATAACTACTAATTAGTGCCACTTCCGTTACAGACTGCGGCACTCAGGCTTTCGTCTTTCACTACTTTAGTCGCTAAAGTCCCTCGTAATTTTGTTTGCCTCGTTCACCTAAAATCTTGCCTTGGCACCGGCACAGGCATTGCCGTTCTTAGCAAAACATTATGAGCATGGTGCCGGTAGGGGGTAGCTAACAGCTGAAATGGCCGCGCAGTTACTCGTCGTAGGGCTGCCTGACATTACATTTGGCAGGAGTTGCCAACACGAGCCTCTAATTCATATGGGAAGGTGATACCAGAATCCGCCTGCAGGAATCCTTCCATTCATGTTAGCCGCTTTTGGTTTTTTGATTACCTGACAGATGCCACTTCAAAAAGGTGAAGTGGCGGACACAGCTTTGAGATGGCTCTGTTGCACAGGCTTCTTGCCACGCTCCTTCTTGTAAGGACATCAGTCCCCCGGAGGTAAACAGCCATTTGCATGCACAAGGCTGAATCTGATCGTGAAATGAACAGGTCCGTAAATTTGCCATTGCTTAGTTGAACCTGTAAAGCAGGTTTGTGTAATAAAATATAAATTAGGCTATGAAAAGATACATAAGGCTATGGAGCAGCCAACTCCCACCGAGGAAATGAGGGAGCTCATAAGCTTGCCTGTGGTCGTGCACCTTCCAGGTAGGCTCTGACCCTCCGTACATTCTGAGCAGAGATAGGCTAGTCAGCTGTAAAGAGATTACTGAGCGCTATCGGCTAAGCAGGGTAGAATACCTACTGGCAAATATGACATAAAATCACAGCCAAGAAAACATCTGGAGGCGCTTACAAACAAGGACTTCCGAATCCGGCTACCCTTAGCCTGTGGTACCCAGAACAATTTTACAGATAAATGCAAACTATTGCACAATAAGTCGGATCTGGTACCTAAGATATGGTCGTGTTCATAAATCGAAAATAAAAATCAGAAGACAAAAATAAAAATTTTGGGAGGCTCTACCCAGACGCTCAGCTGGGTGTAAAACGATTGGCCGAACAAGCCGCCCGGGCCCAAGGATTCCAGGCCGCTGTTAGCAAAGCGCTGCTAGATTTGCTCTTTCTGGGCTACTCAGTACAGAACTTCACTGTTCTGCTGCTTAGAGGTAAGCGTGAACGGCTTTCTGTAGCGTTGGCTGCAGCTCCTGCAGGTGATCTCCGAGCAAGCAGCAACACATGCTTTATTTTGTTTATTGCATAAGGTGCGCACCTAACCCCGCTTTATCATGTCACGGATGAGAGCTTTGTAATAGCCGAGCATTCGGGCTCCTCGAATGCGCTGTCCTGTAGTATTTTAAAACTTCTGCGGCTTTTATTTCTGCCGAATGCAAATTAGATGGGTTCAACGCTGCTGAACCGAATGTAGAGCGAAAGCTTTGGCTGCGGCAATCCAGCGTTGCATTGAACACAACCAGCGTTCCGTTCAGTGCATCAAAGATAATACACTTTGACGCTCTGCGCATGCGATGCTGGCAGGCGCGTTCTTGCTCCACTTGGTCAGCTCTCCGCGACGGCCCGAGCGTGCGCAGTGGGGCTTGGGGCTGCGCTACTGCAGCGCCATACTATGCGAACTGTCGTGGCCTTGGCACTGACGCTATAGAATCGGAGCCGATTTCCTTCTGTAGAGGTCAAAAGTGAAGTCGTGACTGACTCTAGTCACGTTTGGCATACATTGACATGGAGGAAAAAAAAAAAAACCTTAGGAGGGAGCATGATGTCACGCGGCCAACCTTCGCAAGCTGAGCGCCGAGGAAGCCGTTCCCTCCCCCGTTTTTTTCACTCTCCGAGTCAGCCCTTTTTTGTTGAAAGGCTTTAGTGCACGCATCTACCCTGGCTCTAGTGCGCGGCTGTCTGCTGTGGCGAGCATGACCGGCGCTGCGCGCGCGGCGGGCCCCGTCAACACCACCTAGACTACTACAAGGCCTGTGCCAGTTTATGTGAAGTCATCGTAGTGAGATCGTACTGAAAGTCGGCTTCACCGTAAGCGGCTGAGTTTCTTTTTTTTTTTTTTTATTCAACGCTGCTCTAGAGCTACCTTTTGAAATTTTAGTGCTAGCGATGAAGAGGGTTATAGTTGTGTTACCTGCGTTATGTCTGAAGTATATGAGATGTTTTACGCAATCCACCTGGCACTTATTTCAAATGGCAGAAATGAAGTTGCGAGGAAATTTTCACCTTCATTCAGAGTTACTTAAATAAACATTAAGACAGGCACAAAATTCATCTGAGAGCCATTGTTAGATGGATAGATGAAGCTGAGAATGGTAGGCAGAGATATTACTCAGTACGGTGACCTTGATGACATTCGGTGTAGCTTGTCGTGAATATGAGGTCGCTTTCACAGACGTGCTGGTCACAAAGCTGTTATGTAAATATAAAATAAAGCTGCTTATGCTGGGAGCAGCGATTGCCATGAGTATATTAACGCAGCGAGCAGCTAACTCGGCTTTAAACCAGTCATTCACTACGGCAACTACAGTCACATGGCCACTAGCGAAATAAAATTCTTTTCATAAGAAAATATTTTAGGTTGCAAAACAATTTTGTCCCGCATGCAAAGGAGGGCGAATGCTACTCGATTATTAGTATCTGTGCCGTCCAAATTGTGTGCTCGATATGGGCACGCCTACGCTTTAATACACTGTGCTAAATCAAATAGTGGTCAATAGTAGCACGAGTATTAGGAAGCAGACACTTACCACAGTGCCCTTCATCGGTAGTAAGTTTTTCCACGGCACAGCCTTTGTCCACGCTGCATTTTGATCCGAGTCTGACGGAAACTTGTACACTTGCGCTTTGGATCCATTGGCATAGTTAGAGCGACAGTTTAGCGCACACAACACCCAGACATTGCAGATACTTTGCTCACAAGCGCCTATGCAGCACAGATTAAGAACACAGCGAACACAGGCTGAAAACACGCACACTTAGGCCGAGTCGTTCCAGATCGCCTTGCTCGCGTACGCTCGCGCTCGGCGCCACCGATCTATCCCCAGATCTCACTGTCGTGACGTAGGACTAGTGGAAAGAGAGACTTGTGCTGGCCTTGTCTTAGTCTAGCGGGTGCTGGCCCTGCACGGCGCCCAATCGCGCATGCGCGCGCACGCAGCGGTAATAGATATCACCGCATGCTATCACGTGGTCTAATCACCCGTGAAGACCAGCTCGCTCCCTTTTATTTTTCATGACTAGGGTTCACGGATATTGCCGCGCACTAACAGTTTTTCTTCCTCGATTTACAAAAGCATAGTATCATGGCTATGTTTGGCTATTTGTTATAGTTTTGCTCTGCAGCTATTGTTATGCAGCTGTTGCTAAAGGGCGGGCATGGCTCTAGCATGTGCATCACCCCGCAAGCAACACACGACTTTGCCAGCATGGTAGCCTTGGAATTACTAATTCCACGCTAGTAATTCAGAACGCCAGTCAGTAAGGAAATGTTAACGCAATGTTGATATTCACTGGTTGTCACCGTGAGAGCTAATTGTGGACAAACCACCGCGAGAGCTAATTGTGGACAAACTATAGTTTCAGTCGTCTGATACTGTATGTGGTTCTTTTTTAGGGCTGCCGATAGCAATACTAGAACGCAAAGCGTTGTATTGTTATAATAGAAGTATCTGTAAACGTAGCGTGCACGTTGGAATACACAAGAAGCTTGCATAATTCGAGAAGCCTCCAAGGAATAGTGAGCCACTTTCTGGAGAGAGAGAGAGAGAGAGCAGAACTTTTTATTTATTCCAGCGGATGAAGAGGCTCTAAATCTAAACCTAAATCTAAATCTAGAGGGTCTAAATCTGACGCCCCAACTCTGGGAGGCCATGCTGCGCTGCTCGGACCCTGGGCTCCAGCTAGCCGCCATCCAGCTGGTCTGGGACGCCGCCGGCCAACAACGTCTACCGGCCTTCGTCTGGGGCGGGGCACCCGCCATCCATCCCATTTTCTGCAATATATCCTGCGGCGTGGCATGCGTCCATCGGGGCTTTAATAACATAATTACTTTGGAATGACAACCCTCTTCGCTCGATGCAGCACTGGAAGCTACTGAGCGAACGGCGCCTTCAGAGTCACAAAATGTCCGACTCATCCTTTTTTTCTTATAGAACAAGACATCTGAATAGTGCAAATGGCATGTAGAATCAAAGTAACAAAACTAAGAATATTTGTAACTATATCTGAGAAGCCTGCGGTAGGACACCAACCTCGGACTGCTCGCAGGATCTCACGCCGCAACTTTATAACTGAAACAATTCGAAAACGAAATTGCAGCCTGCCGATTGTCGAAGAGCCACCAAATAAAAAAACAGGACTTGTACACAAATGCAGAAAGAAAGAAAAAAATGTGCGTACACCTGCTAGTTGATAGTCGAAGCCCGAGCTACAAAAGCAGAGCTGGGAGTCTATTTCCTGTTTCCCACACAATAGTAAGCGTTTCCCCGTGGGACATTCGCAGCCGTGTTTGCCAGTGACGAGCGGATGTGCACACGTGCTGGCTTCGCGCTGACTGAGCGGCGGCTCGTTTCGCATTCGATTCATTTCCTGTACACCATGAGACCATTTCAAGGTTAACGAACGGCTTTAATGGCTCATACTCTCACTTTGCGGCCACCCTAGGTCACATGATGCCACGCAAGATGACGGCAACCATAGGTCAAGGTGGGCCACTTTGGGCCCACGCCCCCAAAGGGGGACATATTAAGGCGTAAGCCTTAATACGTCGCCTGAATACGTCCTAAGGTGTAATCCCTAATAAGCTTTCGTTACAGGCAAGGCGGTAGCTGGCCGCTGACATGCATCGAGCTCTAGCTTAACGTAGGGCTTCCTGACATTACGTTTGGTAGGCGCTGCAAACTCGGGCCTCTCCTTTCATATGGGAGGGTGATATCAGAATCAGCCTGTCAATACCCATGCATTCACGTTATCCCTAGGCTACGCAGACACGTTCATGCAGCTAGGTTAAAGCGGCGACTTTATATGTTGGCTGGTAGCTTACGCTATCGCGTCATACCGATCCAGGCGTTCGTGCGGCGCCTTTCATTTTGCGTTTCCTCGAACGCCGCATCATACAGCCTATACAGAAACAGACGCAGGAAAACAAGCAATCAGCGAAGTTTCAAACAAAGACCTTCACCTAATCGCACTTTAGGTGTCCGAAGTTGCGCACATTTTCTTTAGTTTTGATAACACACGCTCTTTGCGTATAGTAAAGAAATTGGTCTTTATTGTGTTTATTGTTATCATTACCTTGCACCATAAGCCACAGACATTGTTTCCCTGCATCCTACATATTATTGTCACAGTCTATAAATACGAAGTAGCAGTCCGTTACGTTAGCGGAGCGCCTGTGTTAAAGCTGCAGCCGTGAACTCATACGACCTTGAAATGATCAGGATTTCCGCATCCTTCATCATTTCTGGTTCTCCAGCGTACTGCAAGGTAGAACGGCGCAAAATCTGACAGAGGTGCAACTATCCCTCTTCATCTTCCTCGTGTTCATTCGGTGCATCGAGTCTGCCTTGGTCGTGGACAGCGTACTGGCGGTACGCGCGGCCGTACTTTGCAGTACCCTGACTGACACAGACTGATCTCGCCACCCATCCCTCGCCCTTTCCCCAGAGAGAGCCCAATGCACCTTGTCTTGAAAAAAGACGTAATAATTTTACCCTATGACTCCATAGTGCTGATAACCTGTGGATGCATCGGCACACAGGCCATCTACTCGTGCCGTTCGGCGCATTCACAAAACAAAAGCATGAGCTCCGGATTACCTGTGAGCAATAAGCTTTGGGGATCAACACCATTTTGATCATGTCCTTATCCACCGCGGTATAAAGACCTTCGCTTCCTGTTTTCTCTGCAACTATTATGTCATGCACGTCGCATGCCCACCATCATGTCGACGGCACACTTCTTTCTAATTTCGGACTATAAATTGAAGCGCTACAAAATCAGCAAGCAGAAGGAGTAGTTAAGATGAGAGGTGCGCGACTTGAAACGCCTTAATAAATCGAGAAATAAGTTTCTACATGGCTATGACGGAAACGGGACACAACTAGGTAATTAATTACACGAATTTTAAAACACATTGCACAATTCTTGACGCCCCTACGTAACACAACGTTTCTGAGACTAAGGAATGCTGCACACGAACCAGGCGGCATATAAATTCACACCCCCTTCCCTTCGTCCTCCTACACTGAGTTCCTCATCTTCACTATTTATAGGAATAGATTAAGTTAAAAAAATTCCCGGATAGTCTTGGAAGTGTGAAGGGTATGGACCAGAAAACGGTAGGAGCACAGTTGCAAATAACCCTGATCGTGAAGAGATCACTAAGCTAGCTGCTATTGCCGCAAAGCATTGAATATTTTTTTTATTTTCGCGAGCCGCGCTTGCATGCGACCTTATCACTCTGATTGTAGCGCAGGGAAGAACCATGTGCTCCTTGGTCACGCTCGGTGTCACGAGACTCGGCTTTATACTTTTGTTTGTAGCGCAAGATGCGGCGAGATTTGTCTCGAATGATTGCTGCCAAGCCCAACTCTTTCCGTAATGTGCGAGGCTTTTATGATTTCATTTGGCCTGCTTATCTATATGTTTCTTCGTCGACATTAAAATGAGCACGGCCGAATGCGGTGCGGATGCGTAGTTCGACAACCAGCGGAAGGTTTGGTGCTATCGGTGCCAAGGAATTGCTTATTTCTTTTGCGGTTGTAAGTCTACCCGAAAGACAGTGGACTTCAGTGCTACTACGCATGTCTGCTATCGACATTGTGCTCACGGCGTTGTTCCCAGATGGTGGCCATATCCTTATTTATTTATTTGGTTATTTATTTTACCAACTGGTAAATCCTTAGGCGATTCGACAAAAATGAAATTGATTTCCTACTGTGTTCGAACCCTGGCATAGTGCAGAATGTAAATGAATTTTAAAGGTGCGATGTAGTGACCCAGGATGGTAAGATCTCGAATTAGTCTAGATCTGAAGAAGGAGCGAAACAGGCTAGTAAGAAAGAAGTCCATCAACGAATAAGCGGTGAGGAGGAGGTAGAGGAATTCAGGATTTTGCTACAGAATAGATTTTCAGCTTTGACCGAGGATGACTACCCTTGCCTAGAAGCGATGAACAATAATTACGAAGATATCATTGAGTGCGCGGTAGACGTAGGTGGTAGGAAAGTTAGAGAGGATACCGGTAAGCAGTCTAAGGAGACGAAAGATTTGACTAAGAAGCGCCAAAGTAGGAAAGCTTCGAACTCTACAGACAAGATAGAGTTGGCAGAAATATTAAAGCTAATTAACAAGCGTAAACTGGCCGACGGAAGAAAGTACCCCATGAGCAAAATTGAGCATGCTCTAAAGAATTTAGGCAGCCTCAAAGCAGTACAGAAAAAGTTTGGCATAGACCAAAATCAGATGTTTGCTCTAAGGGAAAAGGCGGGAAATGTCAACACGAATATTTACAAGATAGTCATAGTAGCCGAGGAGTTCTATACTGATCTATACAGTAGCCGATGTTGTCAGGACAATAATGAGATTGGCAGTAGTGAAAAGCAGTCAGACGTTCCGCCAATGACGAAGGACGAGGTTAAGAAAGCTTTGAAAACTATGAAAAAGAGGAACGCAGCTTGGGAGGATAAAGAAAATGCAGATTTGTTGAAGAAGGGGGAGAGGGGGGATATCATACTATGAAAACTGGCCACCCTGTATACGCAATGCCTGGTGACATCGATGGTACCGGAATCTTGAAAGAACGCTAACATTATTTTAATTCATAATAAAGGGGATGATAAGGTTTTGAAAAACTACAGACCCTATCAGCTTACTGTCTATTACGTATCCCGTGTTTATTGAGATAATCGCTAACAATCAGGACGATCTTAAGCTTCAGTCAAGCCAAAGATCAAACAGGTTTTCGGAAAGGGTACTGCACTATCGATCATATCCATAGACCATACCAAAAATAAGGTAATGCAAAAATGCTCGGAATATAACCAGCGCCTATACATAGCATTCATTGATTACATGCATTGATTAGCATTCATTGAGAATTTGACTCAGTAGAAACTTCGGTTGTCATGTAGGCATTGAAAAATCAGGGAGTTGACGAGGCGTATGTGAATGTACTTGAAGATATCCATAGTGGCTGCGCAACATCCATAGTTCTGCATAAAGAGTGACAAAATTCCCATAAAAAAAGTGTTAGACAAGGAGACATGATCTCCCCAGTACTATTTACAGATTGCTTAGAGTAAATATTCAGACACATGAAATGGAAACAGTTAGGGATAAGAGTTGATGAAGAATACCTCAGTAATCTGCGATTTAGGAATGACCATACCATCAGATTCAAGGTGAAATGCGTATATATGGGAAATTGCGAAGAGAGCCATGAGGAAACACTGTTATCTAAGAAAACATCTGTGACAGTGTATACCAACGAGATGAAATTAGCATATAAAAAGTTCATTTATGTTATCATAGGATACAGATCAATTGTCCGGGTTTCTAAAGAAGCTGTAATATGATCAAAAGAAATTAGCTAGATTTGTGCACTGTTCTTACAGCTGGCCTACTTTCGCAAGTACTCTGGTGAGAAAGACAGGGTTAGAGTGTTTATAAACACGGCGCCAACGTGACAAATTAAATGCATGCACTTGCTATGCCACAGTAAACTCGGCGTGAACAAATTCGACTACATCCAGGCAGTGTGCAGGCGAACCACGGCATTGTGTCATAATAAGAATTACAGCATTATTCAGGCATTATGAACATATGTACTGTGTGAGGTACTGGGCCTGTGAGGTACTAATAAATAAATAAATAAATAAATAAATAAATAAATAAATAAATAAATAAATAAATAAATAAATAAATAAATAAATAAATATTCGCAAACTCATTATTTCCGAAGACGACACCTGAGTGGAGTCGACCGCCGTCAAGTGTTATGGAAATCCCAGCTGCAGAATCATTCGTGAAATGTCTTCAGTTGCGCTTATAATCGTTTTGAACACCGCCACGTGTAACAACGTTTTCGCTTTTTTATATTTTTATCAGACTACTATTTTGTTCTCCGTGCTTGCATTTACTCGGTTATATGTGTCAATTTGTGGAAGTAAGCCTGTCATACCCTTATTTATTTTCGGATGCTTTGTTTTTGCTTTACTTCATGTCTACCATTCCTGCTTATAGCGTCACCTTGAATCTATCGGTACTGTGTAAATAAATAAAGACTATGTCTTCCGGAATTCTGATGTGCAGACGAACTAAGAGATGGATGCGGGTAGACTGTGCACGACCAATGGACGGATTTCACTTGGTTAAGTCTGACAGGAAGCCTGTCAGGATTGGTATATTAACAATAGTTTGTAAAGCTCCCAGCTCGTTCATTCGAAAAGACGTCAGCCTATTTGTTGTCATCGTAGTCGGTCGGTCGGTCGGTCGGTCGGTGGTGGTGGTGGTGGTGGTGGTGGTGGTGGTGGTGGTGGTGGTGGTGGTGGTGGTGGTGGTGGTGGTGGTGGTGGTGGTGGTGGTGGTGGGAGGAACATTTATTTACACAAGAGCCGGGAGGTATGTTTGGATCGGCCCATAAGGAACCGGTCCTTACAAGCACTAGATGGAGGTCCCTAGTTGGGGACCCAGTGACGGTTGCCGCCTCTCGGGCGCGTCCGAATAAGGCTTGTTGGGCCTGTAAGTCGTGGCAGCCGAACAGGACCGCCTCTCAGTTCTCCCGGGTTGGGTTGGGGGGGATAGCCGGGTTGGAAGGGCAGACCCACACCATGTGATAGATGTCAGAAGACACCGCTCCACAGTGTGGGCAGCTGCCACTAAAGGAGGGGTCAAAATGTTTTAGGGCTGCCGGGCACAGCAATGTATTGGTGAAAAGGCGGAGAAGGAGCCGCTCACCCGCCTTTTTGAGACCTTTACATAAGCTAGGGTAAAGGCGATGACAATTTTGATAGTACGTCGTGATATCTTTGAAGGTGTAGGCCGGATTAAAATCGGGTTCCTGATCGTGTAGGGAGGAGAAAACAGCCCGGTGGGAGAGCGCGCGGGCGGCTGCGTCTGCTGCCTCGTTTCCTGCCAAACTCTGATGAGCAGGGGCCCATATAAGGTAGCGGTGTGCGGGGTCCGTATCCCGTATGCAATTTAAGTAAATTTTATAGGCTAGTAAGGGAGTCCAGCCTTGTCTGACGTTCCGACAGGCTTCTCGCGAGTCGGTAATTATGTATTTTGAGTCGGAATGAGAGGCCGCGAGAGCAATCGCCACCTCTTCTGCGTGTGTTGTACTGTGGGCTCTGAAAGTGAGACCGTTAACCGTTTTGCTGTTGTGAACTACAGCGGCCGTGTACCATCCCCCTGGTGAGGGCCGGAGGCGTCCACATAGTATACACCTGTTTTGTTGCCATAATGTCGGGCTAGGGCTTCCGCTCGTGCCAGGCGCCGACCATTATGATCTTCGTGTGACATATTCGCTGGCAGAGGTCGCAAGCAGAGGGCGCGTCTCCACAATTCTGGGATGCGAAACCTGTCTTCCATGAGTGTGGTGTGTTGAATATGGAGTCGAGCAAGAAGGCGGCAACCCGACTCCGTTTGCGAAAAACGCGTGTATTGATTTGTAAGGTGCGCCTCCCAGAGCTCCCGGAAATTATTCACGACCCCAAGGGCCATAAGACAGCTGTTTGAAGTAGTGATGGGGAGGTCCAGGGCACGCTTGACAATTTTGCGAAGGATAATCTCAAGGGCATCCTCCTCTTGTTTCCGTAGGTGGAGGTAAGGTGTCGAATATAGAATCCGACTGGTCACGAAGGCGTTTGCCAGCCGCAAGGCATCCTTACTTCGGAACCCCCCGCTTTTGTTTAAAACCCGGTGGACCATGCGGCCCACCTGGTCCCCCACCTTACTGAGTTTGGCCAATGTAGTGTCTGATCGTCTGTATTTGTGTATGTAGAGTCCGAGTACCAGTATCTCGTCAGCTTCGTGTATGGGACCACTGTCTAAAGAAAGAGTGATTTGAGTTGTGCATTTTGGCGAGGGGCGGAGGTGCACAAATTCTGATTTTTGTGGGGCGCACTGAAGACCACAGCGGCGGGCGGTGCGGTCTACTATCATCACCGCTGTTTGCAGGCTGGTTTCAATGTCCCCGATACTGCCATGCGTGGCCCACAGGGCATACAGGGCGTGCTGCACACCAGTGACACCATCAAGCTGGGCAGGCAGGTGCATCATAGCCAAACTGAAGAGCAGCGGGGAAAGTACTGCGCCTTGGGGGGTTCCCCGCGTGTCGAGTAGGTAAGGACCATGCTCATTATCTTGGATGCGAATGTAGGATTGACGATCCGTGAGAAATTGCTTGGTGTATTGGAATTTGTTGAGACCACAGTCGGCCTGGCTTAGGTGGGTGAGTATAATCTGGTGTGTTACATTATCAAATGCCCCTTTGAGATCTAGGGCGAGTACTACCCGGTCATTATAGGGGCATTCTTGTGGGTCAAGACTTCCCGATTGAGTTGCAGGAGGACATCTTGAGCGGATCTGTGTGGACGGAATCCGAACATGGTGCCTGCGAATATGTTTTTGTTCAAGATATTCAGATAGCCGGTCCCGCACCATCGTCTCCATTAGTTTGCCTACACAGGAGGTGAGAGAGATGGGACAGAGGTTTTCTGTGGTCGGTCGGTCGGTCGGTCGGTCGGTCGGTCGGTCGGTCGGTCGGTCGGTCGGTCGGTTTATGGGGTTTAACATCCCAAAGCAACCCAGGTTATAATAGGAAACGCGTAGTGGAGGGCTCTAAGCATTTGAACTACTGGGGTTTTTACCGTACACTGAGAACACGGGCACCTTGACCTTTGCAACCATCGAAAAGCGGCCACTGCGGTCGGGATCGGGCCCTAAATAGTGCACCACCATGGCGGGCGTTTTGTAGTTGGCCCCTCGTAACGGAAATAATCGGGCGATGCGTAAAGAAATTGCGTCCTAATAATTTGTGCTTGTAGAAATTGATAATTGGTTTGTGTGCGGTAGGGAATGACGAGTTAATGAAATCATTGAAATTAATTAGGTGATGAAATAAATAACTCAAAATAAAAAATGGAGAACGGTTGGTTGAAATGGGTCAAAATGCTTAAAGATGTTGTGTGTAACATTTCACCTAAATAATTAAAAATAAAAAGTGAATTCAAATGGGTCAAGCTGCTCAGAAAGGAAAGCCAATATTTGCTGATGCCAACTACAAGTGCACACAAATAACAAAATAAGAAGAAATGGAAGGGAAAAAAACAGAAAAGTGATAACAAATGAAAAGATTAGAAAAAATAAAAATATAGAAATTGAACCAGGCCAAAAACATATCCACGTGTGGGAAATGCTATCGCGTGATGCCCTAAATGGGGGAGCTTAAGTATCCGCCTGAATGTTGCTTGCAATAAAGAAAGAAAAAAGTTGTTATGGAACAGCGGTAAGAGTGCCTGGCTGTGGGGCAGAAAGATCGTGGGTGGAATCGCGGCCCGCGCACGGATTTTTTTTTCAGTTCCATCTTTTTTCTTTTGATAGGATCCGGGCGAAGCCGTATCCTATCAAAAGTGACGCTTAAAGAAGAAAGGTGCTTTTGTCAAGCTTTAGCGCAGCTTTTACTTATGTCACCTTCATCCTTAAAAAGAAAAAGTGAACATTATTATTGTTATTATTATTTATTATTATGAAGCACTAGTGTCCCTTATTTCAGACAATTTGATGTGTGGGCGCCGGCGTTGTGAGCGAAAAATCACGAGCATGCTTCCAACAGGTGTCGGTTGGCAGGTGACACGGACAGGCCCTGATTGGTCACCGGGTTGTGTAACGTCACGAGGCCACATGACATCGAGCCGGCAGGTGCTGCCAACTTGGGCAACCGCTGAACAATGGGATGGAGTCGAACAAACAAGGACTCTTATCCCGGCAAAGAAGCGCTTCGCAATGCTATGAAGGCACGTCCAGGGGGGCTTGGTAAAACATGATTACTGGGAGCCTTAGCGCAGAACAGACAAGGACAAGAAAGGCACACAGGACGAGTGCTAACTGCACACACTTTTCCTCGAGTGGAAGAGCACAAAGAAAAGAGCCCAATGTAGAAGAAATGAAATTGAGCAAAGTAGAGTTCCGGGCTAGTTGGTAAGACATGATTACTGGGAGCCTTAGCGTGGAACAGGAAAGGACAAGAAAGGCACATAGGACGAGCGCTAACTGCACACACTGTTCCTCGAGAGGAAAAGTACAAAGAAAAGAGCCCGATGCAGAAGAAATGAACTTGAGCAAAGTAGAGTTCTGGGCTAGTTGGTAATACATTATTACTAGGAGGCTTAGCGCAGAACAGACAAGAACGAGAAAGGCTCTTCTTTGTGCTCTTCCCCTCGAGGAACAGTTTGTGCAGTTAGCACTCGTCCTCTGTGCCTTTCAATACTTGTCTGTAACAGTAAAAAAAAATTCCCGTCAATTACGATAAGTGTTAAAAAGAACTCTGAGCTCATCCTTTGGCGTAGTTTAGTTTTACAGTATACTGAGGCAAAGAATTTGACAGACATGTGTCTATATCTTCAATTTAAGTCAAGACAATGTTTAATTTAGGCTATTCTATATTGTCGCTCCCGACCATCCTTTACCTGTCACTCAAACCTTAACCAGTTCTTGATTGTGATATATCGTTCTTCATTCCAGGCGCACTAGGGCAGACCCGAAAACTCAATGTCCAAGTGCTGTGGATGCTTATGTTGTCAGTGGACTGCGACGTGCCTGTTAAGCAGTGAATTCGAGTCATGGGGAAACATGGCAGCCTGTTACATTTCTATTGAAGACTATCTCTCTGGGTCGCGTTTTCTCATTTGAAAGCAAATTACAGAGGAAATAAAAGCAATGAGGGAATTTGTTCCTGCCCATATAGCTGCTCATCGCCGGACATTACTCATATATAAGGCCCCTATAAGCCTTACTACAACACCAGAGGCATGTCCAAGTCGAAGTGTTTGTAGGCAGGCTTATGGGAGGCGGCGAGTTAATACCTCAGCTGCCGGTGGCAATTGTAGCCCAGGTCGGTCTGCGAAGCGGGGCCGCGAAAAGTCACCGTGGCGGCAAAGGACGCCTTCCTTCGTGTGGAGGAGCGGGGAGGGGCGTTCATTGAAGGTGCCGTGAGAGAGTACGCGGCCGCGGCGGGAACGTCGCGTCCGTCCGAAATTTGCGCGACACTTATGGTCTGTTCCGCAGACCTCCGCCCATCCTGCAGATTGCGAAAGGGAACAGGCTGTGGCAGAGTGCTGCTCCCGAGCTTCTGTACCAGGAGAGACCGCTGGACGCTGAGCGGCTGGTTGATAGGCTGTTGCAATCATCCTGCCGTTTAGCGAGTCTCCACATCGCGGCCTCTCCGCATTCGGTCGGAGATGGAAGTTCCTCCCTTCCCCGTCGCTCAGCATTGAGTGGCCTGCTTTGACTTGAAGTGTCGGAGTGGAGTGAACCCTCCCCCGTGGGTCGCGGGCATATCGACGCATAGCCATTTTTTAGCGTGCTTTAGCAGTAAGGCCTCTACCCCGTGCATTTGGCCTATTTTTTTGTTTGTTTTTGTCTGTCCAATCTTCATCTCAAGAATGCAACTCTATTAGCAGGTAGGTTGGCATTTGGTTGCTCAGATATGCTCGGGGGCGGGTTAATTTGAACAGTATATATAAAAAAGGCGCTTTCATGACGCACATAGCCACCACCGTCGTCGTGTTTCGATGACGTCGCCTCGAGTGGCAGATTAGCAACGTGTACGAGTTAGTCTTCTTCGTAAGCACATTTCAGCGCGTTTAATGTGAGCATTCATTAAGCTGCACCTTTAAGGGCATGATGCGACTACTTGAATTGCTCCCACCTGCGGCTTTACTTACCGATGTCCGTTTTCATTCACGCATTTTGTGGCTCGCTAATTCACGTATTCTCTTTAAGTTTGTCTTTAGTCATCACATTAGAGGGAAGCCCATATCATAATAAAATAAGCTAGACAAGACGTGTGTTCGGAGGCCCTCCTTAATCGGCCTGAATTGTATAATTATTTTATTTATATCCTGTTCACCTCCCACTCCTGCTATAGCTCCGGATGGAGCTGCAGTATGCAAAAATAAATACATTTGCTCTTATTCCATTATTGTTCAGCGACGGGGTCACATCGGCGCTTGGTGGTGATTGTACGCGCGTTATGCGATTTAGATATCGTTGATTTCAGTTCTTTGCAGCCAAAACTATACTGGATGGCCGTTTTCATTTACTTAAATTTTTGCGTTTTTTTGCCACAATTACCATATTCGCACACAGGATGGCGACGCTTAAAACGATGCACGCAAGCGGTGCCTCATCGTACGATGCCCGCGATCATTCAAGTGCCTCTTTCATCACCAAAGCAAGTTCAGACTGAAGGAAAGCGTCTTCTGCTAATTATGTTTTCAAGCCCCGCGTACAGCACAGGGATTTGAACGAAATTGTATTGAAACAAGCAGCTCAGACTGTGAAGGGCGTGGCAATTATCAACAAGTTTGCACGGTGTGACACGTTACTGCTGAACTGTAGGAGAGCAAGTTGGGAACAGCTGGCGGCGGGCGACATGTTTCCAAATATTTCGTGTCTTCGCGCTATGACACCACCTGAACAAATTTGCGCGAAGGCATTGATTTTGCTTGCGCACGCATCAGGTTCTACTACAGGGGCACGTGCAGGGAACAAGCTATAGAATTTCACTGCTATTGGAAGTATGTCCGCGATGTCCCGGCTGTCGTGGCTGCCGCGTATGGCAGCCTGATACCAGTGACTTCAGTTTTATTCATAATAATTACAACATTCACCACCAGGTTGCACTGTATCTGTTCGCGAATATCAAAAACCTTCGTTTTATAAAACGATAATAAATCGCTGGTTTTTTCCAAGGACTTATACTTTAGGCGATTGCTCAAAAGCACTCGTGCTACGCATTGAACACATTTTTCATTGAAATTATCCCCTCTTCCTTTTCTGTGCCGCTTTAATTGGGGATAATATTATGTATGCCTGATCTCACCCATACATAGCATACATACGCAAGCTTGGACATTATGCTAAAGTCTACCTGATTTATTTATTTATTTATTTATTTTATTTATTTGATACTGCCAACTGCCTCTTGGCAGTCCAAGCAGGAGTGAGTAAGTACAGTCGGCACTACAAATCAAGGTAAACAAGAATGTGAGTGACAAGAAAACATAAGGAAATGACTTGCAATACAGATTATTGCGCGGGCAAAAGCAGCTTATACAAAATTACAAAAAGAACATTAAAAAGAACAAAAAAAAAAAAAAACACGCACACACATCTGCAAACTGCAAAAACAGGAGACTGGACACTCTAAAATTAACATACTTCATTGCAAAGAGTGCACAGCAGACGCAAAGGATTCGACCGAGGTCATATTGGCGACTTCTTGCGGTAGGGCATTCCACTCTGCTATAGTTCGAGGGAAGAACGAGAAGCGATAAGCGCTAGTCTTAGCCTGTGGCATCACAATTGTTTTGCTATGCTTACCTCTTGTTTCTCTTCTCTTATTAAAATTGATGTAGATGTCGGAATCCATTTTTGTTTGTTTATTAACTATATTAAACAACGTTTGTAGGCGATGTAGTCTACGCCGAAATTCTAATGTTGGGAGGCCGGACCGTGTTCTGAGTTCAGTGACCGAGGCTCTTCTACTGTAAGTATTAAAAATAAATCTAAGGGCTTTCTTTTGCACGTTTTCAATGTTATTGATGGCAGTTTTTGTGTGGGGATCCCACACAACATCGGCGTAATCGAGCAATGGTCTAATGAGTGTCGTATAGGCAGCGAGTTTAGTCCTACTAGTGCAATGCTTCAGCCGGTGTTTAAGTAGCCATAGTCTCCTTAGCGACGCCGAAACGACATATTCAACATGAGCATTCCAGGTTAGCTTCGAGTCAATTACTACACCCAGGTATTTAAATTTGTCAACCGGCTTAATTGCTACATTGTTGATTTTATATGTACAAATTAATGGTGTTTTCTTCCTTGTAATGACCATGTGTGTGCATTTTGACGCGTTTAAGTTCATGCGCCAGGACTGACACCAATTATTGATTGCAGTTAGGTAATCATGTATGGCAGTCTGATCGTGCAGTGATTGAATGTTATGATACACAATGCAATCATCTGCGAAGAACCGGCATCGTACCGGGGAATCAAAGGTCAAATCATTTAGATAAATTAAAAAGAGAAGGGGTCCAAGTACTGAACCTTGCGGTACACCGGAAAGTACGGGAGCAGGTAGAGAAATTGAGTTTCCTATACGGACGTACTGTGTTCGGTTAGATAAATAGGAGTCAAGCCAGCGGAGAATTTGTTCATTCTTTAGCACGCATTGTAGCTTCAGTTTTAGTCTATTGTGACAAACACGATCGAACGCTTTCTGAAAATCGAGAAAAAGCACGTCTATTTGCCCGCCCCGGTCCAGCGCTGCCATGACCTCATTGGTAATGTGTAGAAGCTGTGTAACTGTGGATAGGCCACGCCGAAATCCATGTTGTTTTTCGGAAAAGAAACTATTATTTTCTAGAAAGCTAATCACGTGCTTAAAAATAAAGTGCTCCATCACCTTACTAGCGGTGCACAGAAGAGAAACGGGTCTGTAATTAGTAATACTGAGTTTATCTCCGGACTTATAAATGGGTATTACCTTTGCTGCTGTCCAATCATTGGGAAGGACACCTTGCCTTAGACTTTCATTAAATATTATAAACAGATATTTTGCGCACCACTCCGCGTACCTAAAAAGAAAATTATTTGGGATGTCATCGGGACCAGCAGATTTCTTTATATCTATGCTTAGTAGGGACGAAAGAATACCTTCTTCAGAAACAAAAGGGTCCGGAAGTTCACAGCCAGAACCTGAAAATTCTGGATTATTGTCATCACTACCGCGTAGAAATACCGAGGCAAAGTACTCGTTGAACGCTTCGGCAATATTCTGGTTATCACTTGACTCGGTATCATTCACTCTAACTTTGGTGACCGGATCCTTTTTTTCCGTTATGTGCATCCAAAACTTCCTTGGAGCGTTAGTAAAAAAATGGTGCAGCTTAACATTGAAGAAATGATACTTTGAGTCTTTTATTTTGTTCCTAAGTTCTGTGCGCATTGACTGTAGCAGAGAACGGTCGACAGATGAATTGGAACGTGACAGGCGTTTTAAGCGGCGCTTTAGCTGCAATATGTCTCGAGTGATCCAAGGGTTGTTGCGAACCATTCTCTTGCGCTTTGTTGGAATGTACCTGTGCATACATTCTTGGACTGTGTGTTTAAAATGCAACCATAAATCATTAACACTGAATTCCCCCTGGATAAATTTTTGAGAAAAAGTGTCGAAATCTTGTTCTAAGTAGTCTAGTACACTTTCATCTGCCGCATTCTTAAAATCCATGAATTCTTTGTCTGGACAACGTAGCGTTTTTTGCGGTAGATTGCTTCTAAAGAGGACCGCACCATGATCTGATATGCCTGGTAAAACTTCTACAGTAAATCCTGTTTCACTGACAGCTTCAGAGATAAGAACAATGTCGAGGATAGTTCGCGAGTTTGAAGTGACACGTGTAGGTGTTCCTACTACCTGTCTAAGATTAAAAGAAAATGCCAAATCGATCAACAAATCTGCGTGCTGACAAGAAGGTCGAGCACAGAGATCGTCCCAGTTGATCATGGGCAGATTAAAGTCACCGCACAAGATAATATGAGTGTAGCGTTTACTATGGGCGTAAAGAAAATCGTGCAGCGATTCCAAAATTGAGGTGTCTGCATTCGGAGGCCTGTATACTACACCAATAAGAACGTTGCACCTGAACGACGGCACAAGGATCCAAGCCATCTCAACGCAAGTATTGTGAGCAATGGATGTGAATGGAATGCCCTTTTTTATTATGGCCGCGACACCGCCCCCTCTCGAGCCACGGTCCTGGCGAAGTATGTTGTACGAGCTGGGTATTATGTCGGAATCAGGAATAGCATCATGAAGCCATGTTTCCGTTAGTAGCGTGACGTCCGGGTTGTAACTAAGAAGTAGGCTTTCAAGGTCGTCAGACTTATTCACGACGCTCCGGGCGTTAACAGTTAATACAGATAGCGGACTGAACGCATGGGATGATTCCAACGATTGAGATTTAATTTTACTTTTGAGCTGTTTTTGACTGGAAGTAGACCGGGTTTGTCAATTCGTTGCATATGGAACTCCCTTATTCAGTGCTTCGTCCCATCTAAAAGTCTTGCCATTGATTCTAACTTTGTCAAAGGTTAGAAACACCTTGTGTCCTCTGTCTCGGTTTTCTTTCGTCCAAGTCCAAAGGTTTTTCCTTATTGCTTGGACCCTAGGAGAGAAGTCCTCAGAAATGCTATAGTCAGTGTTTTTGAAGGCGCTGCATGCTTTCAGTATTTTTAATTTGTCTCGGTAGTCCGAAAGCTTGAGTATTACTGGGCGACATTTGCCGTCCCTAGGCTTCCCTATTCTGTGGACGCGCTCCATTGACACGTTTGAAACTTTTAGTATGTCCTGAAAGATCTTTTTCGAAACCTCTTGTTCCAAAGATTGGGACGGTTCTTCCGTTGGTTCCGGTAAGCCATAAAGTATTAAATTGTTCCTCCGGCTTCGATTTTCGAGGTCATCTACTTTTAACAGTAGGCTGTCAACAGTTTTCTGAAGATCGTCCACCTTGGCTGTGTAGGTCTTAACAGTGGTCGAAATATCCTCCACTTTTCGGTCAATGGAAGCTAACTTAACAATGCTTTCATCTAAGCGTCGGTTTGTTGTGGCCACGCTTTCTTTAAGCTCTCGCAAGTCATCCATTATTGTTTGCAGCATTATTTAAGTAGGGGGGCCTGGATTTAATTCAACGTCCCCGCAGGAAGCCAGTAAGTTAACAAAACAATGGTATACATTTTTTAGCACATCAATAAACGACCGTGGGCACGGCAAGAGCAAAAGGCACGCATCGTCACTACGATAGCCAGAAGCCTGGCGGTAGTCTCTCACCTGTATCAAGAACAAGAAGGGATTCTTTAGATGCATGGTTCCAAAGCTCTCGCCGCGCCCACTGATCGCCTGCCACGCTTGAGTCCCTTTTATACGCTCTGACAGTGGTGACGTAGCGGATGGTGGCGCTCGATGTCGGTCCAAGTGCGTCGTCCAGCTGTGCAGACCCGGTGTGTCGTCTGCAGGAAAGCCTGTCGATGCATTGCGCTGGTGTCCGTGCAATTCCGTCAGCTTCACCGTAGTTGGGTCGCACTCAGTAGCTGAAGCCGCATCGCTGTGGCTGATACAAATCACGGCCTGTATCAAGAACAAGAAGGGATTCTTTAGATGCATGGTTCCAAAGCTCTCGCCGCGCCCACTGATCGCCTGCCACGCTTGAGTCCCTTTTATACGCTCTGACAGTGGTGACGTAGCGGATGGTGGCGCTCGATGTCGGTCCAAGTGCGTCGTCCAGCTGTGCAGACCCGGTGTGTCGTCTGCAGGAAAGCCTGTCGATGCATTGCGCTGGTGTCCGTGCAATTCCGTCAGCTTCACCGTAGTTGGGTCGCACTCAGTAGCTGAAGCCGCATCGCTGTGGCTGATACAAATCACGGCCTGTATCAAGAACAAGAAGGGATTCTTTAGATGCATGGTTCCAAAGCTCTCGCCGCGCCCACGCGCCAAGTATAAATCGTCTTTCTTTAACCAAGCCATCCGCATGTTCCTGCATAATCTGAGGGTAGTATGCCTCCCTCTGGATACAAGCAGCTGGACGTCGACTCCCTTGCCTGTTCCTTTTTTGCAGCTAAAGAGTTGGCAGTTGAAGCTTGGGTAGTAATCTATACCATCTCCCCATGTCTGTGATGCATGTGATCTGTCAGCTTTCACATTAGATGCATACTCCTTATCTTTGGCTGACTACTCCCCCCGCCATTGTCTAACCTACTCATGGGCTCTCTAACTTCGATCTTCCCCTTTTCCTGTGCTATCCACTACACACTAAGGCTGCCACAGCAGTGCAGTTCGCAGTGTTTGTTATAGGATGTCAGGGGCACTCTCTCCTGGGTGCACTCAGGTATGGTCTCAAAGGGCAAGAAGTGACAGCATTGGGCTCGCTTGGGATTCCAAAACTGCCATTCACCAGTGTACGAGGCGTGTGTGTCGGCATGTTTTTGCACATTTTACTGGCACACATGCTTGAGTGTTTAAGGTTTGCGCATTGTCTTGGTCGACATTGCAAAATATACTTGCAGTTCCTATATATTTATCATTGCTAGGTTTTGTGACATATCAGCCGGGCGTACACATACAAATTATTGTTTGGGCTGCATACTTGGAAAGAACAGTCTATGTATTCTGTCAAGAGAGTCTAAGAGAAACATTGTTTTTCAGCAAACTTGAGCCCTACCATTTACACACTGGGTGGAGACATGTTTAGTGACTACATATGTTCAGGAATTATTTATGCACAATATTCTCCGATATGTTTATATTTCTTGCGGGTGTCACTGCGTACTTCATCCACCAAAACCACGAAGAGGAGAATGACGAGGCGGATGGTTGCGCATGTGAAAGAGACGGTCGAAGTGGATGCTCGTGGACCTGTTCTGGGACAAGCCTTACTGCGGCTATGCCTAGCTTTCGTGAATCCCCCGCATATTTTCTAAATAATAAACCCGTTGCCCCGTAACAGGTTGTTGAAGCGTGCGGGATAGTCCTGGACCGTTCTGAACATCGACGAAGCAGACGCTTAGCCGGGCTCCCGCCTGACCATGGCAAGCCACGACCAGGATGGACAAGGTCACTCTTCGCGCTCAACTGGAACTCCTAATTCAGGCAGTTAGCATCAAGTACCGTTCAGCTCCGGGTCGCATCAGCGGGAGCCCAGAACATTTTCTGGTCTAGAAGATGAGGATGTAGAGGACTGGCTTACATGCTAGAAACGTGTCAGCAAATACAATCGCTAGGACTGACTCGGCCTTGCAACTCGCGAAGTGGCCTTCTTTCTGTTCGGCACAGCACTGCTATGGTTTGAGAACCATGAAGACAACCTTTCTAACATGTAACAAGCTTTGCCTAGCTTTTATGCATCCCCGTATATTTTGTAAATAATGTTGTAAAATATATAATAAAGCCCTTAACAATATTGCTGACGATAAATGGGGAACATTTAATTACCATATAGAAATCGCTAAACGATATTTAGTTTGCACTTCGGAATAACTAATTCAATTCGGTGCCCGACTACTCTTCACATTCTGTCTTTGTATGCAAGTAAACCTTTGCCGCCGATCATTCGTATCTTATATTGAAGGCTGATTGCAAGAAACCATTCGTATACAGAACTGACGCCTCCCTTTCATTCATTCGAGGAAGTATTCTAGCCTGTCATTGGGGATGAAAGTAATCACCGTTGTTGTCATTACCACACTCGGTATCTCGCGTGGTATTTTTTCAGCAGCTTGCCGTCTAGCAGCAAATTCTATTAGCTTCCATCACAAATTTCTCTTGCGATTTAAGCCACCTATTTACGACCGTCCTACATTCTCTTTAAATCGGCTTTCAAATCGCTGGAAATCAACCTTCAATAACTTATGCTGCTAATTTTCTCGAACCAATTTCCTTGCGCACCTCTGCGTATAAGTGTACTGCTATGTCCGTAGACCGCTATATAAGAAAAACACGGGCATAATATTGGTAAAATTGCTCATACATTGCCTACTGGAAAGTTTTCATCTTTTTAATATCATGTCATAACGTAGAGTAAGTGAAGAAAGCGAGAGTAGATTCAAAATATGGGGGCAGCCCAAGAAAACTGAAAATATGTGCCCCATTATGAAGGTCGCTTTGAAGTGTGCATATTTTATCTTTTTTCGCTTATTAAATATCACAATAAATAAGCGTGACTACGACCTGCGCAGTCAATGATCTGTAAACGACCACTGCGAAGATCGAAGGGTGCGTATACGAACCGGGCCCTCTGCTCTCTGATTAAACTCCTTTTGTAGAACCAGACGCTCTAATTATCTATATGTCCTATAGTCATAACAAAATTCTTATCAGGAAAGATTTTAACGACTTGATCAAAGCGAAGTAGGGATAGGGACTCTAAAGAAGGACACTCGACAGCAATTAATTTAGTGAAAATCATTACAAGGCACAAAAATCTATAACTCTATTTTGAAGAAATATGTAATCTATTAGATTCAGGGCATGTTCACAAATTTTTAGATCAAGAGGACACATTTATATAAAAAAATATTTTTTTCTTCATAATGCAGGGTAAATAACATAAACGTTTAAGAACGGCGTATCGCTATGCTCTCCGACATTCATTGATGAATTTGACATATCTTAACAGATCTGTAAAAGGGTAAAAAAGAGGCTCCGCTATAGTTCAGAAAATTTGGGATCATATTCGCTTGACGAGTTTAATATACTGGGCAGGCGAACACAAGGTGTCGTCTCGCATTGGCAGCATAAAAACAAAAGATAACCCAGAAGTGTTTATCAAGTGCAGGAAAAGGACAGGCAGAAAAAAATTATAAGCACATTAGGAGAACATGCATAATGAGAGAGGTACGGGTAGAAACACTGGCTCCAACTGTGCAAAACGAAAGGAGCCGAAAGCACTGTAACACGAGTGTTAAGGGTAGTTTTCTTGTTACCTCGACGCCCTATGTATAGCTGGTTTTGCTTTCTCTGCAAAACCTCGCTCTGATCTTGTCTCCCTTGTTTCAGTTGGCGTGAGCACCGACTTCCCTAAAGTGTAGAAATTGCTCGTTAGTACAGATCGTCCTCAAGGGAAGGAAGGGAACAGCACCTGTCAGGCCGACAATCAAGCAGATGCTCATTCTGTGCGTCGGCGTGCAATCGAGCTAAGGAGCTGTCTTGTTTCGTGGCTGTTTTTGCTTCCTCTTGCTTTCGCACCTTACTTGTCTGCTGTCTTAATGATACGGCTGGTTGTGAAAAGAGAGAAAAGAGAACGAGGAACGGAAAGAGACAAGGTTCTTCCAACAGCCGAAGCCTGAGGCTCTGTAGTTTCCTGTGTTACCTCCTTGTACCAATGGTTTGCATTGGCGTATTTGTGTGCCTTTTATTCTTTTTGCACTTATACGGATATTAAAGGTTAGGCGCGCAGCGCATCTTTCAAACGTCACTGTTCAGAGATTTCAATTCGTTAAAATATTGTAGCCGAAGAAGCGGAAGAGCGAATGTTCTTGAGGAAAGAAGACGCTGATGCGGGCTGTCCTTTAGACGTTTCTGGGACTCCTCGCCTGGGATCACGCTAGTTCCCGCTGTTGCCCGGCTGACATGCCGTCCTTATTGTCGTCCTGTCGTTAGGCTAGGACGTGACATTGGTGGAAGCGCAGGGTGCGAATCCCATGCAGCGTAGCCTTACATGTAATTCGAGCCCGGTAAGTCCGGTCCGCCGAATGTTATTAGAGACCGCGGCAGCCCCTTAATGCTATTTTAGTCGCTCTGAATGCCGCTCTAGACTCTTGCCTGAGGGGAAGACTGCTAGGGCTAGCGTCACCATGGCCTTCCTGCTGCAACCACTCGACAATGCGACTTCTACTACGTGCCGGTTACCTCAAGGACTGTCACCCCATTCCATGGTGATGGCCTGGACGATGTTGAAGACTGGGTAAAGTATTACGAACGGGTTGCGCGCCAAAACGGGTGTTCTCCCAATTAATGCCTGCAGAACATCTACTTCTCTTTGGAAGCAACGGCATGGTATTGTTTCGAGAACCACGAGTTCTCGTTGACTTCTTGGGGGCAGTGCAAGAACGAAGTGGTGCGCTGTACCAATGGTTTCCATTGGCGTATTTGTGAGCCTTTTATTCTTTTTGCACTTATACGGATATTAAAGGTTAGGCGCGCAGCGCATCTTTCAAACATCACTGTTAAGAGATTTCAATTCGTTAAAATATTGTAGCCGAAGAAGCGGAAGAGCGAATGTTCTTGAGGAAAGAAGACGCTGATGCGGGCTGTCCTTTAGACGTTTCTGGGACTCCTCGCCTGGGATCACACTAGTTACCGCTGTTGCCCGGCTGACATGCCGTCCTTATTGTCGTCCTGTCGTTAGGCTAGGACGTGACATTGGTGGAAGCGCAGGGTGCGAATTCCATGCAGCGTAGCCTTACATGTAATTCGAGCCCGGTAAGTCCGGTCCGCCGAATGTTATTAGAGACCGCGGCAGACCCTTAATGCTATTTCAGTCGCTCTGAATGCCGCTCTAGACTGTTGCCTGAGGGGAAGACTGCTAGGGCTAGCGTCACCATGGTCTTCCTGCTGCAACCACTCGACAATGCGACTTCTACTACGTGCCGGTTACCTCAAGGACTGTCACCCCATTCCATGGTGATGGCCTGGACGATGTTGAAGACTGGGTAAAGTATTACGAACGGGTTGCGCGCCAAAACGGGTGTTCTCCTAATTAATGCCTGCAGAACATCTACTTCTCTTTGGAAGCAATGGCGTGGCACTGTTTCGAGAACCACGAGTTCTCGTTGACGTCTTGGGGGCAGTGCAAGAACGAAGTGGTGCGCACGTTCGCGAACGTGCACTGGCAACACCATGCCGACGATCTCCTCCAAGCTCGAATTTAAGGCCATGCCGAAAGTGTGAGAAGCTTCGTGAGGACATTCTGCGCCTAAGAGCTCGCATGGGCCCACAGGCTACTTGAGAAAACAAATGTGCGCGCTTTGATGCGGGGGATCCGGAATGAGATTTTAGGCGGTCTTATACGCGATCAACCGATTACAGTAGCTAGTTTCGTGGCCGAAGCGACTAACATTGAGCGCGCATTGGCCACAAGAATGAACCGCTATCATCGACTCGACACTTACCCCAAGGTCTCAAGCCTTGCCTAGTCTGGCCCTATTGGTGCTGGCCTCACCGACGTTCGCGACATTATTAGCGAAGTCGCACGCGAAAAGCTCAGGAGACTTTTCTAGCTCCTGAGCAGCCTTCGGCTGTATCTATCGCTACAGCCGTTCGTGAGGACCTGCGACAGGCGCTTACACCAGAAGTGGTTTCTACTGTGGCTATGGTTGCTGCTGCAGAACAACCGGCTGAGAGTTATGATGCCGCTGTCGGTCGGCCGCCGTCCGTACCTTACCAGTCCTAACGGGCTAAGGAGCCTGGACCTCGGCGCCGTGTATTCCTAGCGCAGCATGACGCATACTAGGAGCCGCGAAGAACCTGATCACTGTGGTAAACCTGATCACATTTACCACCGCTGCCCATACCGATAGCTCGGCCCGCTAGTATATCGTCTCCATCGTTACGGTGAACAACCCTGAGATATCCTGGAACATCTTGGACACCGATTATCACCGATGCAAACCGCTGACCATGCATCTCGCTAGGCATCGCCACGCCGCCCTCCCAGGCCACCTCATGGGTCTTCTCAGCACAAAATGGTTTTGTGGTCTCGAGAGATTTCAGCGTTATAAACGACAATCTCGTTCCCGGCAATCACGACAATCACGCGCGTTCAAACTCCCGCCGATTGCTCGATATTCAGCGGAAATTTATGGTGCCGACTTCGCAAGGTGACAACCCAGTGGGATGGGCTTCCGATTTGAACCGCAAGAGGTCACCTTGTAATTCCTGCTGGAAAATGCACCGCCCGCGTCGAAATTCACGGTGAGACGTGCCCGCCAAATCTGTGATGTTAGAGCATTGCTCCAAAGATATGTTATTCTCGGAATGAACGTTATTCGTGAATATGACACAGTCATCGATGTAGGCGTATTAAGTTGACCCTCCGTTCTTCATTGCCGAGGCTTTGTAAAGCCACCCCAGTTGCGCTTAAAGTTGATGTCGAGCATGTGAACTTGCCACTGTTCTCGACACTATTTCTACCTTATCGGGCCGAGACTTCCGCATGTGGCGAAGGCTTCCTGGAAGGGAGTGTGAAAATGTTGCTTTCGAGGGGAACTGGTGATGTTGGTGGTGTTGATGAGCATCACGATAGGGGTGATGATCAGGAAGCCCATGCCTACATCTTCGTAAGAAACTTTGGGAACGGGCGACAGCACGTGGCAAAATGTGCAGTTATAGCCCTTATGGAAGAAATTAGCGACGTTCCGGAAGCTGTTGTATTGCTTGAGCGGGATATTCTGTCCGAAGCGCAAGAGAAAAATCCTTGCAATTGAACACCGAGAGAAAAATTGAGTCGCCCTAGACACGCGAATTAATCCCACCTTTGTATCGCTACCGCGGTTGCTTTTCAACAACATCCAGTGTTCGAAAGACGTCCGTCGCGAACCATAGACTTATTGTCGATGGCGCGGCCCAGCGAATTCGCCAGCCGCCGTACCGAGTTTCCCTGAAGGTAAGAGAAGCAATACAGGAGCAAGTGCGTGAAAGAGCCAAATAAACCAAACAGACGTCGAAATAGCCAAGAGGGTAAGGTCGACGTCCAAAGGGAGTCACGCGAATTCTCCACTTCTATGTGGTATTACTTCATAGTGTGACGTCACAAACCGAAAACCTCCTCTACTTCCATCTCTATTATTTCTTCCACAAGGAATGCTTACTCATTACCCCAATGCGGAGGCCGCAACGATCTCAAACATTTTTTTTTTTTTACAACCCTGTAAGGCACATTGGTATTGGCCTTGCGTAGTGACGCGGCCTCTACGATATTTTCACGGTTTCATAGACAGGGAATTGAGTCTCTCAGTGTGTTAGGATTTTGGAATGAAAAGAACTCTAATGCTATTAACAGAAAAACTTAAGAAATGTTCAGTTCCCCTTCTTAAAGGGAAGGTGCACCGGTTTTAGATTTCGATGAGGTTCGACCGGTTGAACGATTATAACCTGTACTTAAAGCATGAGAAATATCTTGGCGCTAGCATATGAAACAATGGCGCAATTGGCGATTAAAATCGCCACGGCTATCAGGCTTCACTGCACTGCACAGGGATGCATGATGACGTAATTGACGGTACCGGTACGTTTTCTGCATAGACACACTTGGTTTGAAGAAATGAAAAGAAGGCTGCCGAAAACAAAGCCCTAGAAATGTTGATTAGCACCTTCAGAAAATGTTCAACAGTACGTGGGCGAAGGCAACGAACATCAGAAATCGTACCGTCCGTGACGTCATCACTGAACTTCTTCGCAGAACTTTAATGCTGTGAGGAGAAGCTCAATGTGTAATCGTCGATTACGCCATCAGTTTGAATGCTAGCGCAAAAACACTTTGCATGCATTACCTGCAGTCTATGTATATTTGAACCCTTGAATATCGCGAAATTCTCGAAAAGTGATGCAGCTGCTCTTTAAGGAGTACCCTTCTTAAGAAGTGTTCAGTTCTAAGTAGGTTTATACCTTAGTTTCTATACATATAAAAAACTCCTGAGCGTTGCATTCTATTTACATAAATTGGTGGGTAAGTGAGTCTTATTGCTGAAATATTGACTTTCATGTAAAGCAGGCCTACCGTGGCGTGATTATAAGGCTAGCCGAAGGTCGCCTAAGCAAAAGACATCGTGAAGTACATGGTCTAAATGCATGATAACGAGTAATATAATGCGTCCTTGCTTATACGATCCCCAATAGAGATTGCTCGCAAGGAGCTGCTAGCTGACAACTAAGGCATCGTCTTCGACGCCTTACTCCGACTTTGAAGAGTTGCGACAGACAGGCCCACTAAACTACGGACAGCACATTATTTGAACGAAGAAAAGGCTCAAAGTCCTTCCAAGCATAACGACAATCCTGAATCCAGCAAATGAACACAAAGGTCGAGAAAAAAGACCGGTGACTTCCGCGACATGCTCAGCATAATATAGAGTAAAGGCGCGCAGTCATAAGAACATATGTGTTCATCCTTGTGTTGCAGTAAATCAGTGTCCGACACACCATCGTGAAGCTTGGCAACCGTCCATTTGGCTTGCAGCCTCATCCATCAAAATTTTGTACGGCCTATTTTTTCCAGCTTGTTTCTCTGCTGTTCATGTGTGTTGTTTTCATTGCCTGCGTTGCACTGCAATCCTCTTTTTTTTTCTTTGCGTACTTTTATTTACGTATAATGTACAGTTCCCTCTGAGGCCTTATTTCTCGCTATGTGTAGAGAATTATTAATATCAGGATATGACAATTACATCAACAAACTTTTTATGCCTTTCTCAAAGCAACAGCAGACCACAGCAATAATGGAAGTTCACAGGGATATTCTTTTTTTTTTTTCTGAGGTCGTTGCGAACAAAAAATTTCCCTCTTCGACTAAAGCGCACTCTGGACTCGAGATTTAGCTGACGTTAACGGACCGCTGTTGCGATCCATCTATTTTGGTCTGCTCCGCCGCGTTAAGCACATTCAAATTCTTGCTTATTTTTTAGCCTTTCCGAAAGCGGCGTGTCTGTATCAAGTATCGCCCAGCATTATTCTCCTCTCCCCTGAGTTATTTTTATCTTACTGGGACATCGTGGCTGGTATGTAAAAATGAAAGGATTTCAGGATGATTTGTTAGTTTTTGTTTATTTGTAACGCACCCGCCCAGAAGACCACTGGATGAAAGGGCACGTGTAGAAAGGAACATACAGAAATATTAAACTGCTATGACGGTGACAACAGACGTGGTACGAGGAGAATACACGGAACGAATACAAAGTTGGTTCAAAACAGTAAAAGAATGAAACCGAGCGCAAAACGATTAAACACAAAGAGCGAAACGCGATTATGCAAATATGCGAAAACGAGCTAATCATGTGCAACTGAAGTTGTGGCGCACAATAGAACAGCTTTAGGAGTAATGAAAACATGGTGCAACGTTTGGCGCTATTTTAAGGTGATAAATGCATACACCGACCATTTTGAAACCCTCTAAGGTCTGATAAGAAAATTATCATCCTAGGAACACCATTCCAGGTCCTAATTGCTATAGGTAAAGCAGATGACTGTGTTCTTGAACGCGCGCAGCGAAATCTGAAATGATTATACAACCAAAAAGTTCTTATCTTAGAAATTGCTGTTTGCCGTATACACATCTGCGAAAGAAATTCGTATAAAGGATTCTATAAAAGCTTGCCCTTTTTCTATTTTGCAGATCGCTATGTTCGCATCTTAGCTAATTTTCAGAAGACTTGGTTTCAGCTTTCGTTTCTTCAAAAATAGCCATTTTATACTCCTCTTGGCAAAGGCTTTCACACAACAAAAAAAGGCAGCTTTGAATACAACAGCTATTTGTCATCATTTAATTTTAATTTGATAAACTGCGCTTTTATCAACTTCGTGCTCGTTATCCATGTTTTGCCTCCTTCTCCGTCGTCGAGGTATGATTACTAACGCCTCTTTTTACCTCAGAATAGCAACTGAACTCGATTTTGAAGACGAGCCACAGCAGCAGAGGGACCAATATTTTGGGAACCTCCCACTTCACGTGCGTAAATAATAATCCTCAGCGATGAATGAAACCACCTTAACATACCACTACATTAATAGAAGTGCTGTAGGATGAGTTCTTGTTCTTTTCAAATGTTTACCTGCAACATTGGAGGAGTCACCGAGCATTATCAGGCTTTCTATTTTAGTCGGCTTTCATTAAATAGCATTAAACGGTGAATGGGCTGTGCCACTGATAGAAGAATAAACAGGGCGTGCTAAGTGGCATCAAGTATGGAGTTAGTAAATATCAATCAAACATCTTTTCGCTCTGAAGCACACCCTGATGCAGAATATTTAGAAGTCAGCTTCACCTCAGCATAGGTACACATCTCTGCCATTGGGTTACTTATCCTCGAATAATGTCCGAGTAAAAGGTGTGCGCTGCAGATGCATATTTGTGAAAAAGCTGCCGAACCATCATTTTCATTAATGCTTTAAATAATCTATAAGTTCAGGCTTACTTTAACTGGGACTGAATATAAATGAAAAATGGCCGCCAACAATGCATTCTACACATCATGTTTTTATATGAATGGCGTAGATCTGGTCAAACTACGAGCTGATGTCATTTTCAGAAACAACAAGAAATAAATCACTTCCTTCATCCCTTCGTACCCGCATAAGTATATTGCTTACTCGGTTTAAAGGCATGGATTACTTATTCATTTAAGATATTACCGCAGATCACTACAGTTTACTGACAGTAACTAAATGGTTTGATAGTTTGGAGGCAAAAATGCTCGGCGTTTTCTTTTTATGGCTCTTCTCAACATTTATGTATTCCTTCAGTCTTCAATTGGATCACTTAAGAAAAGGATACAATAGCCGGCATGAGTGTTTGAGTGTCTTTATATATTTGGAAAAGTTACCACATCCTGCGCATGATGTGGAACCAAATATTACTCATCTAAGGATTTGCCTTCTTTTGACTACACGTTTGTGAAGCAAACAAGTAACAAAGTACCCGGGCGATTGAGCATTTCCCGTGTATATCGAAAATCACTTACTGCAGTTCGCCTATTGATGCAATTGGGTACAGATATAGTTGCAGCGGGTCTCCTGGGATTCGCACTGGCACATGTCAAAGCTTACACGTGTTTATCATCATGATATCACAAGCATCAATTATCATTGTTCTACCCCACCGGGGTGGCGCAGTGGTTACGGCGCTCGACTACTGTTCCCAAGGATGCGGGATTGAAACCCGGCCTCGGCGGCCGCTTTTCGGTGGAGGCGAAAAGCAAGGCGCCCGTGGGCTGTGCGATGTCAGTGCACGTTAAAGAACCCCAGGTGGTCGAAATTTCCGGAGTCCTCCACTACGGCGTCTCTCATAGCCTGAGTCGCTTTGGGACGTTAAGCCCCACAAGCCACAAGCCAAGCCAGTTATCATTGTTTGGAGACGGAGCCTACAATACTCAGTAATGCTTATGCAGCGCCATTCCTAGAACCCTTTTTCGGCTCTCTTTATTCCGTTAAGAAATGACTTTGAAGCGTCTATAGAGTTTTAACTCATGGGCTATTCATAATGGCACAGTGGGTCTATTAATGTTTTAACATATAGCTAAGGGTGTTTTTAAGTTCTGGAAAGAATATGTCAGACGGCTTCATCGGAAACCACTGCTCAGAGTTAAACGAAAGGGCTTGAAGCCGAAAAAAGCCAGCGCTTTTTTTTCCTGGTTTGTTCCGTCACCGCCACGTGCCCCGGAGCCAGAGTAAAAATATAAAGGGAAGTTCAAAGCAGAAAAACTATAGAGCAGAGCCCTAGAAGCAGACCAAGAGGAGATGTTGTCCGATGCTCTTTCATCTGCCATCTTTTCACCAAAACGAGCCGAAAAAGACAGAAAGCGCACTCGATATCACAGGATGTCTTCTAATGGTATCTTGCGCGCCCACGTGCCTGAAACTAATGACGAAGGACAGGCCGGTCATCAGTAGGGGAAGGTCCTGCTCCTTTGCCCTTTCTCCAATCTCTGTACATAGACACATAAAAAGAGTTGAATGGACAGATGAGCACACTCAAGTTACAACTAAAACACGTTGGAAAGAGGCTATGACAAGCGCAAGTTTTGTAACTGTTCAAAGCCTTTACAGTAAAGAGAGGGAATTTGGCTTTATACGTCAATACGCCATGTGGTATAGGTTATACAGTACTTGTGTATCGGCACTTCAGGTTTTACGACCACGTTTCAGTGGACAGTTCTATTGAGTTCCTAATGTTATATGGATAAGAAACGGACGAATACTGAGTAGTTGAAAAGAACTCTCAACGAACGTGTCCTCGTTGCAGGCATGAGAAAATAAATTTAATAAATCTATGCATAAGTCCCATAGAAGAAGTTCTTTTGTTTTTAGATTTTTTCGAACAACAAAAGTTTTCGTCCCTATTTCTCTCTCGATTTTCGGCAGCAAAGGATTCGGCCGGCGCACTGGTCGAGTCGTGGTGACTTCCTCAAAAGACAGAAATAGAAATTCATGATTATACATTCAAATTCTCTAATCACGGCAGAATCATTTTCATTGCCACTCCTCTAGGACGCCGCAGAGCCAGTGGCTACGGCTACCCCCGAGATCATCACTGGTACCAAGCGACGTCGCACTACCGACTTCCTTCACCCGATCCTCATCGGTTGTCATTTTAATTGGCCACATCATTCTCAAACGCTGCAGCCAATGGCTGCGTCTACCTCCTCGTGTTGTTGACATAGGTCTCATGTTCTGAGCACGGAGTCTGCGTCGTGATGCACAGGAGCGAGGAGCAAGTCGGTAAGGGCCACGCCTGGTCGGAAGGCTTCACAAAAAAAAAAAAAATACAGGTGGCAGCCGATGGCCATGCATGAGCGTGTGCACCTAGAACGTTCGTCCCTTGTCCACGTTAGCACTTTCTTTTATACGTCTACTTTTTTTCTTCTTCTGCACCGTTTTCGACTTCATCATTTCCTCATTTCTTCAAAAAAAAAAAAAAAAAAAGAAACCATTGCCATCGGTCTTTTCTTGCCGCTACTATTTCTTTTCCATTTCTCCTGGATTTTATTAGACCAGTCTTGTCCCCCCCCCTCCCCCCCCCGATCCCTTTCCTTTCGCACAAGATATCTTGAGGGAGACTACTGCCAGAAAGTTTATCACGTTATCAATTAGATCGAAGGCTAGTTACCAATGTTTTATGTCGAATAACACTTATTTAAGTTTTATGTACAAAATATAAAGCAAGTGTGTTTTCATTTCATCAAAAATACAGTGTCTTGATTCCTATGCCTTGACTGAAAAGGTATGTGGTGACAATGTTTGGCGCACTGCCATAGGAATAGGACACTATAAGTTACATTGTGAGAATGAAAGCTGTTTCCGAGTGGAATTTAGAGCAAAGAACGGAGTTAGAAAGCTTAAATATACAATTACGAGCGTCACAAAGGACGTCAGCTGCGACTATAGGCCGGAAGTAAGTGCACTGATTATTTAGCGGGAGTCTGAAAGCTATCTCTACAATTTTCTTAAATTTATTGAAACAAATATAGCCTTCAATGAATCCGGCGCACTGGCATGGCACGCGTGGGCGAGTCCTCTTCAAAAAGGGTAGCTCCGAATTAAATTTCCCTTTTGAACATGCTGCAGCAGCTTCATTCAAACTTTTGTTTCCGATGTTTATATCTAGTCCTATATTTATTTGCGCAGTCTGAGACACCGTAGTAAAATTAATTGTTTTGTTTTGGAGATGAATCTGTGCCGTAGGATTGGACTGACATTATTGACATATAGAGTATTGAATCCCCTGGCGCCGGCACCCTTACTACTGACGCGAAGACAACGTTTGAGCAGTATTCTTTTTTTCGACGCTCAATGGTTTACTCTTTTATTTTCTATTCTTTTAAATTGCTCCTTTCTTCAGTACTTTGTTTCCTTATTTCATTCGTTTCCTTTCCTTCATTTGTTTTGTTTTCGAAAACGTTCCTTGCTTTCTTGTTTTTGGGCAGCATTTATTTTAAGGTGCCGGAACGGCAAAGATCTTATTATTACTTCATTTTGTAATAAATTTAATAAATCACCACTTACTGCTACTACGACTACTGTTAATTTCAAGCCTTGTTTAAAGGAAATGGATTTTATCACATCCCCTACACTTTAGTTTCCGTTTATCTTTTTTTCTTCTTTCAGTATGTATGATTGAACAGTTAAAAAAAAAAAAAAAAAAACTTTTCTTTCGGCATTTACCCCTAAAACGTAAAAAGGTATGAAGTTACCACATGATGTAGATTCATTACTTCTATTTTTTTGCGGGCAATGCATCTCTTAAACAGCGAAATAAATCTGGAAAACAACACACAACACCTTCGTGTTGCTGACCTGTGCTCAATAGACTCTACAAAGCGAAAGAAGCCAAGAAACCAAACAAGATATTTAGGGAAAGGTAAAAAAACATGTGATCTCTAAACTTGTTGCGCGAGTCAATCTCTTCTGGGGTCTAGTGTAACCGCCACGACCTCATGCGTATGGTGGGTATTATTTCTTGTCTGCTCTGCGACAGCGAACCAGTAAACTAGTTGACCGTGGTGGCACAGTGTTTAGGGCTCTCGAATAGGTAGCCGGGCGACATCTGTTTATTCTCGACCGCAGTGGCCGCGTTTTTGTGAAGGAGAAATGCAATGCGCATGTGCTGTTCGATGTCACCGAAAATAAATAAATCCAGGTAGTCGAAAGTATCGATACTCTCTATTACGGCGTCCCTTAAAACCTGTGGCGCATTGGGACATTGCCCCAAATAACCCAAACGAAATAAATAAATAGAGTGGCATGAATTAGTATTACCAGGGGTCATTGCTAAACAAGAGTATGCGCGTCCTTTTCCTGCTCTGGAGATATTACTGTCACTTTCATCGAAAAACAATGCGCCAGTGTGCGGAGCGAATAAAGCAATGTAGAAATAGGGATGCAAAGAAACAAAAAAAAAGTCACAAAATTTTTGTTTCCAGGCCTGCCGTTTTTTTTTCTTTTTTTTTTTACGTCACACAAGCGAGAACACCTCCGTAGAGAAGAATGCCTGAGCACGTCTTCTCTCACGCGTAGTGCGTGGTAAGTATATATATATATACTAGTGACACAATCAATGATAGTCCGTGCAAAGACGTACAGATCTAAGAAGAAATCCAGCGAGTCAAGAATAAAGAAAGCTGATCGTTACATTTCTAAGGGCGTCGGATACCTCGCCATGTCTGCATAAAACTTAGGAAAGGCTGAAAAGTTGCCTTACTGCATCGCATTTGTTTTGAAATGTGTGACTTGAGCATATCGATCTGTTTAGAGTAAAATATTATAGCTCGAGTAACGGGTGATGCTGTGAGTTAGTTTTTCAGGCTCCTTGAGGAGGTATGACGAGAGCCTGTATGACAACGTTGGCTTGAGTTTAATGTGAAGTAATTTGTGCATATGCGTTACTTGCTATATTTACTTGGAAGACTATTAAATAAAACTGCCTTCAAAGCTAAAATTACACCATGATGCAGTTTCACTTTCACGGGAAAGGTAAGAATTTTTCCGCAGCATCAGCATTTGGTTTCCATGAAATTTAGTATATATGAAGACGTGTCAACAAGCATAGCAGAATTTGCTGCTTTCTGACTCCCTCCTGTCGAGGAATATCAGAGAGTTCTAGGTTCTTGAAGGCACGGCGTTATTTTTGTTTAGAAGTTGATAGTTATTTATTTTCGTCGCGAGTACAAGATCAATAAGCTTACATTGAAGGAATGTCACACACAGCAGTGTAACTTTTATTTTCTGTTCTGGATGTTTTGAATCTCAAGTTCGTTCGAACAGTATTTAAATTCAATATTTAAAACGTATGGCGAGAATTTGTCCCGATCTTCTGGCCTGACCTCCGTTACATCACCGCAGCACCGTTGGTTTTACTTGCAACAGGAAATACTAGTCGACCGTTCTGGTCTGACACATATTTGTAGCCGTAGTATTTCCTTTCGGATGCTATTCGGCTATAATCAGACGCCAGTCCCATATTTCACGGCTTTCCTTTCCTTAGCGGGCCACTGTTACCCTTCGCGGCTTTGATCTCCAGCTAGGCATCTCGTCAGGGTGCCGGTATAGGGACTCAAGTTTCTGGGTCGCATACCGAGTCGATGCCGATTATTACTTCCCTACTGAGCAGCTGTGGTTGTTTACTATCGAGTCCCTTTCTCGCGCTCCTGATATGAAAAGTTTGAAGAGCTCTTTGCCTCCTGGCACATTATACTAGCTGCCTATACGATTTCAAAGCTAACGTCAGTGGCTGTGTATCACGAAATCAATGCTTGTCGTATCTGAATCAAGAGGCGTTCACTAGCCTAGTCTATTACTGTCGCGAGAAACTCAAAACTTCTCATCGCAGCTTTCATCATGAAGGATGGGATAGCAACTCTGTAGGCAAGGGGAAAGCAGCAAAGTGTTTTCTATTTTTTGGCTGTAGACGCACTGATTACGAAAAGGAGAAAGCATGTTTCCGGATACTCGAGCATTTGTGGCTACAGAACAGTGCTCCGAAGTGGTAAGTGACGTAAAGTTAAAGAAGCAAAGCTCGTAACCTGTCCCTAAGAATGATTTTGATTCCTGCAATAGCAGATTTCACTTCACTAGTTTCACTGTGTCAGTCACTTCTTTTATTGACGAATTTTTACCACTTTATTTCTCGCACTTTTTCAACTGACGACCATTCGATCGCCGATTTGTGACTCTTTTCAATACGCATGAGATGATGAAAGAGTTACTTGTGCGTTTATTCCTCACAAAACCATGACAATTACCTGCCAATGGGTGCTCGAGAGCAAAGTGTTATACGCGTGACGAACTGCTGTTCTTCTAAGGCATCCAAAGCAATAATTGTACTTTAATTATTTTTTCCTTGAGACTAACATTTTGCAGGTAATATGAAAAAAAAAATCTACCTCAAAACGAATTTGTGTTTTAACTTTATGATTTTCAAAAAAGATTTAAATTGCTTTCTACCTTCTAGAATTTATTTTACTAATTTAAAAAAAAAATGTATTATCTTGAAAACTCAAATTTTTTATTCCCATCAAGCTAATTTGGTGCTTCGCGCATTTTTTTAATATTCGCACTAAGTATTTGTGTTAAATGAAATGTTTTTCGAATGTAAATTCTTTTTGCATTGTTGGAATGTATTTACCTATTTTTATCGCTCGTATAATTTGCAGCAAAAACATTTGTCAGAAGCCTATGAAAAACAACCGTTTTTCCTTTGGTAGCGCAGAGTTAGGCAGGGAGCTGGGGTGTCGGGCATTGTACCTGTCAGCAAAGCTATCCCCTGTGCGGCTGCCACCATCGCGTCTGTATTTTCGCCGTCGTGCTAATATTTTATTCATTTATTTATTTACGAGCTGTCCCTGTGTCTATATACTATAACTTGTTTCCTTCCAAGTTCCTGCGCACACCTCAACCTCTTTATTGTATAGTGGCCACGGCGTCTCCTGTCGTAGGGGCCATCAGCTCTGCAATCGCTGCGTATGAGTCAGTGAGAATTTGATAATCTTTCCCGTGTCTTTTGCGGCTGTAGCCGTCGTAATTGTGCTGATGGTTCCCCATATGGCAAGCAGCACGTTAGGTAAAATTGACCATTCTGGTAGGCGGCATGTGTGCTGGCCGTCGTGTTAGGGCGCCAGCACACAGACGCCATTTTCTGTTCTAAAACTTTCCTAGCCACCATGTTTCGCTTACTAAGAGATTGCTGTGGACTCAATGCGGTTACGGATGCCACCCACGAGTGCGACGTGTTTGTCCGCAAGGATCTCAGTGCAGTGTTGATTCGGTTGTCTCATGGCATGATTTGGTTTCTTTGTATTGGGTTTTCTAGCCGGAATCGCATTCGTACGTTGGCTTCGTCGATAAGGTCTCAGGTGGGTAGTATGGTTACCAACCTCATTTGTTCTTTCTTCGTGTGCTTCGGGAGCCCAGTAATGGTGCGAAGGGCGGCCTTGTGTAGCTTTTGGATGCCTTTGAGATCGCAATCAAAGAACTCATACACGAGTGCCCGTATATCTTCCTGCTGATCGTAACTACTCTAGACAGTGTTTGACAGAATGTTTGCCAAACAGAGCTATACATGTTCTAAAAGGGAATTATATTAACCATGCGCAACGTCTACGAATTTATTTCCGTGGACTGTTACAACTTCTGTGCTCTCAAGATTCTGTGCTCTTGATATCTGTACTCCCAAGATTTTGCTTGCCTGTTTGCAGATGTGGTATTGTGTTTGTTAGTAATCAGGGTGTTATCTTTTCTGGTATTCCGGTGATTCTTTCTATATATGCTGATGTGTTGTGCCTTTTCTGGCCACAGCTATAGTCTCAAGGCTTACAAGCCTTACAAGCTTTCAGTAAGGCTGAAATCAATCGAAATAGTTTCCTCAGTAATATTTTTTTTCTTTTTGAAATGAAACGCTTTACCGACAGCAGCGCATTCACAATTAAAATAGTGTAATAAATAAGGCATAATAATGCAGGCTTGATTTTTTTTCTGTAGACATCTAAGCTTTATTTGAGCAGTTCAAGTCAGATTATATATACTCGATGTTGAATGTCCCGGCTCACTTTCATATTACTCTAACGAGGGTATCTCGCTATGCTTTCCATTGACAGTGCCTGCTCGGTATTCACACCGACGACGAGTATGTGATAGAGAGAATACATAAAACCTTGGCCTGGTTTAAAAGAATAATTTAGAAACTGTCGTTCTCCCTCCGCTTTAACAGGTTTCCTTTTCGTTACGCTTCTATAGTTATGCAAGAAGTGCTGCCTCAGCAGGTGGATAACCTCGCCAGTCATTGGTTGGATGCACTGAGTTGCGTAGGAGGCGGCATCGATAGCCTGTAGCGCATCGCGCACCCATGTCATGTTGCGGAAGGCTGAACGAAAAGATTTATGGTATATATCTTTGGTTGCGGGGGCTGGAGTAGAGGAGAAAGAAAATTTATTTTAGCATCAATGCCAAACGACGGGGGATAAAATACATGAATGCCATTTGTATCCTGTCGAGTTCGATTGTTGAACTCTAGCACAAAGTCGTGCCGATGGCGCAATAAATTGATCAATTCCTCGCACCATTGACTAGCCAGGGCGGGAATACTTCTTTCCATGTTCTCATCAAGTAAGGTTGGAATATTTTCGTACGCTGCGTTTCTCAGTGACAGAAAGTTTGCTTCACGAAGCATCTTATGTAGGTCTTTAGATCTATAGGAGTTGTGATGAGCGCATAGTGTTGTTATTATTTTCTAACACAACCACTACACGTGTATGTAAAAGTTTTTTTTTTTCGTCTTCATTTTCTGGCAGTGGAGAGCAAAGGAAAGCATAATGTAGTGATGAAAATGATTAGAAAGACGGAAAGAGGAATGTAAAGCATACTCGAATGCAGTGTTTTTTTTTGTTTGTTTGTAATTATTCTCCTTTCTTTCATTGGGTCCATGCAAATGAGTCATTATTTTGATGTAACCCCCTCTAGAACGGCAGGTTTAACGATGTATCCAAGAACTTTACAGCAATGCTGCCCAAGGTATATACATTACGAAGTTCTGCAGGAGACACACGATGATTTTGTGAATTCCCCCTTATTGAGGAAGAAAAACAGTCGACATAATCTCACGACGTTTACAACTTTAATAAGCAGTACCCACCTGGACCCAATGTTCAAGGCCTGTGGAAGCGACAGCGCTAAACAGAATCAGACGTGGCGAAATAATTTCTGAATCTGTGCGCAGTGCAAACACCTTTTTCATTTTTGTTAAATACGTAACAATGACATTTTGTTTCAGCGGGGCATTATTGTTCCTAAGCGCGTGCTATCAGCTGGATAGCCAAGGTACTGGGCAGCTGATTCTTTCAGAGTTTTTTCCCTGCTCCTCTTCAAATTATTTTAACTTTTTGGTAACACGCTAGGTCCAAAACAATGCACGCTTAAAAATATTTTTTGCTATTGAGTTACTTTCTCTTTTTAAGTACACCCACACGTTCATAATATATATCATACAAATATAGTATCCAATAAGAAACTACAAGAAAAACAACAGACACAGTCTAAGTGTGCGGCATACTTTAGGGATAAGCGGCTTTTTTTTTTTTTATCTGTCTGTTTTTATGCTCAGTGGCTGTCATCATATTTGAACAAGGATTGCATTTTTTTTAATTGATTTGGTTGTATCGACCATATACAGAGCACGCTTTGCCATAAAGAAGGGGGGGGGGGATACTTAACAAGGCAAATGATAAGCAGAAAACTAAACAAGAAAAACTAGAGGTAAGCAAAAAGCCTCTTTGACATCAACTTCTCTCGGGTACATGTAATTAAAAAGGCCTGGCTGCATGGTATCGATTGCGCCGATGGTGCTTGGTAGTATAAGCGTTTAACGAACCTAATTAATCGGCGTAAATCGCAAGAACGGTGATCTCAGTCTGCACTGCAGCGTCTAGCAACGGCGCTGTTACTCGCTCCGATCTGGCTGCACTATTGATCACGAGGCTTCGCGTTCATATTCATAGCACCACTAAAGCCTGCACATTGCGGAGAAGTTAATTCAGCGCTAACACGATGGAACACAGGGCTTTGTACGTGAGCTCTTGTGTCTCTTACTGTTTGCTTACAGCAGACGGAATTCCACATGATCTACACAATATGGACACCATCAGACAGCAGGATAGAGGCTGAGAGCTGTGTACGTCTGAGACTTGACTATAGGTCCCGGGACGTATACTCTGGGCCTCGGCGGTCAAGCGTGCCTTTGCAAAATGGCGCGCTGCCGGGGCTAATCGCGGAGGGTACGGTATATTGGGCTTAGTTATCAGCGGAAAAGAAACGCGTTGTATCAAAGAAAGCTCCAAAATGGGGTCACAATAGAAACTGAGCACCATTTAGCCAAACTACGTTGTAGCGGCCAATGAGAAGCTACGATAGGCACGGGAAAGGTAATATAATACGTAAGTAGTAGATTAATCGGGAGCCAATGCTAACTGAATATTCTCATTTCTGCATATACTTAATTACCAGTGATATATACTATGCGTCATTGTCTTGTGCGTCGAAAAAGAACACGAAATATAATTTACATGTATCAACGAAATAACTGCGCGTGCATGCGTCGCGGTGCAAAGTTTTGGTATGAATGTGTATCATCTCATCTTTGTCAGCATCATCCGGAGTAATTTTTTGGTATATTACAAGGCTAGCGGTCGTATTTTCTTTATAGAGTGCCTCGTGCCGCTCTTCATCCTCCATGAGGCTTCGTTCGGTTTCTCCTGCTAGATACGTTAATTTATGACATGGTAAAATTGATGGCCGCTCAACTCTGGTAAGCCTGAATATGCGTAGCGAAAGCTACCGAACCGATTGTTCGCAATGTCCGACACGAAAGCTTTCTTCACTGATTCATTGGCTGCAAACCGCATGGTGTGATCGGCGATTTAACGTGTGTTTTTGACATCTTCCCTATCTTCTTGCTCTATTTTACCAGCTTCTTCTTCATCGTCCTCTTCTCTCTCTCCCCGGCTTCTTGGTTTTCCCATCTTCAGTCTTCTTCTTCTTCCCCTTGCTTCTTCCAAATATTTTCACTTCTTCTTCCCCTTCTACTTCTTCTACTTCTTCTTGTTATTCTTGTTCTTCTTTTTCCTCTTCTTCTTCTTCTTACGCTAGGAGCAACTACTTGGCATGATTACGGCGAATTCGCAGTAGTGACTAGCGACGCTTATTTGAAACGCACCACTGACTAGCATAATATAGTGTTCGTTACAAATCGAAGTAAAATGCTACAATAAGCATAAAAATGATAGCTGCTCTTGCTGCCGATAGCACTAAAATCAAGATACGTCATCTCTCAGAAAAATGGGATGACCACCGGATTCGTTTGTGCCATGCATGTCTCTGTGCGTCATTATTGCTTTGTTTTTGTCGGCATCGATCCTTCTTCCTTCACGTGTCTTTGGGGAAATGAAACCAACGCGGTTGCGACACCTTAGCTCTGTTGCGCACGTCCGAAGAAAGGAGAAACGACATGATTTGGCGTAAAGGAACGAGCCCCATGAGAATAAAGAGCCCTCTGTGCATGCATTACGCAAAGTATTCTCTCCGTATTGCTTAGACAAAGTCAGTAACCTTGCGCTTAACACAATGAGAACGTGCCTGTGACTAAGTGAAGATGATGCATACCATTTGCACTGCCGCTCTAACTTCTCGTATTTCAGCGCGTGCTTTTATATCTATTACTTGCTGAAAGGTTAATGGCAGGTGCACTGATGAAGGGTAACGTAACCAATGTTTTGAAAAAGAAATATTTCAACAAACTAAAATGTGCTGTTGAGGCACAAATGAAAACTTTCACAAATTCCTATTGATGTGTAGTAATTATCTGTCTTGCACAAAGTAACTATTTTTTTTTTAGAAATTCTATTCCCTTTGATAGTCTTTCTCTGCTTTATTTTCTTTTCACCCTCCTATCGCGCTCTCACAAAGCTCAATCGCAAGTGACATTGTTGTCATCGTAACACTGCTCTTATTATTCTGTTAATTCTGTTTTCATTACTAGTAACGACAGCTGTATGCTATCCTTTTATATACGGTGAAGCACATACCGCTCATAAAATTTAATTGTTTATTTAATGAAGGGTAGGTGGATGTTCTTTCTTTTAAAATTCGTATAAGCCTAAAAGATGAATTTCTTTGCAAATAATCCCAGGACAAGTTCGATTAGTAAGGGACGCTAAGGTGGAAATTTCAACTTACACTCCAGGCGTGTTGAGAATGCAGCAAATTGGGTCTCGCACAAAACAATTTAAAAGAATGGCATCCAATCGGCAACGTATTATTCGACACCGCCGCCTCACGGGAAGCCGTGTTTTGCTAGTTTTACATGCATCTAAAGCGGAGTTTTGGCAATAAAAGAAAAAACAAAGCACGTCCGCCCTCAATAGGTAGGCTTGTTACCTTCTGCGTGGTGCACGGCTAATCACTATCGCTTGATTAAGTTGGCGTTCTATCGCTGATTTCCTTGCTCAAGCAAATCTTTTACGCACTGTCCTCGATTAAACTGGCGCTTTATTACTGGTTTACTTGTCCAAACAAACCGTGTAGGCATATGAGCTCATGGCCGTCACTCTTGGCTTGCGTTATAATAAGGCTCTCTCTGTGCGAGTCTTTTATAGTTGAGTCACGTCACCGTCGGTGCCGTTGCCAGTTTAACCGAGCATAACAGTCACAAAACGCGAGAGAGTCACGAGGCAAAAGGAATTTCTATGAAGAAAAGAAAGAAGTCATGAGATCTGCGCCACTCTCTCGTCCGACACCTGAGCAAGTCTGCCGTGCTAGTGCAGGCTATATAGTGTACTAGTAGTGCGGGCCTCACCAAAAACGGCATTAACAAAAGATCTAGACGCTCTCTCTCCCTCTCACTCTGGCTCCCCACTACCGCGCTCTCCCTTGACGTTCTCTTTCGCCATGCGAAAACAAAAAAATGGCAAGTGTCCTGCGCTCAACGTTCGCACTATAGGGAATATCGTAATCATTCTCAGAACTCTGCATTTTTCGCAACCCAAAATTTAAATTATCTTGTGGTTGTTGTCAACATCAATTAGAACTATCTGATTTGTTGCAAAATAGTGCAGATTTAGTCGCTTCTTTATACATGCTTTGTAGGTGAATTTGCATAAACATTTTGATTTATTGCAAAGCCTGGCTTTCGAGTTCATTAATTAACAGTTCTTATTGTTATTGTTACGGACGAGGTAGAAGCGCGCAGTGGCGCGGGCAGGAGCGCTCGTGCTATGCCCGCGCATCTTCTTGCAGAAGGTCTAGGAGGCATCGTAGGGCTGGTCCCCAGCCTGCCGGATCTGATGTGACCTCTCCGTTTTACCGCCCCGTCCCCGGCCTCAACTACAAGACACGACGAAGGAGAGACTGACTCGAGACGCATCCACACGACCACAAGACACAACGATAAATACGAACGACCATGTGACTCGATGTGTCGACCGAAGACCCCACCGACTCCAGACGCCGCCACAGCCTAAATGATCACCCCAGCCCATGCCATGTAGTGCATGCCTGGGCCTTCGTCATCGGGTCTTGGCGACCTGCGGCTGGAAAGCATCATGGCCAAGGCTTCATCGAAAATCATCGTGTCGGCATGCCGTTGTCTTCCTTCTTCCTCTTTTTCAGCCGTCTCGTCACGCCCATCGTCATGCCATAGATCGCATTGACATCTCCAATCTTGCTCGTCCATGATGGGGACGATCGCTCGGTGGCCACGGGCAATGTTACAGATAAAGAAGAAGCGGGCAGTGGCGCGGGCAGGATCGCTGACGCTAGGTCTTGCCTCTATTGGTTAAATCATCTCACAGTCATTGAATGTTCATTTTCTAATGTCAACAAACAACTGCGTAGTAAATGCGAGAGGAATGAAGAGAAAAAGCAGAAGCGACAGGAGAATAATGTATGTGAACGGAAAATGCAAGTACGAGCGAAAATTCGCTAGAATAAGTGGTGATTTAGATGTTGCACGTGTATCTGTTGTTCCTGGTGTTGTGCCAGCGTGATGGAATCTGCGTTTTCTTAATGGCAGCGGCTACCGGTGGGGAGGGGGGTAATCTGGACTGTCTCCTAAAGGTAGTTATGCGCTGTCAGAGCCAACCCAACACACTTAGTCGGTCATTATGATGATGCAGCTCGTAGCTGACTGCAGCATACAAGAATGAGAGGTAAGCTGAACTACGCAGGCTAAGGGTTACCGCCACAAAAATAAGCCACGAGTTAGATGCTGCACGCTTCGCTGTCGTTGCTGCTGATTGTTCTGGTAACTAGGCAATTCGTCTTTAACCAAACTATACTTGTTGAAGGAGTCAGTTTAGACTCTGTATACTATTTCCGACAAGAAACATTTTAAAATTTTCTATTAAGCGATCTCGTGAGCCTTTGTCTCTCATATATTCGGTTGTCTTTATTGTTCAGGTTCTTCTGATTCCTTTGTCTATTTCTCGTAAGCATGTGTAATGTTGTAAGCTTATACTGTTATTTTTACGCACAATAACGACACAAGAGTGACCTATGTAGGCTAACACAAATTACTTCTCTTAGATAGCTATCAGTGTGGAAACAACACTCTTAAGAAGAAGACAGAATGAGAAACGTTTTTGTTTTACCCTGGTTTTTTCAGTGGCAGCAGCGCAAATTTTGTTGCTGTTTTCCTCTGCTCATTCAGAGCCCCGATGGTGGAGTATGTTTTGCCGAGATTCCTTATTCCCATTCGCAAATCGAACAAACAGCCTCTTATTTGTCGTTCTATGCCTGGGCGCATGCATTAACCGCCATTCTCTCTATTGGCTAAATACGAGAGAAAGAGCACAATTTCCCGAGTGTGTGCCGCAATGGCTTCCTACAGGAAGAATGACTTTCATCTTCCGAATTTTTAGGCACTGTTTCATGCTTCCATTAAGTGATGCCTCGAGGCGAGTGGCATCCATTCACGTCCGCATGAAGGGCTGCATAATGATTTTAGCCGCCAGCCAGCAGCTCACAACGGCCTTCTGCAGGTTTTGCGCTGTCATTTTGCTCCACTCAGAAATAAATTAAGCGTGAGGAGTATAACTGCCTGCAGCATAAGTGGTTTTCATGTACTGTTTCTCTCAGAGTTACAAATGAAGAAAATGAAGCGCATTAAACTTGGCATAACCGAAAGGAAAAGCCTTGTGCATAGTAAATGCATGAAAGAACGAACTCGACGAAAAGGACGCGGGTTCGAATCCCTGCCGCGGCGGCTGCTTTTCGATGGAAGCGAAAAGCAAAGCGCCCATGGGCTGTGCGATGTCAGTGCATGTTAAAGAACTCCAAGTAGTAGACATTTCCAGAGTCCTTCACTGCAGTGCAGCACATAGCCTTAGTCGTTTTAGGAACTAAACCCTTCAAACCAAACAAAGCGGTGGGGTCGAAGCTGATTACATAAGTGTGGATAGCGAAGAATTCCGCTACCTGATGTAAAACCGCTGATGTAAATGTTATCTTCGTGTGCAAATAGTGTAAAACAAAAATTATGAGGGCTTTAGCGACTAAAGTAGTAAAAGGCGAAAACCTGAATGCCTCATTCTGCTACGCAACTGGCATTAATTAACAATTCATAATTAAATATTTAAATGATTAGTCAATAATATTTAGGTATAAGAAGGCAAGTACCTAATTGCTTAATTAACTAGGTATTGATAATAAATAAATATTGATTAGACATTACTTAGTAATTGGTGATTTATTGGCATACGACCCTATAAGGCACGCATTCGCGCATACTGTGGGGGTGCTCTGTGATTGGTCGATACCTCTATGACGTCATCCCGCCTCGGCCAATCAAAGCCGTCTCAAAAGCGGGACACATTTTGTCCACAACAGCATGAGCCATTAAAATCTTTAGCCTCAATAATCAAAATTTAAAAATCATTTCGGTACTTTAACACTAATGTGCCAAAATATTTATTTTGCTTTCGTCATAAGCACTGCTATTTTTCAGCTTATTCTTGTTAGGAAAAAAGGAAATCCCACTTTATTGAAAACAATCAAATTGGATAATTCCAGGACAGGAACAAGTAAAAGAAGGCAAAACAAGTGCGCGAGGGCGAGAAGAGAAAAACTCTCATTCAATTTATACGTCATTTCATGGAAATTATATACAACATTTTTATAGGAAGCATTCAGCTTTTTCACACAAATGTTTTTGTTTTAGGTTTTTATATACGTTTAACCTGGAAGGGAGATATCAAACCACATGTTTTTCATTACTCTGCTTTCTTCAGTCGTTGATTCGTTTTCGCTTCCTGCTATGAATATTTTGCAAGCCGGCGAGTAAAAAAAAGCAATTCATATTCAATTTCCAACATTTTCATTAAAAAAGCTTTGAGCTGCGATAGAAAATTGGTGACAAACGTAGGCGGTAAAAACAGCGAGTTTTCCGCCGAACTATTTTTGGACAGTGTTTTTCCGAGAGAAAAGATAATTTCCCTGAACCCATATTTCTACGTTTCGATCGACTATACTCCGTGCCGCTTGTGCGATTTTCAATTACCTCTAGAAAGTCTACATCAAATTGGTATCTCTCAGGAACCTTATCTTTTGTTTTTGTTTCTCACAGGAAACTACGGAAACACCATAAAAGGCATCTCTGGACGACAGCTTTTTAACTGGACTGGTGCCATGTTGTGATAAGCTGCTGAATGGGAACAATTTTGCACTAGGCAATGATTCTGGCCAACAAACGGCAAGCATTTTTCATATTTAGCAAGTCCCTGAGTCATTGTTGCATAATATTTAGCATTTTGCTGAAAAGTAGCATTCTACTCTTTTAAAAGGAATAACAATTCATTGCATAGGTAGTCAGAGGCAATTACTATTTTGGGATTTGACTTAAGTTGAGTTTCAACATATTTTTCATCATGAAAAAAATATACATTTGTGGTACCTTACTTGTGCCATAGGGCAGAGTATTTTATTAATTTCAGTGTGAACGTTATGATGTCGCACACAGAGTAAAAATAATTTTTGGCATGTCCATAGTTCTTGCTTCAAAGAAATAGGCACAGTTAAATCAGCGCACGTAAGAAATCTGAACGAGGGGTATGACGAGGGCATGCGAGCAGTTAATTTCGACGTTACCGTTTGTTCGCGCAACACATGGGCATTATGTTGCTTCTAAGAACGTTATTTTGGAAGTGCACGTGAGTGTGTGCTGAGATGCACACTCAGCACAATGCACAAAGTGCACAGACAGAGTCAATGTAGTCTTCTGAATATTTTGAGTTTAGAATGTAAAATTTTGTTCTTCAGCATCAGGTATAAAAACCGCAGTGAGCGAACCTGTCTCCGTCGGTTCGAAGTAAATAAAAAATAACAGCATGCTTGCCTGACTAGAGCGGCGCACTGAAACTATGTTGGAGCCTGTGGTGGTGAGGAGGTACGTAGCCAGCTTATTCTTTGAAACGCATATTAATGATATTGTTTGTATTTCTCAGAAGCCAGCACCACTACAATGGTAGGTTGTGCTATTTGATAATAAAAGACCCCTCTTCAATGAGTGCATTAGAAAGTTCTGCATAGCAAATATTCTTTCCCCGCATATGTTTTGTGTATTACTACTATTTCTTTGAAACCTAGAACGGCACGTTATAATACTTTCATCTCAATGACCGACAGGTGTTCTTTAAAGAAAAAATCAGAGCTAAAACTGTGCTTACCATTTCTAGCAATAGTTTTATGGAGTTTAACGTCGCAGAGCGAATCAGGCAATGAGAGACGCCACCTTTTCTAATATTGCAAGTCGCTCGTCCAGCGCATCATTGATGTCGTTGTACCAGCACCATATTAGTAGCGTGTCGTGCAAACGGCCTTGTAGGCATGAGACCTAAATATAAGCAAGCGTACCGTAACACACATTTATCTCACTGTGACAGAAGAAATGTGTGCATGACAGAATAGTATCCTTTCAATTTAGTCTAAGGACCCTTTCATAGAAAAAATGGTTCATAAGCAATCCTAATTTAGGTGACGTTTTGCAGAGCGCACAACTTAAACGACTAGGTAGGTGACGCCATAACGTGAGAATAAAACATATACTAACATATATATAACAACATATACAACGAAATTAGCATACATGAAGGTACTTTATTTAAGCTTGGATCTTCTTGTCGTCGGCGTCTTTATTATTAAAAACAATTAGAAGTGAATTTATGGTAGAAGAAACATATTTAAATACTCGGTTTCGGGTCATACTATTCTTGACTGGAATACCCTGCCTACTCAATCGGCCACCTGCGAGAAGCTGGACTGTTTCCGACAAGCCGCAAAGAAATCGTAAGGTGCACACCTGCCTCCATGTAGCTCACATTGTATTGCGACCTTTTGTTTTGTGCTAGGATTTGTACCCCAAAGCTCATTCGACACTCTTCTCTTGAAGTTGCGTTTGAGAGATGCAATCTTTCCCTGTGTTTTGTCATGTATGAAACTCACTCCTGCTTAATGATTCAAACACAAACCAGCATGACTACCTAATTACATTAATAAAACGATGCCTCCTCTAATCCATTGTGAGTTGAGAGGGAGTATGTGCTGACAGACTCTTGCCATTCAGATGAGGACAGTTGAGAGTTTCCAGCCTCACTTTTCAAGCAGCGAGCAAATCCAATCAACAGCACAATTTTACTTCTCGTTTCTAGAGGATCATTTTTCGTAGAACATTTCCGCTGTGATTCGTACAGCTATGCGTGGCATGAACGACGTAGTGTTTGCGGCGTTACCTCCACGGTAAAGTCTGACTCGCGAGTGTTGTTGCTGGCACGAATTCAGTGGAACCATCTCTAAACGCGCTCGCCATACAAAGAACACGCCTGCTTTATGGCTGGGCTACGTTTAAATCTTCATACTCTTGTTCTGAGCTCAGCCCAAGTGACTATGCCGTCGTTTCTACTCCGCAGCATAAACTCTCTTTATGATCCCCTCGGTCTCGGAAGACCGATCGAGAACATTGCGGCGTTCTTTCCAGCAATTCCTTCTCAATTGTTACCAGTGACGGCACGCTCAGGATAAAACAGTGTAGGCGTTGCCATTTTTTTTTATTCTTTACCTTCTTCCGCAGCTTGCGAGAGTGTGACCTGTTTCGAAATGTCGCCGTCAGATTCGATGTCATTCGGTATCCTTTGCTGTGCCTAACGCAGCTCCTTGTCTGATTGCTTTTTGTAAAGCCAAATATACCGTTCGTATAAGGTACATCGACCGAATATTTTATTATGTACTGTAGTAAATTTAGCACCGAAGTAAGTAAATATGAGAGTCCTTCCCCTCTGTACAATTTCGCGTAGCAGAGCTACACTTGACGTTCATAAAAAGGCAAGGTTAACCTTCTGCTATTTTTTACCTTCAGGGTACCATCAATATTAAATGGCTTTTATTTTCAATTTGGAACTAGTTCACGCATGCAGTCCTAAGACAAAATGTCTCGTAATTATTGAGATTCACTGATTCATTTGAAACACACTAATTTCCTGATTTCCATAATGTTTGCAGGCATGTACCGCAGAGCAATAGTTAAATCAGAAACAATGAAATTGTGATAACGTTACATCTTTTCCGATGTCAAACTACAACTGTGCATAATAAAATAAAAGATCTTTACTCACTGAACATCCGCGAACAAATTACCTCTTCAGCGTTGGACTGTTCCTCTATATTTAGAACATTTTTGAGGCTATCTTATTGCCATTTACAAATCGTACGTTTCATTTCCCTCTGTACAGATATATAAAACTTTAATTTTTTGGGCCTTTCTGGTGATAGCTAGTTCTTCGTGCGTGTTAAATATTTTTTTTTTTTCACTTTGGGGGGGGGGGGGGGGGGGGTGGGGGGGGGGGTCCCTCGACAATTTTATCTTTAAACTGTACATGACACAATGGGAGTACTTCGCTAGGTGAAGCTCAACGGCCACCTTACTCTTGCCTCCTGGATATGTATACATATCACAAGCTCTATTCATCCTGTATTCTCCAACGCAGTGCTTAACTGAGACAATATATATCGACCAAAAACCGAAAACATTCCGCTGGCTCCATAGCGCCCGTATTTATAAGGACAGAGACAGCCGCGGTTGTATTCCTTCCACACCATTATTGGATAATTCCCCTGTTCTTCTTTACCTACGCGACCAACTTCATTCTCATGACATCACCGTTGCGGCACCATCTACAGCTCCAGCTGAAGGCAGCTCACAAAGAGAGTCAGTAAAAAAAAAACTGGCAAAAAAAAATAATGAAAAATAAAACAGGGGCGTATAATCAGGTTTGTTGTCTTTTCTTCACTTTTTCTGCACCTCCTAAAGGTGCTCGTTGATTTGCTGAGCGACGTGTAGCTCACACACACACTGGAGTAGGGTGTGAAGGGTGGCTGATCCTGGCCCTGCTGGGGCTGGGACAGGTAGGTCCCCACCGCTTGCGACGGGGGCTAGCCTGCCACCGATGTTTATCTGTTGTCGGCCGTCATTGCACTCGCCACTGCTTCGGTGGTGGACGACTGCTGTTGTGGCGACGCGCGTCCTTTTCTCCCTCTTCTTTTTCTTTCTTCTCTATTTTTTCTTCTGTCCGCACGAGGCAGCGGAGGTGGCTGAGCTACAGAGCCAGTAGCAGGCCCGTGCATTTTCTTTTCCTTCTTCCTACAGCCACAACAACAACAACGCACACAGTGATGAAAGACGACGGACTTGCACTAACAAGACGAGACCTAACTTTATGTAGCAAAAAGAACGAAGCACAGGAAGTTATTTACAAAATACAGAGAGGCACCCACATTACAAGAGAGAGTGACCCCTAAACGCAGCTTCCCGAGCTGGCACGCGATCTGAAACTTGAACTCATAGCTCTCCTTTCAAGACTTCGTCTAAGCCGGGGTCTGCCTGCTACCGCTACCGTAGCTTCGTCGAGAAAAAGCAAACGCCGCGCTAAGCGCTCTCAAATAACCGCCGATAGGAAGCCTATATAACCCCCCCCCCCCCCCCCCCCCGAACATTCGAGACGCAGAGAAGGAGCGCAAACAGCCCAGTACTGCCAAAGCTATGCTCCTCTCCTCCGGCTTGCTTGAAACCTGGAAGGCTCTGAAAGCCAAGCTGCACGCGTGGCCTTCTCAAGGACACAAAGTGAGGAGGACCGGGTCCGAGCGGAGCGTGCCTTTTCCCCCATGTCGACGGGAGCGAGGAATTGCAGTGCGGTGACCGGGATTGCGCAATTCTCGGTTTTCATCTGCAACGCTTTCTCCGGCGTGCGCGCCGAAACTTTTTAAAGTGCACTACTTCAGCCTTATAAAGGGCATGTTAGTAACACAAGCCGCCCTGGTATATCAGAGGTTATTCGTTTGGAGCCAGTATTTGCGAGAAACCCGTATGGAAAGGCTTTATTGTTAGCACGGCTCATTTTTTTCTGCTAGCGGTGGTCCTCCGTAGTGAATTTCAAACGAACAGAACTTAATTGAAAAGTATTTTCAAAATATTGCCTTAACTCGCAGACGTCTCTATGGAAGTAACATGTGGGTTGTGTGCACTGCATGGTTCCGTTAATCGGCGAGCAGTGTTCCTTAAGATGATAAACTTCATGCGCGCTGCACTCCTACTCGTATGGGTCACAGACTACATTTTTTAATGTCGTTAGCCTAAGCGACATATCAAAATCAAAGAGTGTTGCTGGTAGAGTTGGTGACTGATCATGGTAGAAGAAAATTGCGCAGGAGCCGGGGAGGGGGTGTTGACGTTATGGCCCTTCTTCCTTCCTTCGCATCTGTCGCTCAATATATTCATACGCTCACATTTGGAATACATTAAGTTCTTACTCATTTCTTTGTCCCATCTCCTGCGCTATTTTTTTCTACCATGGACATATCACCTCCTGTCCTGCCCAGAAATACGAGAGACGCCAAGTTATGAACGTACAATGCCGGACAGCCAATTCAACGAGCTTTCAAATGTGTATATCTGGCGTTTCATAATTCGAAGCACACTGCCGATTCAGAAACATTATATAAGGTTCCCCTTTGCCGTTATGGTCCTTCAATTTCTCATTATAATATAGCCGCTTCAAATACGAACAAAGTAAAAGATACCTGATTTCCTTTCATACTAATGTTAGAGCTTTTTTCTGGACTAGTCTGGTGGGCGTTAGGAATCAGGCGGGATGCTTCATATCATTTCGCTTATTGTTATTGGTACTGAATTTTCTATCACATTTCAATATCAAACGCCAAAGCCCTATGTTTATAAAACATTTAACTAAGCTTTTCGACAGTTCAAGCATCACGTTTCATGCCTTAGACAAGTATAGTGACGGTAGCTGTCTTCTGCTATTTTTCGCCAAAAGAAAGATGCAGTTTTGCCAAGTTTCATGCAAGCGTTATTGTTCGCTCGGCGGGCCTGCTTTTTGAAACAAGAAGAGGCAATCCTACGTTCGCACAGTCGGTATAATTAGAGAGAATCAGCCGTGTGTGCCTTGAAAGCAGTTCAAGCGCACATTCAATCAAGGAGTCCGGAGTCCGGAGACTGATTTGTTGGCGCTGCAATACCCCCGCCACCCGAGCGCGGATAGATGACGGATTATTGGGTGCCTTTTGCACGATGTCCCCGCCGCTGCTGTCACCTCCAGGTCGGCTGAAGCCCTACTGTATGCGGTGCTTTTATTTACCATGTGAGCCAGCTGCTGCGTTTGCTGAAAACAAACAAAACCAAATGGCCCGGCTGGTATAGTTATTTATTGATGATTATTGGCAACTAGACACCTGTTGGCAACTAGACACCTGGAACTTGGGTGCGGTCTCATTCAAGTTCAAATCACTAGGTGTTGTATTCGACTCTCGCATGAGGTGGTCTGAGCATATAATGTATATTGAAAGCAAGCTCACTAGATCTCTTGGTTTCCTCTCGAGACTGCGTAACGAATTTTCCCCAAAGCATAAGCTCCTTATTTGTCATGCTATAATTCAATCACACATGAACTACTGTCATCTCGTTTGGGGTACAAAATCCAAAACAAAACTAAACATCATACTCGGTCTCCAAAAGAAGGCAATTAGAGTGATCGCTGGTGCAGGCTACACTGCCCACACAGAAACAATATTTCTGAAATATAGGATTCATCGTGTGCATACCATGTTTGAGTACCGTCTATTTCACTGTCTTAAATTGTCACCTCAATGCTTAACTGACTTTTTAAAGAATATATCTGGACTGAAGCCTTACGAAAAACCCTTTCACACCAGAAGTAAACAAATATGGGACGTTCCTCGAACGAGGACGTTATACGGTAACCAGAGCCTTCGTCTTACTTTACCATGCATATTAAATCGTTATAGCATAGACAACCCAAACATCTTTACCGCCTCAATAGGGCACTTTAAGCTATATTTTATCAATTCCGCACTGTCTCTCTGTACTTTATTTTATGTTTTTCTTTTTTGGGTAGCCTCACCATAATATATGTCTCTCTGTACTTTCCGTTCCATGCCTTAAACATTATTACAAGAATAGTCACTTCGTTTTCATTACGTTTTGCCAAGTTTCGTGCATACTGTTACATTATTGTGGGCCGTTAATTTACTGTGCTGGTTTTTAACTTGCTGTGTTTCAATTGTAATATGTGCTCTTTCTGTGCTTCATAATTTTCATCTTATATATGTATATCTTCACCTTAATGTCAGACGTCCTGTTGCTCGGCCATTACTGGACCTCGGGCATCTCTCAAGCTATCGTTGTAGCGTTTCTCCCGAGGCCCATTTCCTGTATATTACTGGAAATAAAGTTTTTAAAATTTTTCAATTTTCAATTATAGTACAATAAATATTTCTGAATATTTAAGCAATAAAGCAGTTCGCAAGAATATCGAAGTTGCTCTGCTGAAACGGTTATTGCTGAATTTGTTTCAGCTTACACTATAGTTAGTAGGGACAATGAAGACACAAAAGAGGCGTCCGTGGGCTTTGCGATGTCAGTTGATTGCAGCTAGCTTGGGAACATGCTCCGCTGGCGTCCGTCGTGCATAGCGTTCAGACAATTGGCAGTACCAGGTGGAGTGTCGACCTCTACGCCTGGAACGTCTAAGCGGTGCTGCGCTGGCGCATAAGCGATAGCGAATCGACTCCCGGATCTTCATTCACCACCGCAGCTGAGCTAATACTTTGGCCCACTCTACCAATATACCAAGTCGCTCTGGATCAATGCCTACTCTTAAGTGAAGGCAGAGATCAATATCGTATACCAGGACCTTGTTTTACGGATGAAAATCACCACCATTGACCTCGCGTCGGAAACCCAGTAAAGTCTACTGCTACAATTATTTTCGCCTTGGTCATATGCTTAGATCCTTCCATTTCCCCACTCAATAGCAATCTACGTCCGGAGTGCATAAGTTTACCGATGTGGCCTCTGCAAAACTGACGATCACGAAATGTCTCCCACTTGCCCTGCAATGTGCAACACAAATGATTCGCCGTGCGAATTCCAAGTAATGCACTTGGAATGTAAACACAGCTCCCGTGCAGACCTTCATCCGGTTTGCCGCTCTCCAAAAGGATGGTGACCAGTAGCCCAAACTTCCCGAGCCACACTTGCTTGAAATCGCTGCACAGCATATTTATAGCGACAAAGCTGTAAGGACCGTCGGCGCCCGCAGGCCACAAAACAGAGCAGCATGTCAGAACCTCAGAACGATGACACGGCAGCCTTTGAAGATAAAACTACTCGCCTTTCGGCAACAGTCTATGCTCTGATAGCACCGTAAGCTGCTTGCACGCTAGTGACCAACAGTGGGATCAGCCGCTGCAACTTGAAACGCCGAATCAAAACCGACTATTTCTCTCCCAGCAGCTCCACTAAACTCTACTCCCAGAGTGCCTACTGTAGTGCCAGATAACTTCACTGCATTCCTCCTCCGCTTCATAGTGGATCAGCTATGAAAACTGACGTCGGTACTCTTTCAACGCTTGGACTCCTAACGGAAGATGGTGCAATTCGGTTTTTCTGGTCTGCTACAGTAGAACTGCAGATGCCTCCACACTAAAGTGGGGGAGCTCAAAACCCGTCTTCGCTTGCAAAATTGCCAGATGTGGACTCTTTTTTGCAGACAAATGTCTTGCCAAGATTTCCAGGTTTCAGTGGCTGCGCCTCCCCTTCAATGAACGACCGTCGTGTGCACACTTTTCACCTCCAGGAAAAGCAGCTGTGTACGTTGGCGCGTGCTTCCCTCAGTAAGCCCTTTTTTTTCAAAATTGGTGCACCTCATACCAGGAGGTGGTTGCAGTTGCCATAAAAATGCCCAAGACATGTGTAGTGGCATCATTTTCCGTCAGGCAAATTGGTGGCGCTCCCTCGCAAAATATTATGGGCTGGTTATTTACTGTGCGTATGAAATATTCCGGGTGTCCGATTTTAGTTTCCGGAGACTTCAAAGCGCACCACCCCGATGGGAGTATCCTACTTAGAGCCCCCCCCCCCCCCCCCCCTCCCTACTAGGCGTGTGCAGGAGGCGTTCGCCGATGTGTTGTTTATTCTTCCAAGCCATCCCGGTTCACCAATGTGGCCGTGCTTAAAATCCTAGGAGCACATATGTCCCTGATCTAACGTGATGGTCTTGCACTGGGACACCTTTGTGGCATCTTGAGCCTGACTACTTCAGAGCGACCACAACCTAATCATCGATGCCCACCCATCACGAGCCCACCGGTTACGCTGCAAGTGAACTGTACTCAACTGGGATAGTTTCTGCACTATTCTCCAAGATCTACCTGTGGAGTCGTCGAAAATGCGTGTAGACCGCATACAATGCGCATTAAACAGGGGTATAACACCTGCACAAATTTCGCTGAACCAATATTCGATCTGCTCATATTGTGGGTTGCTCGCCGACAAACCGAGCTGACAGCTTCACAAGATCTACCAGCACAGGCACCTACAAGGCTGAATCAGATAACTGCCGAGGCACATAGATATGATACATGATCGCAATCTCTCACACAGCAGTGCATGCATAATGGGAACAGTTTTCTACAAAGTCCTCCAGTGCTTCCTTGTGGCGAATTTTTCGTGCAGTGGAGCAAGGTTGCTGTCGTCCTGACGCAGCGACCACTGCATGCTTCGCAGCCCACTTATCCCGCGATGATTTCGCCAGCGAAGCGGCACGGAAGTTTTGTATAATGTAGGATGTGTTGCCTTCCTTTGCTACCAGATAAAACTTTGCACGGATCCTGCATACGTAAACTGCCATCAGTAGCCGATGCCGAAGGTATAGCGAGTCCTTTTTGCATGCCTGAGTTGCTTGCAGCAATAGGTGAAGCCAAACACAAGACATTGCCTGGTCCGGGCGCAGATCCATATGACGTGTGAAAACATCTGAGTAGCTCTATACTCCTTCAAGTTCCGGACACGATTGACAAAGTATGGCCAGGCGCCTATGTACCTGACGCCTGGAAATTAGCCTCTGTGATCTATATTCCGAAACCAGGGAAGCCACCGACGCATCTTGACGACTTCCGGCCTATTTCCCCAGCATCTGCATTGTGTAAGCTGGTAGAGTAAATGTTAGCCACACCACTATCATGGTGGCTGGAGCACAACGTCAGCTCCCCGCACAAATTGGCTTCCGTCCATCAGTAGCTACTCAAGGCCGGTTGGCCGTTGTGGCTTTGAAAGTTTTGTTTTCATCCCGCAGCCACAATCTACTTAGGGTCCTCGCCATGAATCCACAGCTTACGAAAAGGTTTACAGTTACATAAGTCATGCTGCCGTTCTGGACTCCATAAAGATGCTGCATATATGGCCTTCATTGCACTTTGAGGAGGGTCCCTGACGCTAAGCTCTTAATGTATGCTGGTGATGTTACGGTGTGTGGAGCATTCATCATGACCTGCTGACTCAGGCTGCAGCCTTACGGTCCCTTTTAGATATTATGGCCAAGCATGCTTCATCTGTTGAACTAGAGCTTTCCGAAAGCAAAACTAACTCATGGGTGCCTAGATAGTACGGCTGTGGAGCTCCAGGATCGAAGTTCTGACCCAGCACTTCCACTAAATATATAATGGAGGTTTACGTAAAGGTACTGGGACTGGGAAGAGATGCGGCGATCAAAGCCAGTGTAAAGTTAGGTCGAACACACGCAGCGTTAGCAGTGCGGCTGACTGAAATGTTCCACATGTACTTATTTCTCTTCACAATAAATAATAATAATAATAATAATTGGTTCACAGGAAATGAAAGGAGCAGTGCCTGTCACACTTCTTCGGACACCTGAACCACCCCGTAACGGAAGCGAGGAAGGTGGGAGTAAAAGTAGAACGAGAAAGAAGAGCCGTTGTGCTTCAGAGTAATTTCTTCCACTTGGGGGTATTCAACGTGGAGCAATCAGCAACGAAAAATCGCAAAAATATCACGTAAAATAATTTTCTATTTTTCTGATGCCCAACCAGCGCAAGTACACGCATGTGGAGAAGATATTCATATCGCTGAATTTAAGATGTTGCAAGTGAGGAATGATCCAAGCGTTATTTAGCCACCTGGATCAAACAAATTCACTACGTTAAACGCATAGACCACAGCATATTTTTCATATTTGATGCCTTGCTGGACAGTTCTCCTTAAGGCAAGATGCTATGCCCCCCCACAAGCTGTTCGGTGGCCTCAAGGTAAATAAAATTCGTTTGAAAACATGCTAAATAGTGATTCCTGTTCACGTCATAGATGGTGCGCCGTCATTGCCACATGAACGATCTGCTCCAACTACAAGGGTCTGCTTCCATCGGCGCCTGAAATTAGATCAGCTCCTGTAGTGGTGGTTTTCATCGAAACCAAGTCCAGTATATCTTCTGCGACGCTGAATTATTTTGTTCGGATGCATTATATCACGATGTCCAACCAGCCTTTAGTACGTGCGTGACAGACAGTGCGCCTTTCTCCCCTGTAAACCAATTACTAATGGAAGCATTAGTGTGGTATTAAAATGATATACAGCGACGATGGCATAAATAAAAACAACGCCTACTAAATAATAATCCATTATAATTAGTGGGATAACACATTAAAAAAAATAAAAACAACAAGAAAAAGAAAATTGAAATAAAGCGAGAACAAAAATAAAAATAAAAACACTTAATAGTTAACCAGTTCACAGAACAAGTGTGACAGATACTGAGCCTTTACTTTCCTGTGAACCAACTATTAATTATTAACAATTCCAAAAACCTCGCGGTAACGCTAGGTTTTCTAATGCAGTTTCTGAAGTGACCTCTAAATGTATGTGCGAATGCACCATTTCACGAGGTTTAACCTGGTATTCAGTATGTGCGTGACTTCACCTTGAGTGTGACCTTGTCTAACCAAGCACCAACTCGGCGTCAGGCGCCAACTGAGCAGTGCATCGCGGGTCTAAAAGTGGAGTTACTGCACAAAGCGAGGTGGGCAGGGGGGCGCGTCGATGGACGCTGATAAAAATTTCCTTCATGATGCCTCGGGACAGGGTTCATTATCGTATTACCCGGGCAACAGGATTGTCGCACTGGTGTTGCACCGCTAGTGACTCAGCCCCGAAGCGATGCGACTGGCATCTTGCTGCGCGCTATGGTTGTCTGCGTAGGCTCACGGCGCAATTGCTACTAACCGACAGCTAAACCAAATTGAACAGTTAGTTCTCATGCATAACTCGGCTTGAGGTTAGTTAAAATTCTGCTAATGTTTTTTCCGTTTGCTGATTGGTATTGTTAGCGACACTTCGATTGCTTGTTTCCTTGGTAAACAAAGATTAAAGGAAGGAAAATGAGGAGAGCTTCGAGAGAGGAACGTAAGGATCCAACCAAAAAGGTTTACAAAGGAAGGGGGGAGTACGTTAGTTGCACTGTCATTTTGGGCTTCATCAAGCACACAGGGAAGGCATGAAGGTTTCTTCCAACAAACCGCCCCTTTACGCGATGTTCACTAATATTGGGACACGAGAAGCAATGACAGAAAAGGAGCAAAGTGTGCAAGCACAATATAAAGATGTCGCATTGAAAAAGAGTCGCTAGATTCTGCGGGGAAGCTGTGGAAATCAATTCTTGGCAATTCCTGCTATACACGCGAAACGGCGGTGTCTATCGCCATTCGAGGCCGTTTTAGGCCAGCCACAAACTATTGACCGAATCTTCGAAGCATTGGTATTGAGAGGTGTTTCCAGATGAAAAAATAGTAAAATTAACTCGATTAAAAAGCCAGCGGTAAGCCATCTAATGGGCTCAAAGTAGCAGAGATTGTGCGGCATAGTCTTTGGCGTAAACAAAGATAAAATGAAGGAGAATGGGGAGAGCTTCGAGAGAGGAACGCAAGGGAGCACAAAGGTTTACAAAGGAAGAGGGGAAGCACCTTCTTCGGCGCATGCAGCCTTCATTGTTCAGCGTTGGCTCCCTAGGCGTAATCGAAAGGAGCAATGAGGCCTGGTGGAAAAAAGAGGGAGCCGAGTATGCTCTCAGGGAAAAGAAAATAGCTGGAGCACATTCACTTTATTCTGTTTCTTGTTCCTCTCTTTACTCTTGTATTTTTTCCTTCTTGCTTTCTAACATGCGTAATTTGTCGCACGGAGCTGTTCTCGAAGAACACTGCTCGTGTCGCCACGGGAATCCCGTTCGAGCAAAGCGAAGCATTCGACGCCTTCTCCTTCGCCGCAAGCATCGCTGCTCCCCTTTTACGACTCAAGGACCTTGTCTGAAACGGCACTCAGGCCCAAGATTACGGTTCGCCTGACCTCCATTCTTGACGGACTTCAAAGATAACGGAGGCTGAAAGAACGTTCTCTTAGTAATATTTTGTTCCTAAAAGCAACCAGGTCATCGAGAGGCCCTTCACTTTTTCGATATCTTCCTCACTTTGTCCCTCTAACGTCAGCCAAAAGGGAAAGCCATTGCAAAGAAAACACAAAGGAAACGCCGAACCGACATTTAGAGTATTTTTTTTTCTTCTTACAAATGCCGATTCGCACGATTAGAGGCAGATACAGCTCTAGGTTAATTAATCTAAAACAAATGATGCAACTTGTTCAAGTTCATGGTAGTTTTTGATGAAGTGAAATGCTTTATCTCTGATAGTTTCGTATAGTAAATAATTACTTTTGGGCAGTAATTTCGCGGCAGAAGTAATTATTTCGTTTGCAAATTGCTTCAGAAACCAGTGCTATACATGGGGACAAAACTTTGTGCTCCACGCTGTCAAGCAATTTAACGAGAGTTGAGTCTGCGAGACAATCCAGCTTTTATGGGGAAAAAAAAAACTCCCTCGAATCTAACTGAAAGCAGAAAGCCTCCTCATGTGCGGAAGTGCAAGAGCATTGTGAAATCCGAGCCTAGTTGCGTTATGAATTCGTTCTGCGTTTCTTTGGCTTTGCGACACGACAAAGTTTTTGCTTTGCATATTTTATTAGTGCACCTCTTTGTCTGTTCGTTTTTAATTTTTGTATCTATATGTTTTTCTTTTGCTATTTTAATAACTAATTTATTGATGATTTTTTAATTATGTTTGGGCTGTTTTTCTATTTTCTTTTATTCCAATTATCAGTTATCCTTTTATTTTTCCTTCCCCTCATTGCCGTCAAGCGTTCCTTATGCTGGTCGAAGAATAAAGAACATGTTCGCATGAATTTGTTGCAGAGCAGCAGTTAGCGCACTCAGCTGAAACACGTCACGACGGTGGCCCTGGTCGTGACATGGACTGAATTATTTTTTAATCTATGGGGAGGGGGGGGGGGGACAGCAGACGCATCTCAATGGCGCTCTTCCACGCATCCTGGCTGCAGCTTTCTCCATGCTAGGAGGTTACACGTTCTTATGACGCCATTTTTCTTCCTCATGAGGCAAGAAAGGCTTTCTGCTTACCTCCAAGTCCCGGTTTAACCAAGCCGTAAAAGTGTGAATGCATGACCGAGGACCGGCTTGTGTCACTAAGAAACATACTCATAGAGGATTCGATACTTTTATTAAATGAGTAACCGGAGTTGACTGCTGCAGACAACTCGGGCGCCATAACCTCAGATAAACCGCTAACTAACCTGTGTCTTACAATCTCGCCTCTAATGTCCTGGTAGAACCATGCTCGCAATATTTAGCCCACAGAGACAACTCCCACGCCATCATTTTAATGACATGACGCAAGTTCAGTTAAAAAAATAAAAAAAAACGACAACTCATTTAGTTAGATACATTATTGCACATATCAATACACAACAGCTTAGCTTCATGGGAAATTTAGTGTCCAGAATGTTTAGTAATCAGGTAAAGTGTTTGTTTACTGGGTATGCAAATATACAGCCAAGGTTATTCTTGAAAGCGATATCCTTATTTCGTGCGTGTTTATCCGACGCTTCCACCTTGTAAATGTGTTTGTGATACCACTACAGGGAGCACAGGTATTGAAAAAGTAAATAAGTTGGAGTAGAAACACACGAAAAAAGGCGGACGTATATCATTCAAAACCAGCTGTAACTATCACACGCGCAACATAAACAAAAAATAAACTTGGCACATACAGAGCTCCACCACAAAGTAGCCTATAGTATGTCTTGTGCTGGAATGGCTCAGGTTTGTTGCCGTATGAGCTGTCTTCACCGCGCCTTTGTACGCTGTCAGTAAACATACGGTCGTTTCGTTCGTCTGAAAGTCGACACGACCTGGAAGCCTCCCGCTGCGCAGCATTCATTACGGGAGGACACGATGAGCTGTCGGCTTTCCTGTGACCTAATCCATTGTTTCCAGAAGTGATGACACTCCGGGTTGGCGGGAACGTAACACGCAAGCTTCGTACCTAACAATATTATGGAAATCTTTTGTACATCCCCGGCAAGCATTTTGTGGGCCACGCCATGTGTATCGTTTCTCTTTCTAGATCTACATGCAAAGGGATCACGGTTTGTTAAGAGTGGCACTTCCGTCGCGTAGTGCGTCCTCTGTAGCTGACCGTACTGGGCGGAAACATTTGAACGCCAGTAGTTTCTCATTAGCAAGCGCAAAGCCAGAAGCCATCAGAATTTGTAGCTTTAGTCGCACCGAATGCTGCTATGCAAATGACCATAAAGGCAAACTTTCTTCGCAAAACTTCTTACCGTGTTTTGTGAAGAAGGGGAACTGAAAAATTTCCATCTGCAGGAAAGGAGCGACCAAAACAGGGTTTCAAAACGCTAGTTTATCTCTACTTGGTGCAAGCTGACACAATATTTCGGAGCACTGCTTAAAAGAACCAGCTATAACACTTTGCAATTTTACGAAGGCGGCAATGTCATTGATTCAGGATCACAAGACAGGAATACTTCAAAAAGGGGGAAAGGAGGCGACGTGGGCAAATATATATATTTCCACGTTCATCCCTAAAACTTATGCGACATGATGTGTCATTACCATCAACATTCCTCCCCGGATTATTTTCTCCTCTTCATTTTCTTCTTTCCTGGAGCGGCGACGAGTTGTTTCAGCACCCGCGTCGTGTTCGGGAGGGGCGCCGGCCTAAAGGCGTACAAGTGGGTGACACAAATTCTTGTAAAGCGCAAATTCTTTGCCGGGATCTAGTGTTCGCCTTCCTCTTCTCCGGAATATTAAGAAAAAAAGAATGTGTTTGCGTTACCATTGTGTAGTACAAAACAAATATGAAGTTAGCTATCAGCCACTGACACCAAGGAAAGCATAAGCGATATTTTTGTAATGTTGATCAATATGAAAATTTAGTAAAGTAGTTAATGGCTTAGAAAGAACATAAAATAACAACATACCATCGGTTGGATACAAGACCACGACATCGATATTGTAAACCCGCTACATATAGTATAGTGACCAGTTTATGCGGCCAACCTGCTATTTTCTCTATTAAGAGCTGAATTATGTTCATTGTCTTCATCGATCAATGAAATCAAGCTATCTTGGTTACCAGGAAGGTACCAAAAAAAAAAAAAAAAGAAACCGAATTTTTTCGTTCCAACGCCAATAGCTACAAAATTATGCACTTTAACGTCTAATGAGGGAGCTAAACCTTTTTCCCATCGTTAGAGCGTGTTGTGTTCCTTATAGCACTAACAGTGCATTATCTTGTCTAGATTTAAATGTCGCTAAGGAAGACTAAGTGGATTCCATGGTAAGGCAAATGTAGCAGGTGGCGGCAGAATTCAATAGGGCGCATCAGTTTAAGATGTATTCGGGTATTATGTGGACGCAGCCAGTACAGAACCGAGTTAATTGAAGCAATATGGGAGAGGCATTTGCCTTGCATTGGTTAAAGACAGGCTAGATATTAGGGCGGTTACCTTTAATGTGGGCGCGTATACTTGTATTATGTTCCTTCAACGCGCAACTTTTACCTATTTTAAGTGCATTCTCTTGCGTATTTATAACAAGAGGAAGCTTATCACTGTTTATGTGTTTTCTTCTCACACTATTTGTACCCAATATGCATGGACTGCAGAACCATGGCAAAAGAAATGCTCTGAAGATACAATGAATCTGTGCTGTGAAGGGTATGAAGCCACAACTTTAACGGTCCATGTCTTCTTGCTCTCCTGGATGTTATTCTCATAAGCATAAACGCACTTTGTCTCTGCCTTAATTGCAAATATCTTAATTTTGGCCTCTAATATCTCAGAAATACCCTTTAGCTCGAAGTCATTAGCGACCACATCATGTATAAAGTCATAAGACACAGACACAAAGTACCGCTGAACGAAGCCGCTCGAGCTTACGTGTGTGGCCTAACGGTAGCATGTCTGAGTCGGAATGCAACCGCAATTGAGAGCTCGATATCTTTCAATCCCCAGGTTGATTTCAAAACCTGAGTTTGCATATCTCTCTGAACTGTCGCTGTCACGTGTTGTCCCTCCTTGCGTCCGGACTATGTTTGAGCCGGGTCTTGTCAGCTGCCATCTACCAACTGCCAGAGCCATGCCCTTGATTCTTCGCTCACAGTACCGACGCCACATTTGTTAGAGAAGGGAGCCTATAACGCAACGACTTTTAAAGGCTTAGACTATTCTAGGCAACAGAGACTCACAATGAACATTTTTTTTACGTATTTGAAAGACATTGGACTCCTTGACAAACTCTAAATTCACATTGCATGTTTCCCTCATGCATTTTTCAAGCGGTGAACTGTATACGCACATTTGTCAGATCATGCATTTCATCATTTCGTTTTATACGATTACTTCACGAAGCACCTTATCACGTATTTAATGGATGCATTTTGTCTTTCCCCCCATTTCTTTTATTTTCCTCATCATTCTTTTTCAATATTTTCCTCCTGAATTTCCCTTCCTATACACAGAACAGCATGCCAGCGAAATCTAAACGCCAGCAAAACAATTCGAAACAGAACAATTTTGTTTTAATTTGCTTTAGTTCGAAAGCCATATTCCGGATGTTCAGAGCCTAGCAAAATTATCTAAAGCTCGTATGTCCACTCTTGCCCCTCTCGCTCCTATTCTCACCTCCATTTTCTCCGTAGGTCACGGCCTTGCCTCCTCTCTCTTCTCCCCCTCTGGCTCCCTTTCACTTCCTTCGGCTGGAGTTTTTGGTGCATACATTTTACGTTTTCTGTTGTAATAAGGTTCATTTGCAGAGAGCATGTGTCGTCTCTCGATCAGTTTACCCTCTGTCCATACTTCCTGCGCTGTTGTTTCATCATGAGCGTATACATCAACTACAGACGTTTCTTCAGTAACCAGCATCTTGAACTTTTGCTTATATATGAACGCTCAACTGCTGTTTCTGACCGCCTGCTCGTATCGGATGAAATTGCGCGAATGCGTTATTCTTTGTCTTTTTCCTCTAGCTTTAACAGTTCCTGCCTCTAGGAACAAGTGCCTATCTGCACGACTAATGCCGCTCGATCCGGAGCAGTAAAGGGAATAGAAACGCCGTGGCGGTCGCAAATTGCCAACAGCTTGGAGATACGCAAGAATTTGTCTTGTGTATGAGCGTACTCGCAAATCACGAGCTCCCCATCTGTGGGGAGAAAGTAGCGCGGGAAGGGATTTTTTTTTTTCGCATACATGGCAGAAGGCAACCAACTAGTTCGAGAAAGTTGTTCAATGCGCAATAAATAGAACTTGAGAAAATACCAAATTGCAGTTTACTGTGTACGAAGCCAAGTATAAGGAGAGAACGGCATTCATGGCACAATAAATGGAACTGGCGCGAATACCTAAATTGCCGTTCACTGTGTGCGATACCAAGTATAAGAATAGAGCGGCCCTATTACTTGATTGAAATATATCATGACGTAATCTTATCGAACTTTCTGCGTCTGAAGCAAGAGTGACATGTTTTCACGATTCCAATGGCGCAGCCGGGTCGCATTAATTATGTTCTAGGCAAGAATAAAAGGGAGAGCCGGCTGGTAGCAAACACTGTGTCTTAGTTGTTTTCAAATGCTCATAGATTTGACTTTGCCAAAGCAACACAGGGAAAAAGGATCATACCTGTACGAGCCATATCTGATTAGACCCAGACAGCGATCTTGCTTATGCCTGACTCTGATTGGCCGGCTGTATTGTGACGTCAGTCTCCATGTCCTGGCGCGAGTAACGATAAAGCACTTCCACCTGATGTCATCAGTCTAAGCAAGATAAACCGTGAGTAACTTCAGCGGGAAAGCACAGCATCAGACGGGCATATCCATCCGAGAATGTTGTGGTTTGCATATGTCGCGGTCTCGGACGAAAGAAAAAAACCTTTACACGGGAATGGAATCGAATCCAAGAATTCCTATAGTGGGAAAAGCGTAGAGAGCGCCGTAGTTATCCCCGAGTGTTAAAGCCCGAGTGGTAAACTATACAACAGGGAGTAAGGGAGGGAGTGTGGTGTCTCTTTCTCTCACTAGATCGCTGGGCCACCCAAGACTGCATTCTTGTGATTAGTTTAGCTTGCAAGTAGTTTATAAGTTGTCGCCAGCTTCAATTCCAGTACCTCCAATTGTATGGCATTCAGTATAACGATGGATGTCCACCAAGAAGTGAGACAAACAGAGCGCCTTTCTTTCCTCAAAAACAAAACCAACATTTTATTACTTTTTCAATCTCTGTGCCAGTCTATCAATGCCAATCCGGCAAACAAATCCTTCTTAAACCATGCCATTATCTTAATCGGGATTGGACAGAGTTAGGTCCCGGGTAACAGCTATATATATATATATATATATATATATACGTTGGAGAACAATGCATGCTGGAGGCGTTATATCTAAGATAGCAGGCTGCCTTCTTGCCAAAAGAATTTCTTTTTTCACGGAATGCAGCTATAAGAAAACTTGCACGATTGCAGAAGCGGCCACCAAAAGGCGCTTACCGAATCAGTCAGAACGACCATGCAAAACGGTACGCCCTTAGGGCTTTCTGAAATTGTACAAACAAGCAAAAATATCTTGGCGCTGAATAACTGAGCCGACTCCCGCATTCATCCATTACGACTGCTGTCTCGTCCTGCACCCTGAGGTAAGCAAGTCGAAGCCACGAGTGTTGAGCAATTTTTCCCGGAAGGTGAGCCGCCAGAGGGCCTGTCGCCTCTCAAATACGCGCCTAAACGTAGCAACGCCGCAGGTGCAGCCTTTCCTAAATGTCCAGTGCCCAGGGGCGTGGTTTCACTCGTCATTGAGAGATTTGAAACGCTAGTTAAGCATTATCAATCCAGGCAGCATCACTATCTAGGAAGATTTTTGGACTACATCCTTTCTGGCAAAGACTAAGTGACAAGAACAGTGCGCCCAAGGTCTTCTTTCTTCACGCTGATTCAAAGAGGTTGTGTGGCTTTGCAGCACGTGTAAACTTTATTCAAACAACATGTATGCTTTAAACAAAAATCAAGTGAGTAAGAGTTGCTCCAGGACAAGTACAAAACGATGTTGAAAGAAAGTGTAAAGGACAAGAATCCGCGTTACATTCAACAACTCCAAGTAGGTCTGCGAATACAAATTCGCACGATAGAAAGGCAGTGAGAAACACAATCAAAAAGTTGTTTTTTTAATTGCTTTTGGACAATTGCCATCCTGTTGCGAAAATATTGCAGAAATGAAATCATAAAGTTTCAGCGTTGAAATTATGCAGTTTTTATAAATAATTTTAAAACCAAAGGCGAGATACAGCAAATTGTCAACGCTTTTTAAATAAGAGATGTCTGCCGCGCTGACATCTAAAACCGAAAACCTGTTCGCAAAATTCAAACAACCACTATTGTTCTTAAGATCAAGCAGGCTAGAAAAGCCCCACTGTACGTAACTACCATGCCCTATGCTTTAAAAATATGGAAATATATGCCTATGCCTGATTTGGTAGTTACAAACATCGCGGAAGAAAAGGGCTGCTCGTGAAGTAATGTAATTTCGTCGAGCGCTACAAGAAAACGTAAGATTAGATAAGAATCATCGCTTTCGGTTTGTATTACAAACAAAACAATAAAATAAAGCATAAGAAATAGGTATACGTTGTTGACATAGTTCAATTTTGCCTCAACAAAGATGTGATAGCAAAACAAAGTGGGAACTTTAAGCTTATGGGGAACAGACAAAAGCTTTTAGATACCATGCAAAAACATTGGTGGTGGCTTAGCTTGGTTAAGCCTGCATATCACAAGCGAAAAGCTTCGGCGATGCCATGGTTCCTTGGCGTAGTTGTGTCTTACCTTGTTGTTCACGGTTACACCTTATAGATATTCCATGGCTTATCATCACGGTGAAACATGGATTACAGACGTACATCACGTAAGATTAAACTTTCGTCCTAGTCTAACCGCTCGTCGCTGTGGGCGTGTCCGTGTCTGTGTCAATGACCGGGGTCCCCTGGCAGGAGCTGCTATTAGTCTCTCGCTTCACATGGGACGGTTATGTCAGACTCAGCCTGCCAGAACTCTTGCATTCACGTTGCCCCTATAGGCCACCAAGGCACGTTCATACGGCTTGGTTAAAGCGGGGCTTTATATGTGTTTCTGACGACGGAGCACACGCGAGATTCGGAAAGTTGACTAGCCTAGTGAAGCTTTTCGCTTCAAAAAACAAAGCTATGAGGTACGAGCGTATATTTCTTTAGTTTTGTTTACCTGCGTGACAACTCTGGGAAAAAACTTCAAGCAGCTACCGACCTAGGAAGAAAATAATTTCCAAAAGCATTATTTCGGGATTTAACAGGCGGCCTTTCCTAACATTATTCACAAACCTGGGCCAAACTTTATGTGATATTCTTCTTCTCCCTTTATAATAAGTAGCCAGCCCCATTTGATGGAAGCTATTATTTAATAACCGGTAATATGTTTGAATGCAAATGTAAACGTGACGGCCCGAACCAAAACGAATGCACAATTCTGTATTGTTCATGTTCCAACGCCAGCGGTAGCAATGTCTTAATGGGGGAGATTGCAATGAGAGAGTAATTACCTATTGACATCCAAACAAGCGAAATCATACGGCTGCAAAGGAAAGCTATACAGCTTTCATAAAAAATTCGTAGTTGAAGAAACATTTCTGCTGCTCCTTGGATTCCCTTAAATATTCGACCTATTTTGGAAGGGGGGGGGGGGGGGGGGGGGATTATGGCGCGTATGTTTAAAGCATATAAAGCTCGCCTGTAAATCAGGAATTGATAATATTGGAACGGCTGTTTCAATATAACAGCTGCTCGTATATTGATATGCGCACCATGGCGTCTTCTTTCCGTTTATTAATTTTGGCCCAGTAGTACGAACGGCCACAATGTAGTCTTCTTCCTAGAAGTATGGCCCACGTGGAAAGCATTTTCAAGCTTTCTTGATTGTGTCATATGGATACATCATTTATTAGCCTAGCTAGCGTCAGTTGGAAAAAAAAAATATTAACCTACGTACACTTTAACATTTCCGAATTCAGTCACCTCGTGATAAACATGTAGACACTGACATCTTGGGAAATGTTTGCCCTACTGTTCATTATTTATTGATAAAGTTGTTTCCACACTTGAAGTTTCTAAATTTGCTCCGAGACCCCGAATAATTAGTGCCATTCGTGATGTTAATTGTTGAACACAAGACAACTAAAAATCGCTACAAGCTAATGTTTAGTAAAAAAAATTAAGAAATGTATTGAAAAACTAATAAGTTGCGTTGAAATCGGCCTGAAGCGGATGAATTTGAGGCTTTATTCTACGCAGTAAAATTTCTGCAGATCTGCATAACAAAGCTAACAAGAAGCCAGTTGTAATTTCGCTCTCAGAAGGCCGATTTACAACGAACGGTTTTCACGCGCGCGCGCGCACACGCACACGCACACGCACACGCACACGCACGCACGCACACACACACGCACACACACACACACACACACACGCACACACACGCACACACACGCACACACACACACACACACACACACACGCACACACACACACACACACACACACACACACACACACACACACACACACACACACACACACACACACACACACACACCAGATACAATCCCAGCTGAAATACTTTTAATACATCTCAGAATCATCACTCGTAAAGATTTCACCTGTGAGTAAAGCTTTCGAGTTCTCACACGTAAGTAGCCTTAGGGTCGGTGAGTGCATTTTCTTTTCAGAGAATGTTTTTCGGCAGCTGGACGCGTTTTATTACAGCATTTTATTCTTCCGGATGTCCACGACGACGTATCAATGGTCGAACAAATAATATTCATGATCTCGATTATGAAAACTTGTACTTCAAACACACTATATTCTTAAATCCGTTCAGCGCTTAAAAAAGAAGTTCTCACACCACCGCAAAGAAAAAGGAGCTATAAAGGCACATTACATGCAGGGACATTCAAGCGTGCTTTGCAATTTCTTTGAGGTGCTGTGGAATTCTTTCGCGGCTCCCTGTTTCTTTCGCACTTCATTTTTTCCTATACGCTGTTGCGGGTGCTTTAGGCTTGAGCTTATGTTCTGGTTTGTTGGTCAATTTGTTTCTATTAACATATCTTACACTGCTTTCCGTATTCGTGTGACGCTCGGTGAGCCCTATGCTTCAGCGTCAGCCGACTGAGAGAGAGGAGCCTCTGTTCCGAATGGCTCTCAAGCTTGTAGCTCCTTCTACCTATAAGATTAAACGGATATGAAACAACTCGGCATCCCAGATTGGAAGAACCAAATGCTTGGACGCCGCGGTAGAACACTCCTGAATGATAACTATGATTCATGGTCAGTAAAGTAAAATAGCAGTCAGCATTTGAAGCAAATGCTAGCACAAGCTTTTCGAACTGTGTAATACGTTTACGCATGGGTGCACACTGTCATAATTCGTAACTTTCGTTTTCGTAATTTGTTTATTTGAAAAGAAGAGTAACGAATTGCTTGTTCCCAAACCCTTCTCACTGCGAGCATCCGAAAGGGATTTGTACATTTTCAAGAAATGAGCGATTTGGCATAAACCTGGAGGCGTTCAGAGAAAGTGAGATTTATTCTCTAAGTTTTTACTGGCTGTCTTTTAGCATTGTCATCGTTCCTTTATTTTCGCATATGTTTGCCGAGATTACCAGCATAAAAATACATTTTTAACTCCTTCTTTCCTTCAAGCGCGTTCATGCGCCAAACAAATTTTATTTGTTTTACTCTTAAGGCAGTGCTCAGCTATTCTATTTAAGGAGGACAAATGCAAAACACTGCGAAAGCGAGAACGCATATTAAATTATTTTATGGCCTTAAGAACTAAGCACTCAGTAAGAGGTTTGTGCACTTTGATAGCATAAAACTGCTTCTGCCACTGTTCGATATACGTAATGGATATGTGTTCAATAAAAGGTTCCTACTGCTGAGCCCCCAAAATGTATGTCTGTTAAGCCATCAATGCAGATAATCGGCAGGTGACGGGTTTTGCCATGCTTCTCATTTCAATGTTTGTGTGTGGTAACTGATGCCCGCTACCAAAACAACTCATTAGAGGAATAGAGTCATTCATGGTGTTTTAACGCATTCATTATAAGTACGAGTGGTTGATTTCTCCGTCCAGGCCAATACTTTTTTACGTGAAATAAAAATGATAGCAGATATTAATTGCTTTCTTGATTGCCCTTTCACCGTGGGATGATACAACCACATCAACGGGGGGCAAAAATTGTTATCTAGGGAGTGCGCGCGAGGCGAAGTAATTAATTTAATGATTACATAAAGGCGATAAACTCTCTCTCTTCTCTGGGAAGCTGCAAAAAATTAAAATTGTTTGAATATTTAAGCGTACCGAATAGTCCAATCACTCATAAAACGACTATCGGCTTTGACTTAACAAGGATTTCGTAATGAAATATAACACATGTGCACATTTCAGAGTGTAAGCTGGAGGTGCTTACCGAGATTTGTGTTTTAAAAACAAAGAACGCAAGGCAACCTGCCAGATTCACTCTAATTAATTAATGAAAAAAAGAGTTGGATACAGCTATTCGAAAACAGTGACTCTGCAACGAACATGACAGCAGTTCGAATAATTATCGCGGATTCTTCGCAAAGATACGATAAGCAGCAGTCAATCAGCACTCCGATTAGCCTACACAGAGCAATAATATCTTTTTTTCATCAGGAGTGTTTGGTTTTTATTAGAACAGTTATGTTCGTGTATTATCGCTTCCCCTCTGGTCTTGGCGCAGAGGAAAGGGCTGCACGATCGCACGCAGACAGGCTAAGTCGCAAAGTTATTGTTTGCAAGACAAAGTTATAAAACATGTTTAATTTTTTTTGTACATTCTGTTTGATTTCCTCGCTGAATGACAGTCAAAATCTGTGTTTTTTAAAGGTCTACAGGCATTCTTTTGTCTGGCTTTGCATCGCAAGCAAACGCACAACGGCTAAAGCCGACTCCAAAGAATTATCAGGCGGTTTACTAACACTGCGGCAGCCATTAATGTGCATAGGATCGAGCATCATGTTAGCTAATTTTGTGCTCTATGTTTAAACTTTGTTTTCGCGACTGCAAGCAGTGCAGACTAGTTATGATTCTGCTGCTAAGTTGAAAACGATCACTGTTATCTTGAGGAGATGTCTTTTCTTCCTTACTTGCCGATCTTTACAGTTTTCTCTTCATATGTAACGTAAATCCTGCTTGGTCTCGTGGTTTTTCAAACTAATTTTTTGCGCGCGTTTGGACTAGCCTCGAGCAGATATGATTTGAAAAGTTTACCATATGCGTTTTTTTTTTTTTGCGTGCACCTCTACGGGTAAATGAGTGTCTATGGAATTGGACTGCCAGAAGATCAAATCAGTCGATATTGTCGACCATAAACCCTGACTGCTCATTGGAGGGTCAAATTCTAAAGTTAAAGCTCAGCTACTTTGGTCATCTGATGAGAAGAGAGGAGTCGCTGGAGAAAGATTTGATGTTGGGAAAGGTTGAGGGTTGCCGGAGAAGGGGTAGGCAGCGAACGCGATGGTTAGATGGCATCCTCGAGGCACTGCAGATGAAGTTATGTGATGTTAGGAAGATAGTGAGAGACCGGAAAGCGTGGCGTGACATGGTCCATAGGGTCACGAAGAGTCGGACATGACTGAACGACTGAACTCAACTGATGGAATCACAAGAAATAATCACCGTGTGATGAGGGCTCTGGGCATATTTGACGACAAAATGACGATCTTGGTTACATGAAATTTTAGACATTTTGCAGCCGACCTAAGTCCGTAGCCGCTAGTTGAGTATCCAATACGAGCCTAACAGATCCCTTCTTTAGCGCCATCCCTATGTTTTGCAAAATGTCTCTGCCGATAGCACAGCGAAACTCTCACAAGTTCACATTGGCTGACATGACAGAATTCGAATATCTAATTGGAAAAGACCGTGCAGAGAAATTGCCAGACACGGTGAAGTGGGATAGCGACATGCTCAAAGCCGACAGCTGCCAACAGCACTTTTGAAGGGCTGATAACGCTCGGCTCCATTATATTCGGCCGCTAATCATCAGAACAACGGATACCCTTAAGGCGAAAATGACCACTTTAGTAGGCAATGAAATAAAAGCCGTCGCGAAGCTCATTGTTCAGAAGAGCGGGCCAGCTATAAGTGGGAGTAGAGGAATGAGGCGGATTAGACAAGAGGATTTGCGCAGCCCGCCCCGCCAACCAAAACGTCCGAAACGACTGCCGGTGGCGCCGAAGTCGGGAAGGGCTCTAATTTATCATAACTCAAGAAATGAAGACGTAAGTGCCTACAGCGACTTACCGTATAGTTCTGGGTTTTTTTTTGAGGAGGTCGCTCAAGACCCCAACGCGACCCGTTGGCCATCGTTGAACAGGACGTCCGCTTTATGGTCTTGTTGAATTCTCCCTGCATCATTTTGCTTTTAAATCCGTTCTTTATTGCAACTGAATTTTGTTTCGTCGAGCTGCAAGGTGGATGAGGATTATGCGATATGTCGGGCGCAGAGTTCTTCCCGAGCATTTTGTAAGTGAAATCAATATCATCCGGCCTCACTGGTTGTTTGTAGAAAATCTAACTAAATATACGACCTCTCGACACTATACTAAGCTAAAGAAGTGGAGGGTCATGGGCTCCTGTTTTCATGTTGAGGATGACTGCATTGCGCCCTTCTTTTTAAGGGTCAATTGAAGTAAAGTTACCAGTATTTCGTTTTGTTGTAAGTTTATATTTTAACCTGCCCGGATTAATAAGCGCGAACGGTGGCCCAAGATACGAAATGTCTGGAAAGAGAAACTCTGAAATCTGCCCTGTCTGGATGCAGAAAAATTTATTTGCTCGCTTTCGGTAGAATGAAGCCATTTGATTTAGTTTCAAGGCAGAAATTGTACTTAACATTGCGGAGCGCACATTAAAAAATGAACGGGTTGATAAAAAAGATCTCCGACTTTCTTCTGCATTGCGACATTTGGAACTATTGGCAGCGCTACTACAATAATTTTGTGTTATTTGATGCTGCAGTGGACGACTATTTAGCTGCTTTGTGAGCGAGAATCTTTTTCTAGATGTTCGACGGATGGCAACTTCCAATTTTCTAAATGGCATATTTGCGTTCTGCTTTTGTGTCTTCTTGTTTTTACCGTGTCTTTTCTGGCGTATATTATCCGTAATGATTCTTTATTGGATCAAGTGTGGAGTTACCATGAACCAGTGAGCCTCTTTTAAAAAGAGCGCAATTAAATATTCACACCCTGTTCTCTTATTTTTTTGTTCTTCAGTTCTGTTTCTTGCCCCGCCGGGGTGACGCAGTGGTTACGGCGCTCGACTACTGTTCCAAAGAATGCGGGATCGCATCCCGACCTCGGCGGCCGCTTTTTGATGGAGGCGAAAAGCAAGGCGCCCGTGTACTGCACGATGTCAGTGCACGTTAAAGAACCCTAGATAGTCGAAATTTCAGGAGTCCTCCACTATGGCGTCCCACAAAACACAAACAAAAGTTTGTTCCTTAGGTTCTCAAGTTTGCTAACATTACACACATAACCAATGCAAAATACTTGCAGTAGTAGCCTGAATTAACGGGTTGTCGGCCTCATGCCGAAGAAAAAAGTTATCATTCTGTTTGTGGCAGTGGAATTAATTTTGGCAATACATTATAGCGCCACCGAGGCACTTATTTTCCAGAAAAGAGATTACATGAACGCGTTTGGTCTATATATTAACACGGCAGCCTTAAATGCGCCGTTCACAATAGAATAATTACACAGGACATCAAGTGTAACCTAAATGAAACTACTATATTAAACTTCCCCTATTACCAGATCGACGAAAATTTCTCCCGCACTTGTCTCTTCCGCAAAATTTATTATCAAAACAGCATTTTACACACTCTGTATATCCCCCCAGCACCGTTTATTTTTTCGCGGCGAGATCATAGTTATAAAGTTAGTCTACCATATTTTAATACCGTCAAGTGTTTTAACTCCTTTTTCCCAGAGCTAGCATGGACTGGAACAAGCTATCGCCTTTATTAACAGCTATAACTAATCCTGATAAGTTTGGAAGCGTGTTTGAAAATGCTTTGCATTGAGGAGTTTCGAGCGTTTGTTTTTTACTCCCGTTTTTAATCAACATTTTTGCTTGCGTCTTATAATGTTAGCAAGAATAAAAAAAAAGAAGACTGTTGCTGCTTCTTTATTACATATGTAAACTTATCATCGTGCACTCTGTATTTTGATTTTCCTGCTTATCATCATCAGTTGTAGCTCGATCTTTTGCATTCTTTTTCATTTGCATCGTTTATTCTTACGAATTGTTTCTGATATTTTGTAATGCATCCCTCGCCTCTCTAATGTACCCCGTACCCTAAGGGTAAAATAAATTCAATGAAAAAAAAATTGGTGTCGGTCGTGTCATCTTTGGCGTCGTAGGCATTAGCGTTCTGGACAAATAGTCAAGACCATATCTCGGGCGGTACTTGTTGGGCCGTCTTTAATAGAATGGTAACTTACCACTGTGTGCTAATTAGCTTGTGCAATGCATTAGATGAAACGTTAAAGGGATAGTGGTCAATCAAATATGACAATGCATGTAAGCGAACGATGATTCACAAAGTGAGCGGTAGACGAGAGCTATTAATATCGTTAAATAGGTCCTTGGCTCTACATGCTAACGACAAAAACACAGTGTGCAATAATGCTTTTTGTCACTGTGCTTGTGCTAATAAAGCTTATAGTTCCGTTTTGCCAGTAGAGACACTTTTTACTCCGATTCCACGTTGCGACGACAATGGGTAGTGCGCTGAAGTACAATACAAAGAAGCAGTGCCTAAAGATATATGTAAATAAACATGTGTGCCGGGTTGTGTTATGTAAAGAGCAACGAAAACCTTCTACGGTGTTTTTTGTTCGGGTAGTTTGAATGATTGCCGCTCAATGTTTTGTAATATCTCTTTTAAGAATGATATTTTCCAGTGGAATATTGCAGCCAAAGGTGTGAAATGTCTGAATCGGGAACGGCTGTACTGCTGTTTTAAGTTTTCACAGGGTGACTTTCAGTTTCATGAATACAAGCAGATCTCTGCAGAGCTCTGGACGGAAAATTTGGTGGTGTTTATAGATTATATCCCAAATTATTCCTTACGATAGAAAGTAATTTATATTACTATATCTTACCAGCAAACGCAGATATCTCATAGTTGCGGAAGCCAAATATATTGCAATAAAATGAGAGCAAATCTTCAAATACTCTGATCATATAAATAAGGTAAAGATAATATTCTCTCCTGCCTTCCTTTCCATCTACACTCAAAATAAAACAGAGGAAGAATAAGTTAACTGAGATATATGTGGAGCCTACAAGAGTACTAGGCGTAGCAAAATTTTGCTTTGTTTGCTGCGGCCAGATCAAAAACTCAAGCTCTCTTCCCTGTACTCTCAATTACATCCGAGCTGCCGTTCATGTAAAGCAGCACCTCTCTTTCTAGCGTGGCGGGTAACAGACTTTCAGAGAAAACTACTTTTTCCGAAAGATAAGGAAGGAGACATGAAAAACTGTCACTCTGTAGCGTTGAACACTGTCATGATCCAAAACGTATGAGAAAAAAAAAAACAATACCAATGTTTTGTTCTGAGGTGAACATATCGCAAAATATGTTACAAACACAAATTTCTTTGCTACATATTGAAATTGCCAAATAGTGATTCACTACGATCACACAAAAACTATCAAAACAGCAACAGCAAGTGAGACCAAAGTGAAGCCAAGAAATGCAAAATGGCGCTAAAGTATTACGCCTATGAAGTGGCGTAGAAACCGAAAAGAAACACCGGAAGCGCTCTGAAATTAGCTTTCGCTTAGTTCTCTAACCTTTTCCGAGTGAATCGGGGTATGCTTTTTATAGTCAAAGTACTCTCTTGGCTATAGCTCTTGCAGCTGGTTCCACTGTCGGCACCCACAAAGAGTGCTCCTCCTCTTTTTCGCTCCTGTTGCTGTGCGAGAGACTGAAAGACAGGTGAGAGAGGAGGATCTGTGATGTGCTTCGCTTCCTCTAAACGCCACACCATGGAGCTACGTAAGGAGATAAGTTGGCCAAGTTATTAATATTTTTATTTGCGTATATTTCGACTCTGATGCTTTTTAAAAGTTGAGCTGAACGTCTTACCTCGCTTTAGGAACGAGGTTCTTAAGGGACTTCTTTTTCTCTTTTACTTTTGTTCCATCATCTTTCTTCTGTGTCCGTAATTAAACACAAGGCCCCTTTTTTAACTATCTTAACTGCAGTACTCTTTCTTTCTGCGCACGAGCTCTATCGACAGCCTTTCAAGTAAGTTTTTTTTTCTTGCAAACTCTATTTTTCTCGAAAGATTGAAAGAGATATATTTGTTCTCCTTCCTGTCTCCTTCCAGAGTTCAAAACAAGTTTCTTTTATACACGCATTATGTGTGATGTTCTCGGAGGAATATTTATGTCTCAGAAAAGGTTCAAAGTTCGCACTGCACTTGGGTGTAGTCCTGTTAGGTAAAGCTCCTGTATGGAAGCAACCTTGGAGCATCGCAGGTGGGACATTTTACTTCATCTTATATCTGTGGATCAGGGAAGCCTGTTAGCTGCAGCTGGGGGCGTTGAGTGCCGCAGTAATAAAGAAGCGGTGCCGTTTTCTACAGCAAAGCTCGAAAAACTAATGCGCGTGAAAACGTCATATTGGGTAAAATGTGCTTGCTTGCAGAGAAGTTTACGTTTTAAAACATAAATTGACATGTACAAACATTATAATTGTTTTGCTCATATCCTTCAATCATTCTTCTGTGAACAGGCTTAAAAGAGCGCAATTCGTATATTGTATTGAGGCGACATATCTTATCTCGTATTGACATATCTCTACTCCCATGAATGCTAACACGATTCCCGAAATAAAAATAAATTAATTCTTTACTAATTAGGGAGATGTCGACTCGACTTCTTTATGCGAATAAAAACTCAGAGTTGGATAATAGGATATAAAAAGCTTCGCCAGAGGATTACGCAGCTTAAGGTTGTATCTATGATTGCACTCTTAGTAACTGCATACTCCATCAAGAGGTACAAACTTTAACATGCTCTGTATGTCTTGCATATGAATGGCTGTGTTTGTAGTTTAAGCGCCGTGCGTCACTCAGTGCTTTGCTGCGTTTGCTGAGGTACAGGAGCGTTAACACAAACTGAAAGTTCTACGAACTTTTCTGCATTCATTGGTCCTTCAACTTTCAGAGTAAATTCTTTTCTTTCACCTTAGCGTTCGGCATGTTTAGTGTCCTTTTCGGTGCAAAAGGTGCCAGCCTTGTTTCGCAGGAAACAAGGTAATTGTTTTGCGTTCCACTCAGTGCGCGCGGAAGTGATACATGCGCTGCACTTGAACGCAGACAGACGGATGGAAGGATGCCTTGCACAGGCATGCAAATTAGTTCTCCCATAGAAAATTATAAGTCGAATTCGTGCAGCCTAATTCTCAGCTACGGCCGGGGCTTTGCACACATTGGCCTCGTATTGAATAATGCAAACATACTACGGGTACTCTCCCTCTTCGAACTGGGAATTCATTTCGCCCCTTTCTGTTCTCCCCGGGAGCTCGACAGACTCTTTACGATTTGACGAGAGCTTTGAGAACAGAAGGGCCAGGCGTAGGAATACAATGCACGTTGTTTTACGCTAGTGTTTGAGCGCTAAACTTGGAGCTACGTTCACGTAGACTCAATAGTTATTGCGATAGCACTGTCTTAATATATTTGACACTGCTGCCAAGTAATAACCTTATTTATTTGGGAATTACCAGTCTTCAGTAGTGGCGAATTAGTAATTATAAGCGTGTTTTAGTAACAAGTCTAAGCACCAGTTCAGAGTAGCAGAACTATAAGAGAGATACACTTGGTAGTGCTAAATGGTGGTCCTAATTTTAACTAGGCCTTGCTGTAATGCAATGTGTGTTTGTTGTCTACCCTGTGATAGGAGGTGGTCGCATAAGGTCCCTGACCTACCGCGGTGAACCAACAATCCGCATTGAGAAGTGGCGCTCCCGCCTCACTATCATAAGGGATGCTTTTCGATTTCGCTTGACCGTCTTTTCAGGGAAGGTGTTTCTCTTTTTTCATAGCCACCTGATAACGAGGTATGGCTCAGAAAGCGACCCTGTGGGCGACGTCATAACCTTTCAGAATCCTCTGCAACAGCACCGTCGAATCAGCCTGTCGTTCACTTGCCACACAGCTCTAAACAGACAAGAACACAGCGAGGCATACAGGACTCGGAAATACTCTTGTATGTCTGTCTGTCCTGTATGTCTCGCTGTGTCCTTTTCTGTTTAGCGCTATGTGGCAAGTGAACCGTCAACAACTCTCCCATGCTTCCATTCAGCCCTGTCATGTTTTGTGTATTGCCCCTTGTCGAATAATAAACGCTCGGCGATGTCACCTAGCATCTGCATCTGCCTACTCACATACGAAATTGCCTGATTGGTCTAGATAATGAAGACGACATAAAGTCATGCCAATCTTGCAGTGCCTTGATTGGTAGGTTTAGTTGGTGACGGCATAAAACCACGTGACCCTTCTCATCTAGTCACATTTTCATGGCAGAATCAAGACGCCACCCCTTTGTTACTCATAACGTTGACTCTAAGGCTGTTATAGTATATAGCTCGTAGCATAACAAATATATACAGACTCGGCTGTTGAAATCTTCCCGCTGTAGATGTAAAACCCTCTAGCTGCCTTCTAGCCCCCTCCCCCCGTATCCCCTAAATTATGACCCTGCCCACCCATCTACCACCACAACACTCTCAATATTATGCCCCAACCTCGCCATCACATCTGCGCGCTCCAAATACGGGCGTCCACTATCCATTCAACTCTATCCACCAGAAGCTTCATTTTTCTCCAAAAGACATATATTAAGCATCCAATATGCCCCCACCCAATAGACGCCGACTCAGAAGCGGGAACAAAAACCCCCCGTGAAACGGAAAATTTTGATAGCACTGCGAAGATCTGCTTTGCAGAAATGCAAAAGCATATGCGTTAAGCTGCTCTTTAGTAGCTCCTAGTCGTCTTTTATCCCTCTTCAGCACTTCTGAATGTCATGAATCGGAACTTCGAGAGTCATGACTAGACACTTATTTGTCATGACTATGAATGACCTACACAAGTCACGCACATTGTATCTCTAATCTGACTGATTCATGACAAATGACTATGAGTCTTGGCAAAACTATAATAGTTCACATGACATGACTAGGCATGACATATTTGTATACCACTAGTCAACACATTCCTATTCATTACTACCAGTTTCATTTTAATGTGATATATGACACGTTACATTTTGGATCCATATTTCGCTTCCGTGTTTTGCTTCCACTTTATGCTTCTACGATTTGCGGACACGTTTTCGGTAACAGCCAAATAAGTTTTTCGCCTTAATAAAAATATAAAGAAAAAGCCAGCGTCTCTTTAAACGCCCCTCCTATTGGCCTCTCCGCATTCTCCTCTATCCAACCGCTCGCTACCTAGGAGCCTACCGCCCACCTCGACCTGCTTTCGGGCTCCAAAAAATTCAGTCGCATGAGTTAATCCTCCAATTAAATGAAACGCATTTGTTACAGTAGCAACGCCAAAGTAATCATTGAGGTCATTATATTCTTTAGAGTTGTTCCCGAAGGATGGTTAAATTTGTTACAGTACTCATAACCTTAGTACAAGGTAATTTTGAGCTCCAATGTTTCCGTTGAGCTGTCGCCCTAAGTATCTAATATTTCTGTAATTTTCCTTTTTTCTAAGTTTGTTCCTGTTTATGTAAATGCATAAAAGAAAGTAGGCGTGATCCGCTGATACTATTAAGTAACGGTAGCAATGTGCAGCCGCAGTGGTTTTAAGAAGAACACATCTGTTCATGCAGAAATATTGCCTTCTTATTGGTGTTGTCTAGATGGCCTTCAAAAAGGTAATTTCAATAAAAGACTCCGTCCCCCCAAAAATTGGTGTCAACATTGTAACCGAAAAATCACAAGTGTGCCTCAGGAAGGTGATTTTTGGCAGGTGGGGTGGCTGGTAACTGACTGATCGGTAGGCTGGGTGTCCCGTCATGAGACTCCATAATATTCCCGAGATTGCAGGTGCTGCGAAATAAAAATCTCATTGGGATGGGGGTGAAATGGGTATCGAACCTTTCGGTTATTCTTGAATCCCGGATAAGACAAGCGAGACTCCTAGGCTATGCTGGCCAGACCTTGCGGCTTGGCTAAAGCGGAGCTATATATCTATGAGGAGTGATGCATTACCTAACATCGTAGCGGACAGCTGTGCGCTGATCAGTATCTGTGAGGTAAGAGAACACGTTAAGATACTGGGGATTAAGGGAGTCGCGAAGGTCTTGTATATGAAGGAGGATCTGCACAAAGAGCTACAGACGGTACAAAGCAATGCAGTCGCATCATATCATAAAGGCGGAGCTTACGTGCCCTCGAATGTTTTGTCATCCCTATTATCACCAAATTGAGAACTGTCCCGTCGATATTATTGTAAGTGCGGCCTATTTCTTGCGCGTGCTCTATCAAGATAACTTTCCTCAAGCACAATGCCTTAAAAAAACAACAAAATTCGCTGACATTCCAGTCTACTTATGTGTGGGAATGCGAAAGCTTTACATGTTTGTGCGTGCAATGTGACTGCAAATGTGCCGGCTCGCTTTTATGCACTGTACCAGCGATATTTGGACGTGCTCGCTGCAAAGCGACGACAGTCTCCAAGTTTGCATGGCATTTGAGGCTTCATCTTTCTTTTTCTTTGGATTGCCTTTAAGGTTTCATCAATTTTATTTTATGCGAGGCGTTCTTCAATGACGATGGAAAGATGCTTTTCGAAGATTCTGCCTCGTATACCACAGTGTGCTTATCGTCACTGCCATAGCAGTGGGTAGTGTAGGCGAAACGGGGTCGAGAGAGACACGAACGTGACTGTCTGGCCTAGGGGCAGCGTGTGTAAGTCGGTGTACACGGGTCTTAGAAGGCTGGATTCGGATCGCACGTTCCCATCTAAAATAGACGATTCCTGAGTTGGTAGCACCCGTCAATTTGGCCATGTCGCGTTGTCGCGTGACACCACACCACTCTACGACCAGTCAGTACAAAGCGATGCTCGCTGCCTAAAGAATGCCCATGTGGTTTTGTTCTGAAAGCAGGCGCCGGATATTCTAGAGCACGTAGCATGTAATACTATCGTGTTGAAAATTGGGCGTCACTTCTACACCGCTTTACATGTGGAATACAACAGGCGTTCTGAAAACAATTAGTTGTGGTTTAACTCTGGTTAACCCTAGTTGAATTGCGATAGCAACGGCGGTAGCTTCTTTTACCGGATACATTATTCCCCTATCACGCCCTATCAGTGTAACGTGCTACCTTATTGGGGACACTTACGCTCATCCTTTAAGCCTATGACGCGACAGCCTAACCTACCAGCCCAGATATAAATGAGAAGGGTGCAATGCTGCTGAACCGAATGTGGAGTGAAAGCATTAGCTGCCGGTGACCGCGCGCTTTTCTTCTTCTTTTCCTTCTTTTTCTTCTCCTCCTTCTTCTCTTTCTTTCTCGTTTTCTTCTTCTTCTTCTTCTTCTTCTTCTTCTTCTTCTTCTTCTTCTTCTTCTTCTTCTTCTTCTTCTTCTTCTTCTTCTTCTTCTTCTTCTTCTTCTTCTTCTTCTTCTTCTTCTTCTTCTTCTCCTTCTCCTTCTCCTTCTTCTTCTTCTCTTTTCTTCTTCTTCTTCTTCTTCTTCTTCTTCTTCTTCTTCTTCTTCTTCTTCTTCTTCTTCTTCTTCTTCTTCTTCTTCTTCTTCTTCTTCTTCTTTCTCTTTTCCTCCTTCTTCTTCTTCTTCTTCTCTTTCTTTTTCTTTTTCTTTCTCTTTTCCTCCTTCTTCTTCTTCTTCTTCTTCTTCTTCTTCTTCTTCTTCTTCTTCTTCTTCTTCTTCTTCTTCTTCTTCTTCTTCTTCTTCTTCTTCTTCTTCTTCTTCTTCTTCTTCTTTCTCTTTTCCTCCTTCTTCTTCTTCTTCTTCTCTTTCTTTTTCTTTTTCTTTCTCTTTTCTTCTTCTTCTTCTTCTTCTTCTTCTTCTTCTTCTTCTTCTTCTTCTTCTTCTTCTTCTTCTTCTTCTTCTTCTTCTTCTTCTTCTTCTTCTTCTTCTTCTTCTTCTTCGTTTCCTTCTTTTTCTTCTTGCTCTTCTGCTTCTTCTTCTTCTCCTCCTCCTTCTTCTCTTTTTTTTTCTTTCTCTTTTTCTTCTTCTTCTTCTTTGCGGCTGTTCAAGGTCAAACGTGGCCCTTCGTGGGACAACGCGACGGGCCGAACCCTGGCGCAATATTGAATAAAATTTTCTTTTAGAATTTATTTTCCTCTATTGAGGAGTGGGGAGGGTATTCTAGGAATGGGCAGTTTCTGTCACAGGCAACGTAGTCACAAATTCAGGCAAAAAAAAAATTATGCATGCACAGGGTTCTATCTCGAAACGTAAACCTCATCACACTGCAGTGCCAGCAATGGTACTACAGGCACGCGTGCACGCGGCCAGGCGCGCAACTATCGGCGTTGCGTTTAGTACCACTGCAGCAAATTTCTGCTTCCGGAGTGGGTGGTGCTTAAGGAATACATATACCGAAAAGTGTTACATTTTTCTTATTCACAGTTCAAGCGTGGTCTAGGCCGTTAATGAAGTAAAGCCCAGTAAACCGCCAAAGCCGATTTCGAAATTATTCAGCCTCCTTTCGAAGATGCTCTGTTTTCAAACAACGCGATACGTGCGTGTTGGAGTACCCCAGTGCCTGCACTGGAATGGAGCGAGACTAATAGAAATAATCATGTAAACCTTTTTTTTCAAAATGTTATCTGTTCAGCATGTGCTCATGTAAGCAGCCATTTGTTCACAATGGACGAGCACGTTAAAATCACTATCACAAACTAAGGAGCTACATTTAGAAACTATATCTTTAAAATGACACGATAAGTGTGTGCTATGGTGGACATGCCCTTAACAGGTGCTCTGAGAGCTGGTGTATCTCAGAATCGCAGTACTTGTCCTGGAGTCCAAGATGCTGCTACGTGCGCTGCGCTGGTTAGGTACGTCGTACGTCGTCGAAACTGGACAACCTGAAACACTTTACGACAAAGCGAGGTATTAGGAACATTACAAATGAATAAAAGCAAATTGCGCACCATTACAGACGACGGTGCAGGCGATATCCAGGCCGCTTCCGCCGTCTGCGCGCGAGTCACCCCAGCAGCCGGGATAACCTCTGCGCCGTCGTCTGCAACGATGCACAGTTTGTTTTCGGTGTCTTTCACGCCGTTTGAGACCTGCATTTCGCGTAGAGTGTTCTAGGCTGTGCAGTTTCAATGACCGTGTAGCGCATTTAACACCATAGTGGACTCCAGGAGAAACTAGTGCGATTCGGAGAAACACCAGATCGCACCTAGCGTGTCTTTAAGGGGTATGCAGCGCTTCACAGCACTCACTTACCGTACCGTACCAAAAATATAGCTTCTGAATCTCGTTTCGTAAATTGTCACAGTGTTCTTCGAAGTAAAAGTCAACGGTGCGCGAATGGCTGCCTACAGTATGAGTACACGGCGAAACAAAAAAACAAACAAACGAATATCTAGTTTCTGTGCCTCATGCTTCCTGGCAGTGTTGGAGTTCAGCGGCGAAACCCACGGGCACGTATTTGCTGTTTCAAAAATACAACGCATTTGAAAGTGGGCTTCATAATTTTGCAATCTGTTTTAAGATGTACAGTGCGTTTGATCGTACTCGAACTGTGAAATCATTAAAATTGATTTAAAACTCCTGCTTGGACGTATTCCTATGGGGTGCATTCCCAATCTGGACGCAGAAAAGACAGCTGGTGGCGCACACGTTGCCCCCGGAGTTAGGCCTACACCGATCCTAAAATCAATCAATACGTACAACATAATCATTATTGATGCTTTGAATGTAACGTAAATACCATTTTTATGAGCTCGATACATAATTCTGTCAGAGGGAACATTTCATCGGATAAACAAGCTGGACTCTGTTGTTATGTTAAGAAGATGACTGCACTTCTATTCTGCAAACGGCAGGCTGGCAGGACGTTACACCATTGCCTGAAAGGCACTCCGCGGGTTTGTTTGAGTCGGGATCCATTGCTTCCATTTTGATTGTAATTACATCCTCATATCTCAAGGGAGCTGCCAGAGTTGGCAGCGGCTGCTTTGTCAACAAAGTCCCGTGGCCTTATGACGTCACATAACCCGCTGACCAACCAGTGCGCTGTACGGCACTTTCCAGCTGCCGCCTGCCAGAGGCATGACTGTGAACGCTTGCTCATAATGCCACACTGGACGTTCTAAAAAAAGGGACATTAGTTATTATATTTGCGGTTGACGCAACGCGTGTATAATGTGGTTTAATATTTCTGGGTCCATATTGTGTGCCAAAATTTGCGTCCAAAGTTCAGCTCTTTCACATTTTTGTCATGCCAGGGAGATAGCCTGCTTGAACACTGTTGACGCATACGGACAGAAAAGACAAGAAACCTGCTTATCCTACGCACGTGCGCAATAACATGTAAATCACAAGCACCGGTGTTTTCTTTACGAGAACAAAATTACATTCCCGAAGGAAACAAACAGAACGTTCCTGACGCCGCCACTCTTCACGTGTCGCTCAGAGAAACAGCAACTACAAATAAAGCGAAACAACCGCATATTTCCCTCGCTGCTTCAAGATGCTTTACATTAGAATGCATGCCCTGATCTCACTCCCTGGCTGCCAGCTTGCAAAATGAGGTGAATTGTGGTGAGAAGGAATTACCTTCAAAGTGGCCAGTACCTGTGGCCCCAACTGCATCATTTCAATAATGCTGAATAAGCATGCATAGGGCCTACATCTTGATTGCGCAGCAACTGCTGACACGTGTCACAAAAGTGTGGTGTAATAAGCCCTAGATACTCCCTGCGTTACAAGGGGTGGGCGCTGTTGTTCTATTTTCTTTTTCTCTGCACATTATCAGTGTCACAAGTTAACAGCCATTCACATGTAAGCGTAAAAACAAACTGTGTGTACACCAGTATGTACATTAGCGTTTATCTACGCAGAACAGTGGCGCAAGCTTATAGAGGCACGAATGCAGGCCCCACTGTTTGGCGGCTGATAATATTTTAAATCACCGCCTAGAAATTTCACCGCATTTTTAGAGTTGCGCCTTATGTACCTTTCTATAAAATATAAATGAGTCTTAGAGTGCTTGAGAACGATCACCAAAATAATCGCCGGAACATAAAACACACGCTGATGAAAGCATTAAAATTTCAAAATGGAACTTTATTACAGCTTTCTGTGTAACTGCTTTAAAGTTCAAAAGTTTTATTCACATGCGGTCTTCTTTACGAGTGAAATGGCGAATATTTAGACAAATGTTCAGCACCAGTACGAATCTTTCATGGGAGATGTTCAGCTGAAAGAATATTTGCGCAAGAGCATTTTATCTATTCGTGTCGTAATTTAAAAGTGAATGCATTGTATAGACACCCCAAACACCATACACGGCGGCAGCAGCATAAGCTCGGTAAATGTTTTCATAACTTTTTTATTCAAATTATCGTCGACCCCCGGATTGGCAAATGAAAAGAAGCATTTCGTCGTTTTGGTGTGTCGTGCAACGCACTTCACTAGTGCAGTCCGTGTTCAAAGTGGGCGCGTTTAGTAGAGGCCAATGTTAGCAGCCCTGCTTCAATCGTCAATAATTTGTTCAAGCGCAGAATGAGCGACCTTGCCAACACGCTATGCTACCTCTTCTAGTACACTCTAACCATTTTGTTTACTTTTGTGTATGGGATTTAAAGCCACAGAGCACCTCAGATTGATCAGTAAAGGGTCCCATAAACAGGCGCATATTTGGACCTCGGTATTACGTAATAAATTACGAGGGAATTGATGTGCAGCGCAGCTGGTCTCAAGTTGACTATATTTTGTGAACGTTGTGTCAGAGATAGCTGTATGAAATGTAATTGATTAGCTAATCATGGCCTTAGATTACAACGCCAACACAATTAATAATGAAAAACACTTTTATCTCTATATTTATTCCCAAAGGTCTCTTGTGGGACATTACATGAGGTAGTGGGCGTTACATGGCTGAACAAGTGAAATGAAATTTATAATGAAACCGCTTTACGTGCAATTGTTCAGGAATTGTTTTTCTCTCATCAGTAACCTAAGACCGTTTCATTGAGTTTTCTCAGAGTGTGAGAGCTAAGAGCATTGCATGCTTAAAGCATATTTTTTTACCGGAAAGCCTTACTAGTACGTGTATGCCAAAGTCATAAACTGGCGAGCGTTTGACCTTCAGCCGAACCCCATCTGTAATTGCAGGTGCAGAGCGCGGAGCCGGCGCCGCTTTTTCTTTTACGCTTCTTATTCTTCACGCAACAGAGTCTTCATTTCTAATGTTGTTCTTGGAGCACCTGCCAAACCATGGGAGCGAAAAGCTCTACTACTCCATGGACGCGCTCGCCGAGCTCCGACCCTGTAATACCTGTTTCGCTTTGCGTTTGCCGATTGCGTCATTGTAATGCGACGTGACTGGGAGAGGGTGTAAAAACAGGGGCTTCGCCGGAGGTTTCTCCTTCCGTATCGCCTAGGATTAGCCACGCGCCGTATCGCCGGGCGTAAACTCTTCGTCCCCAGGACGCGTCCGATCATCGAGCAGAGCTTTCCACTCGATGTATCTAGGTTTAGAGGAGTTAAACCTAGCATGCCTTCTGATTTTCTTTGCAATTGCCCCTCCTTAGCCATAAACGATTACGCTATCATTTTGCAATAAACACCGAAAATAATTTAAACGAGAAAGTGACTTGTTACAGAAATGAATTATTTTCGGAGTGCTGGCGGCTGGCATCTTGCACGCGCACACACGCACGCACGCACGCGCGCACGCGCACACACACACACACACACACACACACACACACACACACACACACACACACACACACACGCACACGCACACGCACACGCACACGCACACGCACACGCACACACACACACACACACACACACACACACACACACACACACACACACACACACACACACACACACACACACACACACACACACACACACACACACACACACACACACACACTGTTACGTTTCTCCACCGAGAAGTGGGACAACTGACGCGGCCACCGCATAGCAACAGGCAGAACCGCGAGCGGATCGGCCATTTCGACGCCGTTCATCGGCCGCGCAACGCTTCCTCCCGCCGACCAGTCTCAGCGTGTTCCTGTGCGTGCGTGTGTGTGCACAAGCTGGCCAAGCCTGGAGATCGAGGGAAAGTGCGTCGCCCTCTCCTGTCTGCAGGAAGTGGAGGAGATGAGGTCGGAACACCTGCGATTGAGTCATTCGTCGTGAACCAACATGTTTGGCTCTCCCTTTCCTGTGAGGGTTTACCCTTTCCCTGTGAACTGGAAAAACTATAAAAAGCAGCGGCCGACTCCGCTGAGAGAGAGACTACTTTGACGCGCCGTTGAGACGACGCTAGACACCAGCTGTGTGAGAGTGTCTGTAATCTCTCCGGGTCAGCTTCACTGCCCGTTTCTTCATGATGTTGCAGTAAAGGTTGTTTCGTTAAAAGACGCCTCGTCTTTGCTGGCACCTTTGATGCCGTCCGCCGTCCACGGAGCCGCCAGGCCAACGCTACCGAGAGGCCGCGCGCCGCAGCGGTACGCTACCCCGGCGCTCGCGACCCAAACCTAACAACTGGCGTCAGCGGTGGGCTGAGCACGCGAGCCAAACGTAACAATTGGTGAACAGCGGTGGGACGACGACGACCAAACCGTAACCGTGGTTGGAGGGACGAGCCAGGCGATACCGTCGTCCAACAACTGGTGAACAGCGGAAAGCGGAGAGACGAGGACGACCAAGCAGTGACCGTGGTCGGTGAAACGAGCCAGGCCTGACCGAAGTGCAACATCTGGTGGGAAGAGCGGAGATGTCCGAGGCGTGACTCGTGAATCAAAGCAGCTCAGCGGAAAAGGCGGGAGCAGTGCAACGAGCCCTGTGTGATGACTGGTTGCCTGCAGCGGAACGACTGCGTTGGATTCTTGGCTGCGAGGTTTGGTGAGTGCGGGACTTTCTTCTACTGAGTTTTGCCAGGCTTTTGTTAAGTAGAGAACAGAGCTGGTAATTGTGTTGTCGTTGTTGCTGGGTTAATTGCAGCAAGGCAATAGTGGGCAGTAGAGAAGGCAGCACTCGGAATAGCCATGAATTTGGATTTGAAGTCGTTTCGCAAACCGAAATTGCTGGAGCTTGCGGAGGAGTTGGGTCTGGATTTGTCAGACAAACTCAGAAAACTAGAAGTGTTAAAGGCTATTCTTGCGTTGGAAGCTGAAGATGACGAGCTTTTGGAATGCCTTGAGATCATTGACGAACGTAAAGAGGAACGTCAAGAGAAAGAGGAACGTGAACGTAGAGAACGTCACGAGAAAGAGATGCGTGAACGTAGAGAACGTCACGAGAAAGAGATGCGCGAACGTAGGGAACGTTTCGAGAAAGAGGACGCCCGCGTAAGGAAACTGATGCAGCTGGAGATTTCAGCACATCGAATGAGCGTGGAAAAGCTTGACGCTTTCAGTGCCATTCAGCGTAACGGTTCGATACCGCGAGACGGTACGCCACCGTTCCTCATCGCCGAGGATATGGCAGATTATTTGGCAGACTTTGAGAATATCTGCAGAAGTAAACGCTTCGAGCGAGATAGTTGGGCGCAGAAGTTGGTAGCTCTTCTTTCCGCTGAAGCGTCGGAAGAAATCAAGCGATTGGTTGGCGACCGCTTGAAAAATTACGATGAACTAAAAGAGTCATTGCTGATACGATATCAGATAACGCCTCAGGATCTTCGGAAGAGATATGAGAGCGAGAAACATTGTAACGAGGCATACTTTGATTTGGCCTATCAGTTGAAAGCCGCTGTAAGCGAATGGCTAGACAGCGCGGAAGTTCGGGAGCAAATCGAACTTGCACCGGAGGGTGAGAAACAGCTTGGGGAAGCGGCCGAGCAACGTGACCGCAGTAGCGAGCCGACCGAGCCTCTAACAGAAGAGCATCGTGTTACCTTGGTCGAGCCACTAGCTGAGACGGTTAGCACAGGCTTAATCGGCGAGAAGTCCGAAGTGACGCCGTTAAGCGAGGTGAACTGCATGCCGACCCAAGTAGCTGTAGGAGATACAGTTCCATCACATGAGAGTGGGGAACTGGTAATAGCTGAACCGCCTCTCAGTGCAGAAGCTTGTGTAGAGCGTGGCGGAGAAGGAAACCAGCTAGGAAATGACAGAATTTCGGTTTCCGAAATCAGCTTCATCGTAGAGCAGGGCACGCAGAAAAACGAAGTGCCGATCAGGGAAACTGCGCAGCCCGCGAGTTGTGATCAGCCAGGGCAGACCGACGAGGAGTGTGCGTCCGCTGTAGAGAGCGAGACTTGCGAAGGCGACAGCGAGCGACCAGAGCAGAGTCAGAATCGTTCGTGCCCTGATACCACGCTAGGTTGTATTCGCGAAAGCAACCCCAGTGCGAACGCGGACGTGGCATACATGACCCTCACGCAATCCGAAGCGCCCCAGCTGTCGAAGGAGCTTGATCGTGCGCCGGTTAACGCTGAGCGATGCGGCTCATCGGAGGACCCGTGTAACGTGAGTGGCGAGCCGCCAGAGGAAATGCCTAGCTTGAGGGCTGGCATGAGCGGTTGTTCGGATTTGAATGAAAGTGAGTCAAGCGATGCAGCCGCGGCGCCGCCAGAGGAAATGCCTAGCTTGGGGACTGGCATTAGCGGTTGTTGTTCGAACTTGACAGAAAGTGAGTCATGCGCTGCTGGCCGCGAATCAGACGCGGCGCCGCACTTTGACCACTTTGACGACACCGGTACCCTACTAGCTCCGGTTACCGCTAGAACGGTTACCGCTAGCTTGCCAGAGCTCGCGCCGAAAGAAAGTAGGACTAGAGTATTCAAGTCCTGCCACCGAAAAACGCGGAAAGGCAGGCGCGAGAAAGAATGCTGCCATCGTAAGGAGAGCAAACTCAAACGATTGCAGAAAGAAAGCAGAAGGCTAGTATTCCAGTGCTGCCGACGAAAAAACGCGGAAAGGCAGGCGCGAGGAAGAATGCTACCATCGTAAGGAGAGCAAACTCCAAAGACTGCAAAAAGAAAGCAGAAAGCATGTGTTCCAGTACTGCCGCAGAAAAAAGCGGAAAGGCAGGCGCGAGAAAGAATGGAACAAGTTGAAGCTATCGCGAAAGAGAAAGCGACTATCCCAAAGGCAGAAATGCGCCCGTGCCCAGAAAATGCGTGACTGGTGCGCCAAGCGTAAGGAGAGGGATAGGTTGTTTAGCAAAGCTAGTGACTTATGCTCATGCGTTTCTTTGCACAGAAACAGGAAGGTACGGTTGTTCCGTGAAACGGACAGCCGAAGCTTTAGTGAAAAGGGTGATCTCAACGGTAATGCCGATGGCTTAAGTCGAAGCCCTTAACGTGAGAAGAAGCCTCAATTTTCACTTGGTGTTTTTTTTCCTGACATAGGATTTTGAACATATTGCATTGCATTATTTTTGTTTGAAGTGCTGTTTTGAAAATGCGATTTTCAAATTTGTGGACGCGTTCCAAGTGCTGCTAAGCTGCCCTTTAATGTAGATGGGGGCATAAGAGGGAAATAGTCTGGCAAAACTTAGTGAAGTTTGTGCCGTGCTTGCTGGCTGAACGGTTGAGTCTTTAGCGTGGTTGTGACGTTGTGGGTTGCCAGAAATCCCTCCTGAAGACAAGTTGCAGAGTGCCTTGGAAACCCGGACTTGCCAAGGACTTCTTCAGGCTGTTTGAGCTCAGGAGAAGCTGAGTTGGACGACCCCAGCTAGCAGCAACATCCCGATCCCTCCGGACAGCGGATGCAGTCCCCTGCCCTTCGGGATCTCCCTTCCCCGGCGGGGCAGTCTGTTACGTTTCTCCACCGAGAAGTGGGACAACTGACGCGGCCACCGCATAGCAACAGGCAGAACCGCGAGCGGATCGGCCATTTCGACGCCGTTCATCGGCCGCGCAACGCTTCCTCCCGCCGACCAGTCTCAGCGTGTTCCTGTGCGTGCGTGTGTGTGCACAAGCTGGCCAAGCCTGGAGATCGAGGGAAAGTGCGTCGCCCTCTCCTGTCTGCAGGAAGTGGAGGAGATGAGGTCGGAACACCTGCGATTGAGTCATTCGTCGTGAACCAACATGTTTGGCTCTCCCTTTCCTGTGAGGGTTTACCCTTTCCCTGTGAACTGGAAAAACTATAAAAAGCAGCGGCCGACTCCGCTGAGAGAGAGACTACTTTGACGCGCCGTTGAGACGACGCTAGACACCAGCTGTGTGAGAGTGTCTGTAATCTCTCCGGGTCAGCTTCACTGCCCGTTTCTTCATGATGTTGCAGTAAAGGTTGTTTCGTTAAAAGACGCCTCGTCTTTGCTGGCACCTTTGATGCCGTCCGCCGTCCACGGAGCCGCCAGGCCAACGCTACCGAGAGGCCGCGCGCCGCAGCGGTACGCTACCCCGGCGCTCGCGACCCAAACCTAACAACTGGCGTCAGCGGTGGGTTGAGCACGCGAACACCAAATGTAACAACACACACACACACACACACACACACAGGTACGCAGACATATAGAACGTGCATAGATATCGACGGACCAAAATATTGATTTATCTGTACTGTCGATTCCCCCCCCCCCCCCCCAATGTCAATGCAGGTAGCATATCCCCTCTCTGACATGTAATGTAATCGTTTCCAAATATTCTCAATGCCCGGGCTGCGATCGCATGAAGTAGGGTTACTGCAATAGCCTAATTAAGCATAACCGAATCCAGCAGTTTCCTGCTTCTCAAATGTGAAGTATCTGGAGCATTTTGATCACTTTCGTCGTATTGATAACAGGAAGAATAGTAACACTATTTAAGATAAGGGAACATAAGGTATGCTTGAAAGGATATGCAGAATGGCTAAGCTTTTAAATTATTTGTATACAGAGCCAGGGCTAGAAGTCTATAAATAAGCGTCATCGATTCCATTCTATACCCATTTGAATTTTCCACTACTATTTCATTTTTTTTCCCCATTTGCGAACGACATCGGCGAGAAAATATAACTGGCTGAACACCAGGTAGCAAGTCTTTTGTGCAAAGAAAAAATACGGGCACATCTGGTTATGTCACGGCATAATTTTTATGTTGTCTGCTTACTTGCGCTGTTCATATTGTCCTGCAAATTTTTGTCCTACTTTGATCTCTCTTCACTAAAGTCTGCATCAGACTTTAGCTTTTCTTTTGTATTCTAAGATTCACCTAAAAAAAAAACACATAGACGAGGCAATCACACCTGATTTCCAGTATGCCACATTACGAATGACAATAAATATGCCTTCATGAACACTGTACTAACGAAATTTTGTTTAAGTGCCCATTTACTCTACGAGTGTTTCAGATCAAAGCTGCTCTGGTGCAAAACAACCTGACGTAATAAGCAACAAAGTAAATAAAGATGAAACAGACTTACGGATAGCACAGGAGCAGAAACCCTGTACTCCGTTGGCTACCATCGAACAGCAGGAGTCCTTGTGTGTTCATTTCACTTTTGCCGAGGTTTCGCAAAGGGGCACAAAAATACGGATTAACAGATGATTGCACGAACGACAATCTTGGGCAAACGATTTAACCCCAGTTCGTCATGCTCATCGACATGTGAAAGAGTGTAGAGATAGCTGGCAAATGACCGCTTCCCTGTTACTTAACTTAATCGAACCGGAGACCTCGGGCAGCAGCGACGCCCAACGACGTCACAGAATTATGACTGCCACCAAATGCAGCTACCAAATGAACCCAATTTCTCTTTCCCAAATCAGTGCAGCCTTCAATAAATGCTTTCTCAGCCCCCTTCTCTCGGCATGCTACACCGCTGGGTATTATTGGTGCCGGAGTAATCGGCATGACAATTATCAGCCAGCTATTCACCACTCATTCCATATTATAAGACACCAATCTCTACAGTCTTCCATAAATACGGCCACTGACCATTATAATGTATTCGGCGGGACTTCACTTCTTAGTGTAGCACAGGGGAAGATTGTCACTAGCAGTGGCTCATAGTTGCGACATAACAAAACAACGAAGTTTAACTATTATTAAACAATATGAAGAAACTTATGAGATAAATGAAAGCGTTAGAAAACAATGCAGTATTAAGACATACTATCTTGTGCTTTAATTACATTAAAAATCAGTGCGCGCCATTACTATGTGCTTTTCTCAGAGCATTGTGTGCTTGCGTTCTATATATGGTCCTAATACATGAGCTTACCGATGTTTATAAGTGCATCTATATCACAATTCCAATCCCTTTAGGCTCATCTGAAACCGGGTGGCGTCACAACATGGCAGCAAATACAAAAGAGAAGTAAGAAAAGTAGTAAATGTTATTAAAAAAAAGGAGGGAGATTGTGAGCCAGCTTAAGCCATTCCTAGAAACCAACGGAGGAAATCAGAAAACTATTTTCATGGCCGAGCGCTCGGCTCCCCAGCCGTGTGATTTTCTATTACAAAGTGCGCTCAAAACAGTGCCTTTGCACTAAATGTTGCTCGACTTCTTTTAGCCCTTTGCTATTTTGCTTTCTCTCTTCGCGGTGTTTTGAAACTGCCCACAAGAGTATAGTATATACTGAAATGCCGTTTTTGTTCAGCACCATGCGCTATATATTCGTCTAAATTTATTTGTTATTCGGTATAATATTTGCGAAAATACAATTCGTGTCGTCGTTTATAACCATCGTCAGTGCCTAGTTGAAAATATGTGGTATCTTAAATGTGTTGTACTGTGGTTATATGGATATTAAAAAGCCAGCATCTCAAATGATGCTGGCATAAGGCATTCGTTACTCTGCTTTGTGTTTAATGTAAATAATCTCCATAACCTATTTATAGGCCGCACAGGCATTATCGAGAAATTCCCTAATTTTCATAAAGACCAAATGGTGTCTACTTCAGATTTGGAACTTCAACTTGTATGCTTACGCCAGTATATTGATTTTGACATACAAATATTTCCATCACTTCTGCCGATGGTCTACGCACGTTCATTTGTATTAGCTTTCTTATTTCTTAATCCTAGCGCATCAGAGAGAATTGCTGCGCCTGTGTCGGTATCTCAATGGATGGTGCCACATGTTAGTTATACATTCGTAATTATTTTTACACATATACATCAAACAGCCCATACGTTATCTTTGTCGTTAAATTTTTGAAGAGTCTCGTTTTCTAACAATGCCTGATTTTGTTCTAAATGCACTTCACAAAGAAATATTTGTTATTGTAGATGGCTATCTGTCCAGAGACAGCGGGGAGACTAAATTGCAACTGGCCGAGCTCCAATTCAGAAACTGATCGAGAGCACGTAACATCTGAAAAATGTCAACTTGCTTTAAAGAGAGGGCGTTGACCTTTGAACGAATATTGAAACGCTTATGTTTTTATTCAGCTTTTCCATTTGGTATATAAGTCAATAGTCTGCTTTTTCTCCATCAAATTATTCAAGCTGCTTTTTTTACTCTTTTGATGCAACCTTTACCAATGATGTTTTTGTCTTGGTGATCATTATTAGTGATGGTTATATATCTATTCCTCTTATGCCGCTCAGCACAAACTATAGTTTTTATAACTATTTGAACAAATCATATACCATCTGTTATCATCCAATTTCATCAGGCGTTTTACATTCAAGAGTTGGCTCAGAGCTCTGTGTGCCTGAAACTATCGAGCCGATACTGCTATTGTGCATGGTGGCATCTACTACTGGTCTTCAATCAGCTGTCGCGGTTATTCTTAGGACTTGTTCTTGTTTGTCTAAAGGTGAAAATCTGCTGTTAGCCATAGAATTTGATTCCCTGAATTAGGTGTGTAAGTCCAAATTAGGTAACGGAAACGGAAAGCTGTAACGTTATGAGATAGGAAGCGTGCGAGTGGGTCAGAGAAATACCTCGAGGTAATGATATTCTACTGGAAATCAAGAAGAAGAAATGGGCATAGACAGAACATGTAGTGCTAAGAGAGAATAACCAATGTGTGCCAAGGGTAACTAACTAAATTCCAAGGAAAGGAAAGCGTAGCAGGCGACGGTAGAAAGTTAGGTGGGTGAATGAAATTAAGAAGTTTGCATGAGTCAAGTGGAGGTAGCTAGTACATGGTCGGGTTATTTGGAGTAATATGGGAAAGGCCTTCGGTCTGCAGTAGGTGTAACCCAGCTGATTACGAGGAGTTCAATTAGCAATATATCTTTTTAGATATATCTCAGCATTTCATATCTTTTGTGACAAAAAGACGACATATACTTCATTATCGCGGGTCCTCTTCACCATTTCGCTCTAATGCATTTCTTCATGTCCGTGCATATGTGTTCTCCTTCGTTCGCCCTTACTACAAAATGTTTGTAGTCGGCTGCTCTCACGGCTCTGTAATCTAAGCATTGTTCAGTGAGATCACTTGATATCATAATGAATGACTTATTTCCACAAGCACTAAGATCTAGGGCCCCTATTTCGCCTCCAAGCAATCAGTATAGCATCATAGGCATATTTTAACCTGGCAGGCTCTACTCTACGACCATTCCGCCGAATTCATACGAGAGACCACCACAAAGAGGGGTTTTGATTTTCACATTTTATCACAGAAATACTGCACAAAAGTGGTGGAAATCTGAAACACTGATTTAATAATTTGTGTATATATTTTTAGCATATTATCCTTTATCATTTATTATCAGATATATTATCGCCATAAATTAACTTTACCAATGTTTTTATCTCCTGAACGACACCTACATCTTGTAGTATGATTCACTGGATCTGCTTGTTTACGTCGTCGTAAGCACCAATTATGTCTGAGAAGGCTAAATAGGGAGGCCAATTTCCCGACTAAGCTATTTCTCGTCACCTTGAAATGAGATATTTACTAATCTTTCGCTCCGTGAGAGGCCCCTATTCGCTACAGATAACTGCAAAATAAGGTTCAGTGCAGACCTTTATGCCAGTAAGTGCCATATCGCCGAAAATTAGGCGCATATTCGAAGGGATGAGCATTCAGACGGGAGCTTTTTCCTGGGTGCTTGTCTTCAACACGTCTGTTTCGCAATCTTCAAATGATGCGAAATAACGCTCTATGCAAAGGAACATTTCCAGAAAAAAAATTCGATCGTTGGATAAGTCCGTCAAATATTTGAGTTGGTTTACGTTTCATACTATTTTGTAGTTGTGTTCTGTCCTGCATTTCAGTGAAAAACTGGCGTGCCGGGCAAGGAGAAATAAAATTATCAAGTGACACAAGTGAAGTTGCAGGGAGAGTTTACTCCTATTACTCGGCCAGTTTGTTTCCTATAGCGGATATTTGGTTAGATGTGGTCAGCTGTGGTCTTATTCTCAGATGTCAAATCAGAACTAAACGAAGAAATTGTGTTCAAATAAAATAATTATCGGGCTTAATAGTAGCATGCAAAATGTGAGAAAATATGCCTGTGTCTTCACAGACACCATTTTTCTTTACACGCTCACAAAAACAGTGTGCACTGCAACGACCATGGTGAGGGATATGGGTCAAACAGAAATATTTCAGTGTTATTAAATTTCAAAGCCGCGGCCATCGTTGAAGCATTGCATATATATATATATATATATATATATATATATATATATATATATATATATATATATATATATATATATATATATATATATATATATATATATATAAGAATCCTTTTAGCGGTATTGTATGCGCGTCGAATATAGAGTTTCTCTGACTTCTTCTTCTATAGGTTCTATAGTTCCTATATAGGTTCTCTGAGAGAGAATGTTTTTCTTGACGCTGCAACTACTTAACACTCGAGTAAATGTTCTTGACTAAAAACCGACAGCGACTACGCGAATAGAAGCAACAAGAGATTTAGCGCGAAAAATTCGTGTAACAGACCTATCTGGCTCATCTGAGCCGTAATTACTGGATCAAAGCGCAGTGCTGAATGAACTGAATAAAATAATGAATGAATGAATGAATGAATGAATGAATGAATGAATGAATGAATGAATGAATGAATGAATGAATGAATGAATGAATGAATGAACTTGAACCAGCACTACTGGGATGATGGCGCGCCGAAGCCATTTGCCAAGGCACTCCAACAACTGCGTGAATAAAGTTCTCTTCTGGCGTTTCTATTTTTTCTTCTTCCGACTGAGAGGTGTCTTGCAGTGTCCAGTGGCAGCGAGGGCTTGCCCTGGTTCTTAATATCAGCCGGCTTGTGAGAAGTTTGGTATCGAACCGATGGCTTCCCTGGCGCTACTGCTGCCGCTGCCTCTATTGATGCACCAGTGTGTTGGCCTCTGGCGGCGTCCTTTATAACGTTCCGGCGGCAACACCTGCTACGGTATTTCTTTCGAGCTGATATCACCAGCACCGAGACTTCTTCCAGCGCAGTAAAGACAAGAACATTGACTGAAACTGGGAAGAAAGAAGAGCAAGTATAGGAGGACGGTAGAAGGGTAAATTGTATTTCAAAAATACTGTCGTCTCAAGTTTGGCTGACACTTTGGCGTCTGATTGAGTAAGAGACTTCCTCGACTGATTGATTACGTCTTTCATGCTTCCTACTTGAACTGAGCATAAAAAATTAAGAATGTTTATGTATTATATACTTTCGCACAAACAATTAAAAATACGCTTTGTAAAGAATCGCTTATGGCTTGCAAAGTGGCATGGTCGTTTTACAAAAAACGACCATACCGCAATTCTGTTCATTTCGATTAAGGTGATTGAATTCAGCAAGAGTAATCGTCGCGGGTTGTGTTTAATTATAATGCCACAAACTATTGCAGTCTTTATTAGTTGGTTTCAACAGCGTCCGGCATGTGGCTTTAGCATTTTGCTTGCAGGGTACAGAATGATAGTGTGATCTTTCTTTCTTCACGCTAAGGTGTTGACGAGACGCGGCTTTATCACTTTTTTGTAGCGCAAGAAGCACTGAAATGCATCTCTAAAGACTAATGCCAAGCGCATTTGCTTCTGTATGCTTCGAGACTGTTCTATTTTCCTTGGGCAGATTTATGGACAAGTTTATTCGCCGGCTTCAAATGGAGCGCTGCCGAATCCGCCGGACATTAATAGTTCGACGACCACCGCACGCGCTCATTACTATCGCCGTCACGGAGTTGCTTAGTACTTTCGCAGGTGCAGTCATCATATAAAGAGTTCCGAAGCCATTTTAAGTGCCAGGCAAAATTAGACTAGACAATTGATCACATTATAAAAAGGCGTATGTTCTCGGTGACCAACCTGCTGATGTACACGTATTAGCCTGGAAGGTTTAAACGCATTGTTGAATGATATACCGGTCGTCTGTCTCTAATATACCGTGACTATAGTTCGCAATACATGCCACTACATATAAATAAGGTAACGTACTATCGTGGGCAAAAGTACACCATGCCCTCACTCTATCCCTGCCGACCACTAAAAGCTTCGCCCCGCATGCAGGCCCCGCCTGACGATGCCCTAATCTTTCGCAAAATATTAATAGTGACGTCATTCGTGATCTGTGCCAAGCATGCCGTCTTAACAGTATAGCCTTGATTCAAGAAATAGCGTGTTTTTCATTTTCTTTTCTCCGCTTCTCATTTATACCCTTCCTGCCTTACCTGTTGCTAGGTGCTGTGCCTAGCTTCAGCATGCATTCAGATATGATGAGTCAAATATCAAGATTGAGGATATTATGACTAACTCGGAAGCAGCCACAAGAGTCCTCTGGACTGAAGTAAGTCTCATTAACTTCCTGTCAGTTCCAACTGACAGTGCTGCATTAGTATTTCTGGAAGCTCCGCAGGCTCCAGTCGTCAAGCGGCACCCGCTAAAGTAGGGACAGATGTAGAAGCTCGTCGTAGTGAATAGATCGTTCACATGGCTACCTTTTTATCTGCTCGCTTTCCTCTCCTGTTTTGCTGTTCCTTTTGAAGGGTAAAAAAAAATTAAAATGTAAGCGTACGTAGCATTTTCTCGCCTCCATGAAAAGAAGTATGAGCCAGCTTCATATTTGTATATGTACTTGAGAAGATACGTACAAGATTATTTTTTTAACAGGTGCGAGAGCTAACCTGCTAAAACGAAGTCAGGAAAATGGCAACGCACTGAAAACGGAAACGAAGCGACATCTGAGTTCTCAGAGGCGCTGCTTCCTGCACGCATTGAAACAGAAAATTCCCTGTGGAGATGCACCTACTTATGAAATTTTATTGCATAAGTCAAAGGATAGAGTACATAAACTAATGCTCAAGCCAATTACCTGATTGAGGTCCGTCGCTGAGAACACTTCCACAATTCTGTCGGGAGTTTGAAAACTGGACAAAATGAAACTATTACCGAAACACTGCATGTAGCAATGACTAGAGAAACAAAACGAAGTCACCCATTTCTATTTATGCCTCTTTTTTTCATTTAACATGGTGAAATACCAGATCGACGTACTCTCAGGTGCCGCATACATGATGGGAAAAAACATGCCCTAACATTTTAAACCGGCTCTCAAACATTACTGACCTTCGAATATTTATTTTCTTAATTCCTAGATGGCTGGAAGAAAACAATTATAGTGATGCCGATAACCATCAGGAAGCATAAAAATATTTGAACTAGACTTTTTCTGGCGCTTATCTTTGAAGACTTCATGCAGAAAAACTACCATTTTTCAGCACTGTTTGTTTCGCGTTGTTCCACTCAGTTAATCAGTTACTGCTGTCGTAATATTTCACGCGAGCAATGAGCAAGAAGATAACTCAATAAAAAAAATCTTTCGTCTATATAAGTCTGTTTCACATGTTAAATTGCTCCGCCTGGAGAAAATTGATTTTCGATATAGTGCACGCTACGTCATTCTCGAAGTTGCGCAATTAAATTCAGAAATTTCCCAGGTTCGATAGTCCACATCACGTATAATATAGTGCTCGGTATCAAGCGCCTTGTACGTATGAGTGCGATCCCAGTTCACATTTACGTGTTTTACTTGTTTTTGATCCTTCTCCAGCTACACTGTTTATGCTTTCATCTGACAGACCACACTCCCGCCGCTTCCACCAGGCTCTTAGCTCTAACAGCAAGCAGCGGCCTCTCTCAAACTCAGCCAAGGCCATCGCTGCTGTTCACGAGGGATAAAAAGCAAAAGGGCGGAAACACGACTCCTTCCTCGATTCGCTGGGAATGAAGCCCTTCATCCGGCGCATGCGAGTATCATTTCCGGGTACTCTCGCCAATAGCTAGAATCAACAAAGGGAAGCTTGGGGGTGCACCTAATGTAGAGGGGCTGTAACACCCTCGCTTAATCAACAGCCAGACAGGGTAAGCGAGAAAAACATAACTATCTTTAACTAATACCATACTGCGTACCCTCAAGCAAGCTATAAGCACCGCTGTAATACAGTGTTACCATCCCAATCGCCAATGCATTTTCAAGTTAACAGTGTGCATCCCATTTTCTTCTATATCAAAAATAAGCTTTTCTGCCGTTCCCTCAGAAACATTAGGCTTTTTAGGCCTGCACGTCTTTCTTTAATGTGTTTGTCGGGTATGTAAACATGCATTAAGTAATTTGCTGCACACGGCACGCGCGATCTCACTGCAGGGTGATGCCGTCGCTGCGAAAATCTTTTTTTACTTCGCGGGCAGGGCGATTGACATGATTAGAAAATGCCGGCTTGTGCACTTGCACAGCATCTGTGAAGCAGGCGGCGCCTGCAGCGACCTGACAGCGAAGAGAGTCACCTACGAGAACCGCAGAGAAACGTTTAATCAGTGGAGACTGACAGGAAGAGACGGGCGACTGACTGACTCACAGACCGACCGACCGAACGACTCACTGACTCCTTGAATTGATGCTACAGTGATATCCTGTCTGGTTGACTGTTTCAAGAATGACTGACGTTTGAGCGAGTGTATGAATGACTAACTGACTGACTCGGTGAGGACTGATCAACTTGCTGACTACTTCACAGATTAGCTCAGGGGAAAACTTATCGGCTCATTGACTGGCTGACAACAGATCGAATAACCTACTAACCGGTTCACCTATTGATCGACTGGCTGCATTATCGGCACACTGATTCACGTAATGACTTACTGATTGGACGATGTACTGCCTGAGTGACTGACAGCTGACTGACTTAAGCATGACTCAGTGCCTGACTGGTTGACTGACTGACTGACTCACTGATGACTGGCCGACTGACGAAAATATTGGCTGACTGACGATTGGCTGATTGACCCACTCACTGACTGAGTGAATGACTTACTGTTAGACGAAAGTACTGCCGTGCCGACTGACTGAATGATGACAGGTAGCCTGACCGGCCGACTGACGGACTGTCTGACTGACTGAGAGTATGAATCATTTACGAGTGACTGAATGAAAGATTAGCGACTGACTGACTCAATGAAAGAAAGAATGCGGTGAATAAACAGATTCGGGTTTGGCGGATATAGCGTCCCAAAGCAAGACCACATATAAAAGACGCCATAGTAGAGAGCACCAGAAATTTTGACCACCTGGGGTTCCTTAACGTGGACTGATATCGCCAGTACACGGGCGCCTGCTTTTCACCCCTACCGAAAAGGGGCCGCTGCGGCCGAGATTTAATTCTTCATCCTTGGGCACAGTAGCAGAGCGCCCTAACCACAGCACCACCACGGCGGGGCTGGAATGAGTGCGAATAAATTACTGACTGACGTCTGTGTAACTGACTGTATGAATGACTGACTGAGTGACTGACTGAGTGACTGACGTAGTCATTATTCCGCGACTCCAGCGGTTCTCTCTGCTGTCTACACTCCGGTTGCGAGGGCCTCTTAGCCCTCTATTGCGGAGCTGGATGACAGGGCAACTTGTATAATTTCTCAAGAGTTGGCACTGGGTTTCAATCGTGAGGCGGAATGTTTCGGCAAGTGTGCCTGTCCCAGCAGAGGTTGAATATATGGTCACAGGACCCGGGGTTTATTGATTTCAACGTTTCTTCTGTAGGCATCGCTACCTAACTTTCTCGGAGAGCCCGTTGGTGGTTCAGATGCGTGTGCTACGAAGTCTCCACGCAATCGCCTGGCGTGGAGAGCATGAAAGTGGGTACGTGAATGAGTGTTCCTCATCTGCTGATCCGAAGCAGCGTGAAGATAAGGTAAAGTATTTGAAATTGGAAATAATATAGAACCTATAAAATACTTAAGCCACAAATTGAAGTCAAAGTAAAGCGATATGTAAATGTGGTAAATGTAAAGAGCAAAATGAATAGGGATTCTTAAAATGGAGAGAATGCAAAGAGAAATTTATTGAGGCAGCATTCAGGCTATGAGGTGTGACAAAAGGAGTAATTATTAAATGAAAAAAACATCCCATGTAAAATATACTTGTAAAACCGCATCCTGCTGACGCCGATCACCGCATTAAACTGTCTTGGCAACTGTTAATGTTATTGTCGTACCCGAAACTCGTCATAATGTACATTTATCCTCCACAACTCTTATACGGTACTACCGAAAAGAGAACACAAAATAAGATAAAAGAATTGAAGGAGATAGATAAATACATGAATTTATTTAAAAGAAAAGCAGAGACGTTGGCCGGAATGAATTAAATCTGGCCTGCTACACTGCACTGGGGAAGGGGAGAATAAAGAGGATAATGATGGGTGACGACGTGGAAGAAGGCTTTATATAAAAACATATACAGGCAGAGAAGTTTCTTTACAAGCGCGAATCAAGTCCCGTGGCGCACAGAGAACGGCAGAGCCCGCCCTGCCAGGACGCCCTTCTCCTTGTCCTGCCAAGCGCCCAGCAGCAGTTCCTCCGACAGAGCCATCTTACTCAAACGCTTCAACAAAAAAGCTAGTCCATTTTTTTCACGCGCATACACTGGACAAACCAATAATTTATGGCCCGTTGAACATTCCGGGGAGTCCATCTGTCCAATTAAATGCAAGTACCAAAGCCACGTTTAAACGCAGTTTATGTAACAAGAATGCATGATGGCGGGAATTTCACGCGGAACATAAAATGTCAATGTTGGATCGAGCCTTAGACGAATGTGCCGGATGTCTGGCTGGGCCCAGTAAGCTGCCGTAGCCTTCTTCATACAGTGCATTAAAATACACATCGCATCCGCTCTTGAAGAAGGCACAGCTCTTTGGAGGCCATTTTTGAGGGCACTTAGTGCTTCAACATCTGCCTGTTTATTTCCATGGAGCCTGCAGTAGGCAGGAATCCATTGAAACATTATCCTGTGGTCTTGCAGTCCGGCAGATGTAGGGAGCTCCATAATGTTTAATGTCAGGGACTGGTAGGCAGTGTGACGTAAGCAAGTTTCCGAAATTTGCAATGCAGCCTTTCAGTCCGTAAATATACACACATTTTGAGATGGTTCCCCACATATCTACCGAATAGATTCCCGAAGGGCTGCAAGTTCAGCAGTGGTCGATGTATATTATCAAAAAGGAAATGTACTGTCGTTTTCTGAGTGGGTATGACCACAGCTGCAGCAGATACCTCTGCTGACACAGATCCGTCAGTGTATACGAGAATATAATTAGGCTATTCTGACCAGATGGGTGCCAGAGTAAGTTGTCTGAGCCCACTTAGTGGCACCATAGATTTCTTCAGTATCCCGGGAGCATGAAGGTGCACCAAAGGTTTATCCATCAGCCATGATTGTTGGGCGGGACGATATGGAAAGGTTTGTCCTGTTCGTACTTGCGACTGATGGCAGCGGAGTGCACTTGTAAAACTGCAGTCCGGCCGCTCGTCCAGAACCTTGCTCAGTGGGTAAAAACGGTTTCTTGTAAATACTCGTAAATATACACGAACTGGTTCTTGTGATAAGTATATGGATATTAGGCAAGGATGTGCCTCTTCAATTGTGTCTTTGTTAGAGGTGCATCTGAGCAGTCCAAGGCATATTTTCGGTGCCTGCGCTTGCATGCTCTGTAAAGTCCTCAAACAGGAAATGCTCATATTAGAGAGTACTGGGAGACTGTACCGGATGTAGCCAACAAATAGTCTCGTAAAGACTTAGTATGAAGCACGTAGTTGGACCCTATTTGATGCCAGCTTTGAAACGAAGAACATGGCAAAAATTGGTTAGCCTTTTTTTTTCAACATAATAATATGTTTCGAGCATGATTGTCTGGGGTAAATAATTACTCCCAAGAATCTGTGATTGATAGGAGACGTACGGAAGAGAGGTAATACATAAGGCGACGTTAATAGTAATGAATGCATTCGGATGAGTAAAAGTGGACGACCAATCGCTCAAGCAACGCACGTACGATCAGAGACGAACCTGGGCCCTTCGTCTGCCAGCATTCATGCTGTAGTTTCCTGTAGGAGGGAGCAGCCGATCGAACCAGGCCACAGTTTTAGGCGCCCACGAAGCTATTCAACCGTACACCATACCGTGAGTTTTCTCGATTTCAGTCAATATAATTTATGTTGACTGAAAGAAGAGCGATAAAAATCGACGAATCCTTCACCTTTTGCGGGACGCTAGATGTATCTTTAAAATTGGCTTTTAAGGGCAACTCCTGATTCTTTTTAACATAGTAAGCTGGTAAGCCCATCACATTCTTTAAAATCTGCTTTCTCTAGTAAAAAATAAGGGCTTTTCAAAAAACAACAAGTTGAAATATTTAAAAGCACAAAGTGAGCGATACCGAAAGTAGGTTTCGTCCGACCTATAACGTCACGGAATACCAAGCAATTATGTCGCAAGTGCGGCCTCAAAAACTATTGTGCGCGTGGTTAATAGTTAAACAGCGAGCGCAAGCGTCAGCTTGGGTCATTGTCGTTTAAAATGAGCGAAAGCAAGGTCAAACGTTTGCCCTGCCGGAAACCCAGAGCGAACACGGACGGTCGTGCATCCAGATATATGTCACGGGTTCGATGCTGCTCTTAGAAATCTAGAAAAAATCGAGAACATATTCGTAACCAATGAGCCAATAAAGGCTTTCGCCTTAAAAACGCCGCTTTAACCCTCTCATGGAAGAAATAAACAGTGGATAAAAAAATTATTTCTAGCTCCAAATATCGCAGTAGACTACAAAGGTATCGGAAAAATGTTTTGAAGTAATCAGCAAACTTCTTATTATATTTTCAATGTGTTCCCATATGATGGCAACCTGCCACAAGGTGGTCCATGTAACTGGCTTAAGTACAAAACAAAACTGTAATACTCTCAAAAGTACAGGGCACTCGTGCCAGAACTGAAAAGTAAACAACACTTCAAAATGAAATGTTGACAATGGGCCTTTTTCCCTCTCTTATGCGCTTTGCAAGGACTCGGAATATTAGGCACAGAAAGGGATGTTTAGTGACCGTAGAGGTACCTTGTCTTCCTATGGCAGGCAGGACTTGACAGCAGTTGGCGTACTTATAGTTGCTCAGGTTTTGGGAATGCTGTCCGCCATCGAATAATTTTTCCAGAGACACATAGTGAAGCAGACTGTTGCTAAATTGCACCTAGTTACAATTTTTTTAAAGCATTCCGCTACGTTTGGACAATGGGTAACGAACTACGCACACACCGAGGTGAATCCGAGTTGAACCGACGTCGAAATCGCGTATGTGTGGTGTAAGACACTGACAGGTGAAACTAATTTGGCCGAAAATTCCTGTCAGCGTTCTGTATTGATGTTTCAGCAGCGAATAATATTTTAGCTTGAACTCATTGCGACAAAATGCAAGCTGAAAAGCTCTGGTGAGACTCGGCGCCAGCGCTTTTACCGGCGCCTGCTCTGGAGAGCGCGCACTAGCCATGCACCGCGAATGTTGAGCCACGGCCGAAACGCAAGAGGAGGAGCAGTGGCGCCGGAGGAGGAGAGATGAGATGGCGCTACATTTAGTTTATTGAGGGGCTTTACTTCGGTGACCTCTCTCTCTCTTTCCTGTTGTATTTTGGAACACCACAAAAACAATAATCTAAAGTAAATGCTTAATAATTGCGGCTAGGAAGTAGTCAATCGGTATATGTGTCGTGCACGTTGACCCTGTGCTCACTGAGAAATTCAGACGGCTTCGCTGCTTAATCGTTATCTTCATTGGCGATTCACAATGTGCTTTCCATTCAGTAGATTCCGTCGAGGCAGCCCATAGGCTAGAATTTACTGAAGTGCTGTTAGCATGCAGTGGCTCACTGTCATTACCATCATCTTCTCAGCTGCTCGAAGTTTCAAGATCTCGCCCAATCATCCGCTCGAGAATCATCATCGAAGTCAGCTTACAGGTCCAAATGAACATAAATTTTCTCCCTGGACAGTCCTCGCTTTAAAGATATTTCGAAAACTACCGTATTTTTACACGGTATATGGAAGTGCGATACTTACACAAAACAGAATTTCCGTGAAGACAGCCTGCATTGTGCATGGAAAGCGCCGGAATATACAGGCGCTTTGATCCCAGGACTGGAATTCAGCTGGTAAGTTTTAGTTATGTGGCGATATATGGAAGGCTACACTTTTCGTGCATAATATCCCCATTTGAGGAAACGTGTTTCTTTTCATGCATACTGGACATAACCAAAGAAAAAAAATGTGACTGGAAAATTGGCGGACATTATTCGAGAGTTGTAACTAATGTATATATTTTTATACTCGGACACAGCCACTGCGTGTCGATAAATTACGCTTTGTTAGGAACATTCGATGACCTCAAACAAGCCTACTCCCTTTTAGAACCTGGCATTTAGAAAACCATAGATAGCTAGCGTCATCAGTAAAACATGTTAGAAAGCTTCACGTGTACTCAACTAAGGACTCCATGCGGCTAGTAACACGCTATAAGCAAGTAAAAGATATTTATAGCAGGATAATTATGTGTCCGCATAAGAGGCCCGTATGCTTGAGAGGGTTATCCTAGCTTTAAAGACGTGCCTGCGTGGCCTTGGATCAGAGTATCTAACTCAGCATCCAAAGTCCTGGAAGGATGCATCCTTATCTCGCCCACCCATATCAGAAGCGAGGCAATACGAAGAATCAGTCATTTAATGTTGCCTTGGCCAGATGACTGAGTGTAGTACTGCAGCATACAGGATCAAGGAGAACTAGAGAGACCCTGAAAATCGATTATCGCCTAATAATCGTATAATGCGGGCCAGAATGCTACGAAGTTAAGTTCTACCTCTAATAATTCATGCATCCATTCGATGTTTAATGCCTACGACACTCAACTCTGCTCTGTATCATCGTTATGTTGTGGTAGCTAACAGCTTGAACTGAGAATTCCGAGAAAAGGTAGTCACTGCACAGTAGGGGATGGAACGGTGATGAACACAATTTCAGGCTTGCATGTGATCAGTTTTGATGCGCGCGCGAGAAATATATTGCTACTAGCTAATAAATATGTAGGCTCATCTATCGCGTATTTGATCATAGACTGTATGTGCATGACGTAACGATACACAATTACGGCGCCGCCCCACGTCCGCCTGAATATTGCTATATCTAAGTTTTTCTTTGCACACTACTACTGTGGCTGCTGTTAAACACGCATTCCTAAATTAATAATGGCGAAATGTCCAAGGCGTTAGGCTCTCAGAAAAAAAAAAAAAAAAACAACATTCCGCTTTCAGGTTTTTCACGCGATATATTTGCATAGAAAAGCTGTACCTCAGGACTCACTACGCTGACTGTGAAACAGATTTCAGTTAAAGAGTTTTCTTCCCGGAGAACAAGTTCAGTAGGATAAAATAAGTGCGGGCTAAACTGCCTTACACATCCACGCTTTCGAAATTTAGAGAATTGTTCTCGACTGTCAACGCAAGAACAGAGCCTAACATAGAACAGACAGACAGTCAACTCGGGAGCACCTGAACTTAGCACTTTCTCACTAAAAAACGCAGAATTTTGAGACTAGCTTTGTTTTGTCATCACACGGAGAGCAGTGGCGCCGGAGGCATGCCAGATGGTTGGCTTCAGGACTGCTGCATCCCGCTGATACTTTCCGCTGGAATCCGAAAGTTGCCGCCCCATGCCAATGAGCATCCCTAGTTTCGCCATACCTGGCAGTGATAAGCCTGAGTGAAAATGATAGCACCTTTTCGTCCTCTTTTAGGAAACGATGCCGAAGGGTGTCTTAATTAACTCTTGGTAAAGCGGAAAGTTTTTTTAGCCGTAGGGTTACACAGTCCATGCCTTTTACTGTAGTCTCCTTCAGCTTATATTGTCGTGCTGAGGGAGGCTCATTGTGAAACCTAGGTAATAAGTTGCCAAGTCAAGTTCCTTCGCTTATGTGTTCGGATTCAGCGATATTGTCTTTTTTTTTTTTGATGGTGAACTGAATATTTGAAACCAAAAGCAATCCCACCAGAGACAGTGGCATCTTAGACAAAAAAAAAAAAAAGAAAATATTCATAAAACTTTCAAACACCATCTGCACTAATATCTATTCTTCGTAACTTATTTATTTGCGTTAGTTTATAGAAAACATTTTTCTATAATGGCAGGGCACGAAGTTGGGATCCGCCGGAAGTAGAAGGAGATGGCTAAATCGCCGTGTCTGGAGTTTGTATTGTTTAACTTCCGGCAACAGCAACGACCTGCCGATTCAGAGTTAAAAACTCATGGCCAGGATCCCAAACCCGCTTCGCTACAGGGTTAAATGTTTGAAAAGATTTCAGAATACGTCGAGCTACTGGTGGCCTTTTGCATTGTCGATTGCGTCGGATGATTGCTTTGGAGCCAGGTAGGATATATTTATGTCCGCTTTGTCAGTGGTAACTGCGAACGCTGTTACCTCTGCGGGCTCTGCTGCGGACGCGAGAATCGACGCTGCGGCGACTGTTTTCAATGGTCAATAAATATTACTTGTAGCAGTGGTAAGTGGTGGCGCGATATGGCTAAATGACTGTGTCCGCGTTTTGGATACCGTCGTTAGAGCTGTATATACGGTGCAAAGCTTTTGCTCGGGCGGCTCTGCTGCTGAGGGATCGGAACCACTTATCTGGAGTCTCGGATGGAAATGGAACGGTATATCTTACCTCACAGCGTAGTCGGAAGCTCTCGTTGCAAGAAGCGGGAATGTTTTGGCGAGTTGGTCGACACACCTGACATGAACGGCGCGGCCGAAGATTGTTCTAATCTTGTCGCGGTACCCTGCCGTACCTCTTCCATGTGTTTGTAGCCTGTTTGTTGCCTGTTTGTCTTTTAATGTATTGAGACGCTGTTAAACAGCGGTTTTTAAATTCATTGTTCCCGTTTTGCCATGCTATTGTTGGCGTTTCACCTCATGTTTTCATGTGTTTATCTCATCGCGGTGCCTTCTTTTTTTCCATGCCGGTTTTCGTACTTATGTTTTTAAGTTTTCTTTCTTTTTGTCTCGGGGGTAAGCTCATGCTAGATTTAAAATGAAGTGTCATTTTGTGTCTTCCGTTTGTGCATATTGCTTATCGCCTTCCTCGCAATTCTGGCTTCTATGTTCCGTTCTATTTGTTTTATGTTATTTCGAGTGTTGCTTTTACACATAAGGGTTTCCCAGGTGAGGTGATTAGTTCTTTTCTTGATAGCAGATCTAGTGCTCATGCACGAGATGTTGGTTCTTATCGCATCTAGCATCCACGTGCTGCGGCGAAATGTGCTCATTTTTAGAAAGCAAAATAGCTGAAATTTGGCGCTTGTCCTTTTGTGTTCTCTTCATCTCATTCTGCCGCTTCGTTCCTGTCAAGCTAGTTACAAGCTTAGACAGATATGACGGCGTTTGAGAGTAATTGCAAGCCGTTAAAGCTGACTAGATAGATGAGCTTAGAAAAGTTTCCACACTGTGTTGGGAACGTCGGATTCAAGGGGGTGTTGCGTGGAGGTACAAAAGGTAGTCCATTTGCTACTTTTAATGAGAAGATGCGTCCTCTGTTCATCTTTTTTTTTTTCTAACTGAGTTCTAACTGCGCATTATTTTCCTGCTTTCATCTAGTGTATTTCTGCAGCGCTGTTTATCTCACGCCTCGCGCATGCGTTATGAAAGCCAGGTGTAATGATTGGTCGCAAAGTTCTTTCAATCAAATGGCTGGAAGCGCGACCAATATTGTTTGAAAGTGATATATAGCCGGTGATCCTATATTCACACTCACCATTCTTTTGCCACTGCAGCAAGGAATATTTATAAAAGGGGTAGAATACGAGCTTCTTACCCAGTTGGGTGACACTGCGCCAAATACTCAGGCAAGTAAGCGAAGTACGATGCTTATGGCAGCGAGGCTTAATGCAGATGACTAGAAGAGATGTGCGTGCAGTGGAAGTGAAATGGCGAAACATAATAGAAGAAAGGACAGCATGATGGCTAGAAGAACTTAGAGAGCTGTTCCCGAAATAATGGAAGAGGGCGAGGAGTGAACCAGCGGCGGTGTCGGGCGCCGCCAACACTGAGATGGCTGCTTCCATCATCGAATTACCGCTATGGAATGTTCACCACACGCGAACTAAGAGAGTGAGCCGCCCCTCCAATTTCTTTCCGTATACCACACTGAGGATGTGGAGTGTCTGCCTAATGGTATCTCATTCGGTTTCGAATGTTCTTCGCAGCCCCTTTTCAGCGCGACAGCCGGGCCACGCTACTCTGTTTCTCAGCGGGTCGACACAGGCTTGGGCTCAATCTTTGGAGAATTCAGGCCGCACGGCAGTGAGAACAGGAGCACACGTGCGACGAGGTGTTTCTGAAATGAAATCAGGCGGAAACGTTATGACGAACCACAAACCTGAATACGTGAATAATGTGGGTGAAGGTAATTATGACAACATCCGTATTTCTGCACTACATCGACATCGACATTATCATCTCGTGCACGTCTATGGCTCTCACTGTGTTTTACAGTAAGTCCGTTCTTGTTCCAGGAGCAGCCGCAGTAACCCTGCAAATGCCCCAATTTAATCTAATGAAATGCGGTCTATTTTTTATTGACCACTCTATTTTACCCTAACAGATTCCAGACTAGCTCTCCTTCAAAGTGCCATTATTAATTATTCCTCCTGTTCATTTCAGCCAGATAATCATTAACATTTGTTTTTCATGCTAAACAGCGTACTCGCGTAGGAAGGTATAACATGAAGCGTTGTTATTTCGCTTTCTCGTCAGAGGACGAAACAAGACACCACTTCTTTCTCGATAGGCATGTTAAGAAAAAAACCTCATTTTTGCTAAACACTTTTGATTATTTTTATGTGACGTGTTCCTGTAGACTGCAGCCTGTGCAATGGGGTCTGCCTAGAATTATAAATAATATTTTCATATTTATACAGTGATAAATATTTACTGGCATCAATTCGTAACAGTGTTCTCTTTATTTATATAGTGGGATTAATATCCTTGCAGTATGAGCCAATGCACATGCATGATGGTGAAGGCGTATAGTTCCTTATGTACATCCGATGTCTTGGTTAGCTTTTAGTTTAATTTTTATTAAACAAATATGTCCATGCCAAGACGTGCAAAATGATTTGGCTGTTGCTAAGTGATCTCTTACCGTTGGAGCTACAGACACTTTACCCACTTTTTCACTGATATAGTCAGGCCTCAACGACGCTCTCGAAGTTTTGTCTGACGAAAAATATCAGCAAGAAGATTAGTGGTACGTGTTCTTGTTTAAACGTGGAACCGCCACATTCCTTACGTATCTAGACACAACATGGTAAGATATGGTTCGCGCGTAATTATTGTGTTAACATATGGGAGGTATTTGCAAGTAGCCGCAACGAAGGAGTCAAAAAGAACCAAGAATTCGGGAACCGATAATAGCGCCTGGCTCGAACTATGAACGTAAAGCTGACAGAAGGTTGCGCCTGACCGGAAGTAAGAAACGTGTTTAAATTTGGGCTACATGAACAGGTAGTTTGCCCCGCCGGGGTGGTGCAGTGGTAAGACGCCCAAATACTGTCCGGAGCTCCCGGGTTCGAACCCGACGTCGGCGGCTGCGTTTCGATGGAGGCGAAACAAAGTGGCGTCCGTGTGCTGTGCGACGTCAGCGCACGTTAAAGATCCCCAGGTGGTCGAAATTACTCCGTAGCCCTCCACTACGACTCCCCTTTCTCTCTTTCCACTTGCACCCCACCTTCATCCCTTCCCTTACGGCGCGGTTCAGGTGTCCACAGAGTAAGTGTGACAGATACTGCGCCTTTCCCATCCTGTAAACCAATTATTAATAATTATATGCAAAGGTATGCCCCAAAAGGAGACGGTGCAAACCTCTGACGAATTTTAACAATTCTGATCGAGATTTATTGTGTTCTAAATAAGATATTCCCAACACTACGTTTCACCACGATGTGCATTTCTCTGAAGCGCGGGAATATACTAAGGTGAGTGCAGCCGCAAGAATTTCCTTCTGATCAGGTAGCAATCTCATATGGACTATTTGCCTCAGTGGTTGGTGTTTGAAAACATGAGATAATGGAGGTAAAAAACTAAAGGAGGAAATTTTTTGAAGTTGTAAATAACATTTTCTTAGCCTCATCGCGTTGGCACACGGTCAGGCCTCTAGACTGAGGTACCCAAGGAATGGGCATCCAAGTCCTGCCTCGACGCCAGCTTTTAGATCAAGATCAACTTTGGAGACAAAAGCATTCAGATAAACTTTTGTGTGGCTGCGTTGGAGTTTCTGCAATTACCCGATAAGGCAATATGAAGGCGTGCAGAGAAGAAAAGGGCGTGAGAGTCTCCATTAACTGTATCGAGATTCACATTTATGGTGGACCTTAAGTTGCTGCCAATTTTGGAGCCCTCTTTAATTTTATTTTTCTATTTGATTTATTTATTTATAATTGCTGCAGCCTTTTTCTTTGTATTGCAGATGTGTGTTAGCCGAATCTATTGTAAATGTCATAAAAGACAAGTAGCAAGAATTTTAAAATTGACGAGAAGAAATAAGGCAGAGGACAAAAATGTACCTTAGAATAACAGCAATACTGGTATACAGTGACAAAAAAAGAATGCAGCAATACACTGTAACAACAACAAAAACGCATAAATCAAGCGGAATTAACTTTAACGAGAACAAACTGCTCCAGAGATTAAGTTCCAGTATTAAATAGCGCGCGGAAAACTAATTGCATTTAAAACTATCAGATCGTGCAAAGTAAGGCTTAATATTAAGACTATGATGATTTTTACTTGACCGGGGAATATATATGGGATGTGAAACAAGATAACAAAAATTGACGATGCCTCGCAGCAACTTCATTGACTAAATGTGACAACGTAGGGATAAAAAGATTAGTTAATAGAAGGCAAGGAACCAGAGGCTGAGAAATGTTGATCATAGCGACGATGTATGAACCTAATAGATTTTCATTGTTTGCTCTCATTGAGGCTATTATCGCAATGCTTATGATGGTTCCAAACAGTAGAAGCATAATCTTGGATTCGTCTAAATAAAGATATTGTGAGCCCTCCATGGCTTTCCTTTCATTGGTGCATACTATGATTTTCTTTCATTTGTACAAACCATCGTCATCGTCCCGCGGCGCCATCTCCGGCACCCGCCTGGGTTCGCCATCAGATTAAACGCTAGACACGGCATACCTTGCCTTGCCATCACGACCTTGCCGTCTCGACCTGGCCTTCTTTCACAGTAATGTTCTTCTTTACAGGGCTTGTCGTATCTACTGACCAGGATGCCACTAAGGTATGACGTTTTTCTGTTATAACTGCTATTTGATATGAGAGATCTAATATTGTTGCAAATTTTTGTCGATTGTCGCACCTGCCACTCTATTTCTTCCTTCACACTGCGTGTCCTTCAGAGCAAGTGGTTGCCGTCCTGGCGTGTCCGGAAAGAGAGTAATTAAGGAGGAAGAGACAGGTACCATTCGGAAATTAGCTTCCAATGCTTAAGCACGCTCTGAGTACGTGTTCTCCTGCGTACATCACATGATTAGCGAACACAATGTCTAGGGTCATTTCCCTAGGTTGGCTGCTGCCAGGCTAGGCTAGTTCTCTTCCGTCTGCACGACTAATGCGCCTCGTTTCATTTTGCGCCCGTGGCGATAATGTACGCATAAATTGATTTCGAAATCGCTTGAGCAACTGGGCATCTCTCGTCATTTTTGATGGTAATGTTTATCCACGTTCTTTATTTTCCCATTCATTACAGCTCACAATTACGTAACGGACACCGCATAATTCAGCTAGCATTTTTGGAATTTTGTTTCCAGTCGGAAACTTCGGAGGCTGCATTCCTCATTGATATAAATTGAGATAGCAGTAGGCAAGAGGAAAAAGCCAGGTATAATATTTTACTCTGTTTGCATGGTCCATCGACATCGCCGCCTACTTCTGCCTTCTGGAACAAACGCTGTCTGTAGTGAAATAAATTAGAAGATGATGAACACAGCAAATGTTGCGAATGTTCTTGTTTTCATGAAAACCTAAGAACAAGACCAGTTGTTCGCCGCCCCTGCATTGCAAACTAATTTTCTGTCTCGCTCTCTCACAATACACATTACGTAGTCGTCAGCGATCAGCCCTCAATTTGAGAACTCGAGCAAGGATAAACGGCCGTAGGTTTCAGAAATTTCATTTGCTAACGCTAATGGCTCGGAATTGGAATGCACAAGGACGACATTTTCTTCATCGCTAACAGCGGCACGCTTTGAGTGTGTTGGGTTTATTGCTGCCGTCATCCAGAGGGATGTGCAACTTCTTGGGCGGCAGCGGTAGCGGTGGCATGGTCCAGTTCTCCGGTGCCTAAAACGCATCCCGCATTCCTTGCAGATATCATCGCCGTGAAAGAATAACGGAACGAAAACGCTGACCATCGTGATCACCACTGGCGTCACCATCGCATCAGAGGCCGCGCCAACAAATCATCGTCCAGCATCCGTCTACAAAAGCAACAATCCGGACCCCGATATCTTCACTTCTTGGGCGGCAGCGGTAGCGGTGGCATGGTCCAGTTCTCCGGTGCCTAAAACGCATCCCGCATTCCTTGCAGATATCATCGCCGTGAAAGAATAACGGAACGAAAACGCTGACCATCGTGATCACCACTGGCGTCACCATCGCATCAGAGGCCGCGCCAACAAATCATCGTCCAGCATCCGTCTACAAAAGCAACAATCCGGACCCCGATATCTTCACTTCTTGGGCGGCAGCGGTAGCGGTGGCATGGTCCAGTTCTCCGGTGCCTAAAACGCATCCCGCATTCCTTGCAGGTTTGTGAAAAAACACTTCGCCTTATTTTATGTACTATTAGCCCAACTGCACCACTGCTACTGCTGCTGCTCTTACCGTCTTTGCTTGTTAAGATTTCTCTTTCCTGATAAGGCCGCCCCTGGCTTGAAGTGTACTATGCCGTTTGATAAAGATAAGTGCTCCTCTTGTCATCAAGAGTTTGATGAAGATGATTTGATAATGACATGTGCTGAATGTGACTTGCAGTTTCACCTTGGTAAATGCAGTGGCATATCTGAACGATCTTTTCGACCGATGAAAGAAACAACTAAAAAAAAGCAGATATGTTTGTCTTGCAAGCCTTCCGCTAGCGAGCATGAAATACAAGATATGACTGAAAAAATACAGGCAGAGCTGGCAGAAATAAATAGAAAGCTGTCCCAAATTCCGCTACTCGAAGCAAAATTGGATAAGTTGATGAGCTTGCAGGAAACTGTAACAAATATTGAGAAATCCGTTCAGTTCCTGTCCAATACCTATGACGACCTAAGAAACACACAAAATAGGCAAGACCAGGAAATAATCGACTTGCGTCGACGGGTAGACGCCATGGAAAGTTCACCAGTACTGAAAAATGTGTCCGGACTAAAACAACAGATAAATGATCTAGAGCAGTACAGCCGGAGACAAAACATTGAAATTCACGGTCTGAAACGACAAGACGATGAGGACCTCCTGCTAGAAGTGAATAAATTAGCTCAGCATCTTGAGATCGCAGAACTGACTGAAGACGACATTGAAGGGTTACACAGACTGCCCGAAAAGACGGCAAGCCAAATGTGATAATTGTCAGATTTGCGTCGCGAACTCTTAGGGCCAAATGGTTCGAGAAAAGAAAGGAACTACAGACTAAGAAACTTGGCGTCATATTCTTTGACAACCTGACGGCAACCAACAAACAGCTGCGCTGGCTTGCAAAACGTAAAGCGAAAGAAAATGGGTATCAGTATGTTTGGACTTCAGAAGGGCGAGTCTTTGTGCGCAAATGCACCGGTGCAACTGCTATCAGGATCTCAAACGAAGAAGACCTCGAAAAGATTGTCTAGCGCTCAGTTCAAGCTCACTGTGACATCCGAATTTAAGTTATGGCCACGTACACTACTGAAACTTTTAAAAGATTACTGAACAGTGAAAATTGTTTGCGCAATAAGCACGTTTCTCTCTTTCATATGAACGCAAGAAGTCTCCGAAACAAACATGTGGAAATCGAAGCATATCTATCGGTTTTCGATTGCGCGTTTGACTTTTTGGTTTTTTCAGAAACCTGGTTTTGCGATAGCTCAGAAGTAGTCAGTTTTTGTGATTATAGGCACGTTTCTGTTTATCGCGCGGAAAGGCGCGGTGGGGGCGTATCTATTTATGTACGGAAGCATCATCAGTTTGAATGCTTGCCAGATTTCACATGCGTGACCAATGATTTTGAAACAGTTGCGATTGTGTGTCACAATGTACTAGTTCTTGCACTCTACCGGCCTCCCCATGGTATTGTTCAAAACTTTCTTAGCTTTGTTGAGAGAATATTGGTTTTAGTAAACGCCAAAAAATGGAACGTTGTTGTCATTGGTGATTTCAATGTTGACCTTTTTTCAGCTGAGCAACCAAAATACCAACTTCTAGAAGTCATGCTTGCAAATGGTTGTGAAAATTTAATCACCGAAGCCACTAGGGTAACAATGCATTCAAGCACGCTGATTGATCTTTGTTTCACAAACATTCCTAAGGAGACAACTTTATCCGGTGTCTTGTGTTCGGATATAAGTGATCATTTATCCATATTTGCAGCACTTCCCATAGAAAGCAACTCTCAAAGTATAAAACACACTAAAAGACACATTAACAACCATAGTGTTAGTTTATTCACGTCTTTGGTGGCTACTTCAAAATGGACAAACGTGTACGCGGAAAGCGATCCCTCTAAGTCATATGATGCATTCATTTCTACACTACAACATTGCTATAATGTTGCCTTTCCGTTATCAACGATACTTCAGCACAAAAAAGCCCGGAAACCATGGATAACTAAGGATCTTTATAAGCGCATCAAACAGAAGGAAAAAATGTTCAGCCTTTTTCTAAAAACGCGTGAAGTCGAACTATTGCATGAATTCAAACGCTTCAGGAATAGGTTAAATTCAGATTTAAACAAAGCCAAATTTGCATTTTTTCAACGTAAGTTTGAGAACTCTACCCAAAGTAGTAGCAGAACATGGAAAGTTTTTCGTGAGTTGACCAACGCCCCGACGGCTGACTTACCATTAGAACTGGAAATTAATGGAAGAACATACTCCCGAGAATCGTTAGCCAGTCTGTTTAACAATTATTTCATAAATGTCGGAGCTTCAATGATCGTGCCAGGTAACCAACCAGAGTGCAACCCTTTAAGTTATATTAATAATGTCGTAAAGGACAGTTTATTTCTTGTTCCTACATCTGAGGATGAAGTTATTTCTATTTTGAATTCCCTTGACAACAAATCGGCTGCTGGTGAAGATGATATTAAAGCCCTACCGATTAAGGCAGTTGCAGATGACATAGCAAAGCCCCTATCTCGTATTTTCAATCAAATGCTAACCCTTGGTATCTTCCCACAACGACTGAAAATTGCTCGCGTTACTCTAATACACAAAGGTGGTAAATACAATCAGTTAAACAATTACAGGCCAATCTCAGTGTTGTCACTGTTCTCCAAAGTTGCAGAGCGAATCCTATATAAACGATTTAGCACTTTTTTATCGTCAAGGAAAGTGATAGTTGAACAGCAGTACGGATTTCAGAAGGGGAAATCGACCGAAATGGCCCTGCTGCATATTAAAGATAAAATCATCCGTAACATCGAAGCCAAGTTATTTACAGTTGGAATCTACCTAGACTTTCGTAAGGCGTTTGATTCTATACAACACCATATCTTGTTCAGTAAGCTTGAGGCATATGGTTTTAGAGGCACAGCACAAAGTCTTATACGGAGTTATTTACACTCGAGGGCTCAGTTTATTTCCATACATGGCATTACGTCAGGAAAAGAAAACATTAAATACGGCGTTCCTCAGGGCTCTATACTCGGCCCGTTGTTATTCATACTGTATATAAATGATATAATTAACATTTCAACTGCGGGTGAGGTGTTGCTGTACGCTGACGACACAAGTGTCTTTTTTTCTGGGCAGAGCCTTGAGGAACTTGAGACCACGTCGAACGCATGGCTGAATGACCTTGGTTTATGGGTACATACAAACAAGCTTCAAATAAATACTAGCAAAACAAAATATATGATATTTTCTGCAAAAAACAAGCCCATTCTCAACAATGTGAACCTGTACTATAATGATGCTTTGCTTGAGCGTGTAGATTGTCATACATTCTTAGGTGTTACTTTCCAGTCAAACCTAACATGGTCCCACCATGTGGGAAATGTAAGAATGAAAGTAGCGAGATGTATTGGAATGTTAAGCCGCCTTCGAAATCTTATCCCTGTCAGGCTCAAAAAGCAGCTCTATTTCTCACTAATACACTCTCTCTTTAATTACTGTTGTTTAGTATGGGGTACCGGAATTAAGACTGATAATGACAGACTATTTGCACTGCAGCGGAGGGCCATTAGAGCATTATATAAGGAAAGTTTAGACACCGTAACGTTCATGGCAACACATAATATCCTACCTTTCCACGATATATACAAGCAGAAATTATCTGTGTACGTATTTTCTGAAGTGTCGAGCAATTATAATAGATTTTCTAGTCATTATCTAAATAGGGATACTGGTCACAATCTGCGGAAGACTTTCATTGTTGTAGATAAACCTCGGACTAATTATGCTAAACAGACAATTGATCATCAAATCATGAAACTATGTAATAATTACCCAGACATACTTGATATCGCAAGAACAAGTAGAAGTCTGCCAACTTTCAAACGGAGAATAAAACCTCTTTTCACTTCAATAGAAAACCAAATACATGACTAAAGTAGATGCGAAATCGAAATGTATTGTGCTATTCCTTTACATTGTTCCAGAGTTTCATAACTGTTGTTACATTTCCTTATGTTTTGTTATTGGCACGTGTCTGAATGCGTATTTTGTACTGCGGTGATAGTTTTTAACTCGGTGTTTTTGTTTCATATACGGTGAAGATTGTTATATGTAGTTGAATGTGCATTGCCTGTACTTTGTACCCGCTGCTGTTGCGCCCAGTGGGGCCAGGACCTCGTCAGGAGACTAATTACCTCCTTTTGTCCTGCCCCACGGGCAGTACCATGTATTGCCCACACAATCACTGAATAAATAAATAAATAAATAAATAAATTTGTTCCAAACTAATATGCTGCTTTGGAATAAGAAGAGAATGCCCGCAGAGAAAACGAATTAACCGGTTACATCTCCCAGCACTTTTTTGATAAGAACAGAACTTTAAGTAGTATTCCGCAATGGTTTATGCTTTTCCTTCTGTATTTTTTTTGTACCACACCCATGACAGTGCATGCTGCCTGGCTTGGGGGACCTCGAGCGCTGAAATTAATTGCAGGAATTCTGTTACTTTTTTCACTACTCTGCCTGTTAAGTTATGTGGTATCTCATAGAGTCCACGGAGATAGAATTATTGGCAAGAATGTCTAACGTATTCGTTGTAGGTGTCTTCATCGAGCGTGTAAATTGTGTTATTAATATATGACTGCATGCTGAGAAGAAAGATATAAAAACGACAGAGAGTACACGAAACATCGAACGCGACAGCAGGAGGAGGCCGTGGCCGCGTACATGGTTGGGCCATCTATGCGCACAGTAGCCGAAGATATAGACAGCCGCAGTCGCCGTTTGCTGCCGCTAAGAGCAAACAGGCCGCAGCTAAAAGGAAGCGCGCCCGAAGGACTGCGTTGGCTTTCCGCTACAGCAGGCCGTGGTAAGGCACTACCGCTTTCTCTTTATTATTTCCATGTCATCAATTCAATTTACGGCAGATAATCCGGCGACTTTCTAAATCCTGAGGAAAGTCTCCACTCTGACGACTCCTTAGCACTCCTCCCTAACTCCACTTATGCTACTTTAATCACTGGGTGGGCATCGAACAAAGCATGTCAATGTCATATTGTACAAAATACTTGAACTTCTAAACTTTGCTATGATTCCTTCACCATTAAGAAATTGTAACGCGTCAAAGGGCTTTTTTTATACTCCTTTTCAAAGGGATTTTTTTATAATCAGACTCCAGAGAAACGACAAAAAAAAAAAAAAAGTCGAGTGCGAATTTGATCATTTTCTGCCAGCGACGAGTAAGAACCGCTTTTTTTCTCAAGCAAAGTGACCATGATTGAACATGGCCATCAGCATTCCTCTGTTGTCAGCGCTTGTGGGTTAATGACAAAGGGCTAGTACAGTTCAAGGCTTCATGGAAGAATTTTTTAGCTGCGAAGGCTTTCTCTACCGGTTGTTATGGTAAGCGAAATCGTGTCTCCACTATACGCCACTGCCTTATGCTTTCTCTTTGTTGGCTGATAACTTATTGTTTATATCTCTCCATTTCGCCCCTTATTTTGCATAATCTTCAAAATAAATACTGGGGCGTGCTGTCGAAATTGGATTAGGAGTATGCTGCCGAAATCAAAACTTCCTTTAAAATACGCACTTCATCAAAAATACCATGACTTTGTTATAGGAAGGAGCCTCGGAAGGCGTATATAGGATATCACGGACAGTTAGTGTGTAACGAAACTTCGTAAATTTATTCCTCTGGTTTGTTGATGCAACAGATCACTTCTCCAATACTAGTCGCTTCTCGTTAGGAAAAGCATAGTTCGTTTCAGCGTACTGCGTAATCCCATGTAGGGGTTAAAAAATGGCTACAGCCAGCAAGCGCAAAACAGCCTTGAGGTTTCGCTCTATTTCTCTCACGCTTTGAATTTGTGATCTATGAAGAAGATTCGGTCCATGAACCCGCCTGCGTTAAAAGAGAAACGCGTTCGTACGGTTCTGTGCCGCCATGCAAATTAAAGATCTTAACAGGATATGAAAAATAAAGAAGGGAAATAATAAATAAATAAATAGCAACAAAAATGAATGGTGGTGGCAAACAGCTACAGTAAGCACCCTTGCAGTTTCCAAGAGTGTCGACACACAACTTGCGCAGTAATAATTCGGAACTCTAAAAGTATCGGAACTATAAAAGCACCATGACGGCTCTTTCAGCCTCTAGTACCTCCGGTTACATCCTAGATGTTTACTTTAGCTTTCTGAATCTGTGTTTGCTTTGGTCACTATTTTGTTGTGCTCAACTGCGCCAGATGGACTACGGCTCAGATACACATTCAGGTAGAAAAAAAGGGAGATTTTTTCTTCACGTCTTTTTATTTCCTTCTTTTTTTGCGTTGCTACTATTTGTCCGAAAGATGTACACAAAATACATAACTTGCCGACGAATAAAGACACAGATAGACGAACTAAGCGAATGCTTATTCGGGCTTTACAGGTCAGGGATGAAAGGAAACATTATGGCATAACAGGGAGAAACAAAAAGAAAGCATGAAATATGTAATCTAAGTTAAACATGAAAGATGTGAAATGAGGACAATTTGCTCTACCAGTAGAATATTTGTTTTATGTTGGACTCACGGAAGAAGTATTACGTCATCAGGCATGCGTCATCAGGCATGCGTCATCAGGCATACCGTCATCAGGCATACCCTTAGGTATGCCTGATGACGGAGGCTAAAAGTTGAAAATAATTTATGCATTGCTCGTTCTCGAGTTTTCCGTTAGCTGAAAACATTTGAGGTATTTTTTCCTTCTCTTGCACAGATTTAAAGCAAAAAAAAAATTATTAGCTTAAGATTTTGCCTTGACTTTCTCGTTGTGTTTTATATCTGTTTTAGAGAAGAATGGTAAATATTTAACGAGAACAAACTCGAAGTGTGCGAGGGGATCAATTAATAAATTTTGTTACCAGTCGTGTGGCGCCACTAATTCGCCACTTGAGTGGAACATCGGGAAATTAAAGTGCGCTATTAAGTGTCCTCAGATGAGCGCACAGACGCCGCTCGTCGACTTGGATTGCCTGTGCTTGCTTTATTTGCTAACTTTGTTCAGTAAACACCTGTTGAAGTGGCGTCAAAAAGCAGCAAGCTCTTTGGCACTCAACTGCCTTCTACTAGACACCGTGGCCTCTCCTAATGTGTTGGAGGCCACTTTGCCATAGGGGTCCGAAACGACGACATATGCACGTCGCACCTTAATGAAAGTGCGTCGACCGGATGCATGAAGTTGTGTGGACCACCGGGAACTCGAATTCCGAGGTAGGGGACCGCTTTTGCCAAATTTAAAGGACTTTTGTGTGCCGAGAGGAGCGCCCGCAGCTGGGCCTAACGTCGACTCCGGCCTTGGCCGGAGGAGCGGTAGGCACAGCCCGAGCCTCGGTGAGGCCGCCAGCGGAACATCGATTCATCGGTGATTACGCAAGTGAGCATTGACCTAAGATAACTACAGCTATGCGAGTAGAGGTGGACGGCGTCGAAATTCCGCCGGACCAGTGCACAAGATCGCAAGGCTGGAAAACTGCCGGCGAGAGGGTCAGGCACAAAGGCATGGGCAAGTTAGGCCTAAATGCCGTACTTCAAACGAACCAAGATGGCGCCAAGGCCATGGCTGCCACTGGCAGCGATACACGTCACTCAAGGGCGAAACGTATAAACAAGGGCAAATTGTTGAAGGGCGCGCGCATGCCAGACTTGCCGCGCGGCGACATAAAGATCGTATTACGACCACGAGGCGGGCTCCACGTGAGCGACGTGACCCGCGTTGAACTAAGTCGTGCAATTGTGGCGGCGGCACAGATCCCCGGCAATGAAGCAAGTGAAGATGTCGTGTGCCCCAACCTCCAGCAGAATATCGTTGTGGTGAGCACCTCCAAGAGAGAGAACGCCGACCTATACACTGCAGTCGGAAGGATCGACATACGCGGCACGGCACACGAAGTAAGTACCTACGAAACGGCCCCCCACGGCACGGTGAAGGGCGTCATAAGGGGCATCCCGCTCGAGGATACGGCCCAGGATATTCAGGACAATGTTGTGCACAAGCATAACCCAACGGCGCTACAGGCAAACCGGATCGGTAAGACCCGATCAGTCGTCATTGCTTTCGAAGGGCATAAAGTACCCAAATACGTGAGATACGGCAACCTGCTCATGGAGTGCACGTTACATAGAAAACAAATCGACGTATGCTATGCGTGCGGAAGAGTGGGCCACAGAATGGACGTGTGCCCGGATCCTTCGAACACGATGTGTCGAGGGTGCGGAATCTCCAACCCCGCCGAAGATCACGAATGTGTCCCGAACTGTGGCCTGTGCGGAGGCAAACACCTGACAGCGGACAAGGCCTGCAAAGCCCGCTTCAAGACACCCTACGTCGTCCGCCGGCGGCGCTGGGAACGGCGCCGAGCAGAGGAAGAAGACATCGAGAGAAGGAACCAAGACAAGAGAGGTCCTGCAGGCGGACCCCACCGCAGCGCCTCCAAACAACGGGGCCGGTCACACACGCCGGGCCGCAACAGCAACAACAGTGGCTGTCAACAACAGTCGCCAGAGTCAACCGGACACCGAGGGATCGCCGAGAAAAAGGTGGGCCGGACCAACAGGTCTCCCGTCGCTCTAACCAGCGACACCGAATTCCCACCCCTCACCCCCTCCCAACCCCTTAACTCACAAGCGAATCCGCAAAAGGACAGTAGCGAAGTGATAGAGCTTAAGAGGATCATAGAGCGCCAAAACGCTCAGATCCAGGAACAGAACGCCCAAATACAGGCGCTTATGAATAAGATCGAAACGCTAGCGAGTAACGGCAGCTTGGCAAATTCAGGACCCCAAGACAACACGGCGACAAGCAACGCCGCAGGCTTGCGCAAGGTGCCGCGGAGGGCCCCCCCCTCGCCCCGCCAAGGGCGGACAGCTGGAGAGGCTGAGGCCATGCAACGTGCAGCAAATAACCTAGAGGCGATGGACGCCGAAGAGAGCCCCGCGAGCGGAGAGGAAACTGCGAACGCAGAGACCGCGACCACGGTAACGACACAGATCCCGCGAGAAGGAGAGCTTATGGCCATTTTGGCCGCAATTTCCCAAATTAACGAAAGGCTCAGCAAAATAGACGACCGACTTAAAGCTGTCGAGAGTCAGCCTCAGACGCCATCGGCGAAGCACAAACGTCAAGCGCTAAAAGTAGCCTCAACATCGGTGAGGAACCACTTCGCGTCCCTGAAAAAGGAGCGGGCCGAAAAAATAAAAAACGCGATCGCGAAAAGGCGCAATCGACTCGAGACAGCCGGAAAGGATGATGCAGAAGCCAAGTAAGAAGCACAAGAAGACCGGGGGGGAAACCACCGTGATTTACCAATGGAACTGCCGTGGGATTCGCAACAAAGAAGCGGAACTAATGTTATACATTGACGGGCAAGACAACAAGCCTGATGTAATTGCTCTACAGGAGACGAACGGGAAACCAAGACTTCCGGGGTACGTCACTTACACGGACCCCACGGAGAACGGAACGGCGGTGCTCGTTCGCAGCAACGTGGCGGCAACTCAACATGTTACGGCGCAGGGCGGGTGCGAGCACACGCTGGTCGAAATTCATGCAAGAGAAATTGGCAGCGCGGGCAATTTATTTGTAATGAGCGCGTACTGTCGGCCGTCACAACGGCAGTACGAATTTGACCGCATCGTGAGTCAGGCGAAAGGGTTGGCGGGGACCAGGCCGCTCCTGATCCTCGGCGACTTTAACGCCCCTCACACAACATGGGGCTATAAGTTCCAGTCAAAAAGAGGAAAAGCATTGGCCAAAGCAATGGAGGATCACGAGATTGCCCTCCTGAACGAGCCTGACGTAACTACCAGAAGAGGCAACAGTGCCGCGAGGGACACTACGCCAGACCTTTCGTGGTTATCGGGAACGCTAGACGTCTCCTGGAGAAGTGAAGAAGTGGACCTGGGTTCTGACCACAGCGTGATCGGCACCACGATCCGAGGTTCCCGATATCGGGCTGTGTTGGGGACAGCGCGGATCACGGATTGGGACAAGATGAGAAAGTTCACCCAGGAACAAGAAGAGGCGTCTGAAGAAGAATCGGGACGAGCTGAAACACAACAGACCTACACCGAATGGTCGAGGGACCAGAAGAAGACCCTCCAAAAATTTACCCAAGAAATCGCAACGACTTCGCAGACACCGTACGTGGACGCCAGACTGACGCACATGTGGGCGGCCCGGCACTCGTTAACGCGGCGATGGAAACGTCAGCGGCACAACAGAAAACTGGCCAAGCGCATAGCAGCCTTGAACAAGCAGATCGTCGAGCACGCGGCCAAACTATGCAGGGAGAATTGGCTGAAGACCTGCGACGGCCTGCAGGGCAAGCTCTCGACGTGGAAGACGTGGTGCCTCTTGAGGCATCTGATCGACCCGCTGAGTAGCAAAACTGCGACCAATCGCAACCTTACCAAAGTATTGAACATGTACAAGGGAGACGGCCGCAGGCTCCTGGAAGACCTGAAGGCGAAGTACCTAAAGACAGAGAAGGGACAGTACCCGGAGCCAGAGAGGTACGAAGGACCCGACAACGAAGACCTGGACCGGCCGTTTTCCATGACGGAATTGTGGACAGCGATAGATCAAAGTAACAAGAAAAGTGCACCCGGCAGGGATGCCATAACATACAAACTACTCAGTAACATGAGCAGTAAAGCGGCCCGCGGCCTCCTAGGGCACATCAACGAAGCCTGGGAGAGCTCGCGGTTGCCGAAGGAATGGAAGGACGCCGAGGTCTGCTTCATTCCAAAGCCCTCACGATAGACAACATGCGGCCCATCTCCCTCACGTCCTGCGCGGGGAAGGTGATGGAGCGTATGGTCCTTCGCCGGCTGCAGAAGCACCTCGAAGAAACAGATCAGATGCCGGAGACGATGAACGGCTTCAGGCAACATCTCAGCACCCAAGACGTGATGATCCAACTTCACGAACTGGTCGTCAAGCCGGTAACGAAGCACACGCCGCGCGGGATACTCGCCCTCGACCTGAAGGGAGCGTTTGATAACGTGTCCCACGCGAGCGTGTTGCGGAATCTGAATATGACCAGGTGTGGCCGAAAGACATTCGACTACATCAAAGAATTTCTGTCAAACCGAACAGCGACCATCAGAATAGGGGAGGAGAAGTCAGACCCTGTCGAGCTGGGTGATAGGGGCACCCCACAGGGATCGGTCTTGTCGCCCCTGCTCTTCAATCTGGCCCTCCTGCCCCTGCCCGGTCTACTCAAGCAAATCGAAGGCGTGGACCATGCGTTCTACGCCGACGATATTACGGTGTGGACAGCTCGAGCCGGTTCTGATGCCTGGATGGAGGAAGCCTTGCAGAAGGCGGCAACAACCGTGCACGAGTACGCAAAGTCATGCGGACTGAGCTGCGCTCCCCAGAAATCAGAGTTGCTTATTATCCAACCGGGAAAATCCAAGAAAGAGCTGCCGCCGAACGTGATCGTCACCATCGACGGAACGGCTATCAAGCCAACACAGCAGATTAGGATCCTCGGCCTACTACTTCAGGCCGACGGGAAGGCACACGCCGCCGTCACAAAGATCAAAACTACAACCGAACAGATACTCAGTATGATCAGAAGGGTATCTAATAGAAACCGAGGCCTCAAAGAGGACGATGTCATGCGCCTGATACGCGCATTCGTCGTGTCACGGGTTACCTACTCCGCCCCCTATCTCCAGCTGACGAAGGCGAATAGGGACACCCTAAACACGATGCTTCGTAAGGCAACGAAGCAAGCACTGGGCATTCCCATATACTCGTCCACACAAAGACTGCTGGACATGGGCGCCCACAACACGGTGGAGGAGCTCATTGAAGCCCACCTCTCTAATCAGAGAATCCGGCTCAGTCATACGAAACACGGACGAGCCGTCTTACGCAAGATAGGATAGCAGATTGAGCCAGTACCCCTCAAGGAAGCCCTTCCGGAAGACTGGAAGACGGCCATTCAGACCAAACCCCTTCCCCGGAACATGACGCCGGGCAAGGACGACGAGAGGCGCACCGCGCGGGCCAAAGCCGTAGCCCGAAAGCTGGAAGAGAACCCCAGGGTCCTCTACGCGGACGCCTCGCTCCGAAAACACAGTGACCGTGCAGCAGTGGTGGTTACGTCAAAAGACAGGCTGATCGTCAGCGCGTCCATAAAGACAACAGACGCCGCAGTTGCAGAAGAAGCGGCCATGGCCCTCGCACTCGCACAGCCGAGCGTAGACACCGTGGTTACTGACTCAAAGACAGCCTACAGAAGCTTCCGCAGAGGGGTAATATCCTCCGCGGCCCGAGCCATTCTATCCAAGTGCAAGCCTCCGGGAAGAGCTATAGAGCTCGTGTGGGTCCCGGCTCACTCGCAGGTAGCAGGCAACATCATCGCAGACTACCATGCCCGAGAAATGTCAATCCGGGGCGAGAACGAGCCGGAAGAGCTACCGCATCCGGTTACCAGCTTTCGGGAAATTACAAGTATGTACCGAGAGGAAAGGTGCAGACTGCCAGAACCGCACCCCAAGCTCACCAGGCAACAACAGACGATCCTGCGCCGAGCGCAGGCGGGATCGCTTGCGCATCCCGTATTGATGAGCCGCATGTACCCTGCGGAACACGACATGCTCTGTCCTTTTTGTAAAAAAGAAAAGGGCACCCTGCCGCACGTTTTGGCAGAATGCAAACAACTCAAAACCCCCCCTCCTCCCCTTCCCGCCAACACCCCCAATCCCCAACCCCTTGAGCGATGGGAGACCTTGTTGTCCAGCCCCGCCCTATCGATCCAGCTCGCACTGACAGACAGGGGCCAGGAGCTGCTGGAAACATATGGGTCCCGCAACTAGGGAACCACCCCGTCTGGTGCAAGCATGCACCACCGAATTATTTCGGGCTTAATAAATGTTGATTCCTCCTCCTCCTTCTACTAGGTCAACTTTCACGACAAAGATCCTTTCTTTGACGACCATCTTTCAAATGTAGCAGGCATCAATATATCGACGAATGATCTTATTAGCAGTTGTCAGTCGTCGGTTTCTGACTTTGTGAAGAAGCGCCGGATTTTTACTGATCTATACTAGCGGCCAACATGTAGTATGAGGTAAATAAAGCCAAACGGGTTCATGCCACTTTCATTCGATTTCAGTTCGTTCTATTTCTTTTTGGAGGCCCGGAGGCATAAACAAGATGAGGCAGGTAAACATGTTTAATGTTATTTAAAGATCAAAACACTGAAATGCAATGCAATACAAGCAAAAAGAACAGACACACAATGACAGTAAAAAGACGAAGATACTAATAAAGAATAAACAGCAAATAGACAAATACACAAAAGTCATAGAATAGAACAAAAGAACTTCACTGAGTGACAAAAATATTTAATGTATAACGATATTCTAACGTGTGTACATGTGAGTATGATTTCAGATAGGGACTACTCTACAACCAAATAAAGAATTAGTGCTTTATTTCCAATACACGGAAAGGAATGTGTAATGAACTCTTGCTGTGGTTTAAAAAAGAAAGAATGTTAAGGGGTATTTTTAGAAGTTGCGCCTGGTCCTTGATGGTAATCTCAGTTCAGTTCAGGCGTTCAGTCGTGTCCGACTCTTCATGACCCTATGGACCATGTCACGCCACGCTTTCCGGTCTTTCACTATCTTCTTAACATCACATTGCTTCATCTGCAATGCCTCGAGAATGCCATCTAACCATCGCGTTCGCTGCCTACCCCTTCTCCGGCGACCCTCAACCTTTCCCAACATCAAATCTTTCTCCAGCGACTCCTCTCTTCTCATCAGATGACCAAAGTAGCTGAGCTTTAACTTTAGAATTTGACCCTCCAATGAGCAGTCAGGGTTTATGGTCGACAATATCGACTGATTTGATCTTCTGGCAGTCCAAGGAACTCTTAAGAGTCTTCGCCAGCACCACAATTCAAACGCGTCAATTCTTCGGCGGTCAGCCTTTTTCACAGTCCAACTCTCGCATCCATACATCACAACTGGAAAGACCATAGCACGGGTTATACGGATCTTGGTTGGCAGACTAATGTCTCTGCTCTTTACTAGGCGGTCAAGGCTAACCATTGCTCTCTTTCCCAGAAGCAGGCGTCTCCTAATTTCATGGCTGCAGTCTCCTTCCGAGGTAATCTTGGCGCCCAAGAACAGAAAATCTGTTACAGCTTCCACTTCTTGTCCATTGATGCTCCAGGACTTGATAGGGCAAGACGCCATGATCTTTGTCTTTTTAATGTTCAGTTTAAGCCCAAACTTCTCACTCTCTTCTTGTACGCGCATCAGAAGTCTCTTGAGTTCCACTTCACTTTCTGCCATTAAAGTGGTATCATCCGCATATCTAAGGTTGTTGATACGTTTTCCAGCAATCTTCACTCCAGCTGAAGACTCGTCCAGACCGGCCTTTCTCATGATGCACTCTGCATATAGGTTAAATAGGCAGGGCGACAGTATGCAGCCTTGCCTTACCCCTTTCTCAATCGGAAACCAATCAGTAAGACCATGCCCAGTTCTGACTGTGGCCTCTTGCCCTTCATATAACTGAGAACGAAGTGAGTAAGGGCAGTTAAAACTTTATTTCAAGTAATGTGGCACTGAATTGCTTTGAGTAAGCCCAAGGGATAAAGTGGGCAACGCAATTTTGAATGCTTTTGAGTTCAGCCTTTTGGTGCTGAAGAACGTTTTGCTCTTATTTTTGCACAAGTAGCTCGAAGCAGGCGTTCATGACCGCCCATATGGTTCCGACTTGCGGAGCTTATACACTGCCAGTGTAGGTTATAGAACCTGGGATCCACGCCGAGCCCTGTGAGCTAGCACACATTGAAGCCGACCAGACCATGTGGAAATGAAAAGAGCTTAGCTCTCAGTTGCTATACTGATAGCGCCAGCGCAGCAAATGTAGCTGTGAAACACCGGCTCTCCGCTTGTCGCGAAGAGGGCCACACAGCCGGGGATCAGACCCCATAGTAGCTGGCGCACCAAACCAACTGGAGGAACTAGATATAAACAGGATGATCGCTTGATAAAAGGGTGAAAGCATGACTGAAGCACTGTATAGTCACGTATGAAAGAGCACTGAAAAAGGGTTGAGAGGGAGCCAAAGTCCACAAGTTGAGCCAACGTTTCGATAAGGAGAGTTGTCTTCGTCTGGACAGGGCGATTACCATTGGCAGGATTTAAAGGCTCTTTTTTTTTTTTTTGACAAGAAGAAAGGCCAGGGGGAGGGAGGGAGAGAGGAGAAAGAAGCTGGACAAGAAGTAAAAGAATGCTTCCTTGGGTATGAATTTCTGTTCTCGGAACCGGATACCGCTACCTGAAAAAATTACACAAAAAGCGTAAGCAGCAAGTAAAACTACAATGCGAGGTAGACGATGAATCGGCACCTAAAACAGGTTCGATACTGTTGCGTGCTGAAAGGGGACAGGCATTCCAAATGGATCTGATAAGCAGTACAACAGCAGCGGAATAGTCAATAATAGCTTTCTGCAAGAAGGAGAGGACAAAAAAACAAAAAAGTAATCAGAGTGAATCCCAATTGCCAAGCCGGACATTATTTGAAGCAAAGGATTTAAGGGGAAAGCAAGGTAAGAAGTGACAAGATAAATCCATGTTTGGTAAAGCGCGTGCGGCTTATATTATTGCGGGGAGGGGGGGGGGGGGGGTAGAGTATACACTTTTTTTTTTACTGTGACTAAACTGTACAATTAACGCTTTATGGGATAGTTTGTCCTTGGTTACGGTACAAGGGTGATATAATTAAGTGATTCTAACATCTTTTGAGATATTTATTTCTGTAGGTTGCAATGTTCTAAATTTAAGGATTAGATATACCTCATTTACTTTCTGTATGTTGAAGTTTTAAACCCTGACCAAAGAATAAATAATTAAATTTCATCTAACTTATGGCCATTCTGATTGAAATGCTGGGAAACTGCTTTCGGGGGGTTTATGCCTCTGTCTGCCTGATGAATATTTAGCCTTATGCTCATTGATTGTCTTGTCTCTCCGATATATTGTTTGTGACAGAAGCAGCATTCTAGAAGGTAGGTAAAGTTTTACGATGTACAATTAAAGCCTTATTTTATTTGGAAGTGAAATTTCTTGCAGTACTTCTAACAGCAATGTCGTTTTGTAAATAATTGAATGTCTTACATCAGGGTTGAGAACAAGGATGTGGCTGTGTTTGACTTTTGTTGTAGAGTTTGGAATGCACTAGAATATCTTTTGAGATGCCTGTTACATTTGTGTGTTACCCTTGACACTTCCGGAATATTTCCTTCAGGAGTTTGTTACATGTTAGCATGGAGTGGTATTTCCGCAGAAATGTTTGAAATGGCATTAGAGTGCTCCGTTGCATAAGAAGGCTAACACTCAGTGTTAGCTTTTGGTCGTTTCGCAAGCTCCTCGTTTCGGTTTCAAGCGGTTGTTTTCTAGAGCCCTTGATAACCATTTCCCGGCAGCTGTGTTGCTAATCGGGTCCCTTTGAAATGCCTGCTCCCTTTCAGGAAACACTTTTCAGCATCAAACCTGCTTTCAGTGTTGACTTATGATCTACCTCACATTGTAGTTTTTCGTACTGCTGGCACTTTGTATTTTATTTTTCAGGTCATGGGATCACTGCTTCAAGGCTGAGATATCATACCTAAGAAAATATTTTTTCACTCCTTGTCCTGCTTCTTTTGCCCTCTTTCTCTCTCCTCCCTTTCCTTTTTTATTCTGGAGCAAAAGCTTATTTAAACCCTACCCGTGATGATCGCACTTTCCAGACGACGACAAGTTTTCTCATCAAAACTCGGGCTCAGCTTGCGAACTGAGGCTCCTCCTCAACCCTTGTCAAGTACTCTTTTCATGCTGTGTAGCCACCTTTTTTCTCTCGTTATACATTGCGTAGCCACTTGTTTAAATAAGATAAAACATCTGCAGGTGCAATGAATATCTAGCGAGACTGGGAGCGGGGTGACCAATAGTTGTTTGTGCTTAGGTTTAGCTCGTTGTCTGTGTTCGACGTCTCAACGTGCTTGTGCCAGCATTGCCATCCTGATTGAGTATACCCACATGTAATCCAGGGTTTGACAGAACGCCGTGTGGTCGTATCCATCTGGTCTGGCATGGCAAAATGTATCTTGGGTAACTGAACAATTGTCAAAAAACAGTTGCCGTTTCGGAACCCCTACTAGTTCTTTGTTCAAAATGTGGTCAGTCACTCAAGATACGTTTTAGCAGTATGTCCAGATAAACCCTACTTGCCGACAACAAGACCAAGCCAAAGACTGCAGACGGATCAAGGAAGTGTATGCATGTTAGGATAGCGAACCGTGCCTGTATGCTAAAACAAGAATGTGTGGATGGAGGCAGACATTGCAAGCATTCGAGACAAGTTTAAAATATTTGCTTCAACTGCATTTACAAATAGTTTTGAGAAACGGCGACTCGCAATGACCCACAACCAATAAAGTGAAACTTTCCTGCACGTTTCCAGCCTGCCCTTCCCCGATGATGTCAACGGGACCTTTTCTTGTTGACATCGTTGGACTACGCCCAACTGACTCGGGTGATCCTAGCGAGCACGCAGTAGCGACCTACGTTTCCTTAATAATTTCGGCGTGTCGGCGTGTGTTGAGTTCGGGCCAGAAGAAAGAGCATTCTATCTGATAGCAAATATCCTCGGTATGAGTGAAAATAGCTTCAAAGTGTTTGCTTTGCTGAAGCAAGTCGTCGATCCCTAGTGTGCCCTTTCTAGCCTCGGTATCTTCATCGTCTCTGAAGAAAGCTTTTCTCCGCCTAAGAAAGCTATACATACTATTTTAGTTTTTTATTACTTGTGAAATTGTGTAGTTACCTACCAGTATCAGATCAGTCATGAGGTCAGTGAGGCGACCACTGCAGTACCATGCCTTTGCGCCTGTTTATTCACTTCTCTTTCACGGACTGTTTTTACTCATTTGTGGCACTTTCTTGCCTTATGCTCCTCTAGCAACGTCCACCAACAAATTATTTTGTTCCTGTCTATTTTTATTCCTCATTATTTCTTTATTTTTTCTACGCGGCATAGAAAATCCTCAACATCCAGACCACGTGCATAGAAACGCCCATGCCGCGAAAGCAATGAGGCGAATGATATTAAGCGCTAATTGTTTACTTATCGGTGCATTCCTGATAAACACTGCCCTCATGGCATTATGCAAGTGAGGTGTATCCTCTGATAAGCAGTGCGAATGTATGTTAGGTTAGGGTGAATATTCCGTTGCTTTTTTCTTGCGGTAAAGGAGGGTGTGGCATGGGAGGTGTGTTGATCATAGCATACAAGGGGCAATTGTAGGCTTCTAATTAGGTGTTTTGTGAGATACAGTGACAAAGGAGACTACTTAGAAGACGCAGTACTTAGCATATAAAGTATGTCGCGTATTTTCTATCATAATGAGTCTCAACCCTGCAGTTCCCAGCAAACCTAACTGTTTTCTTTGCCTTGTATTCATATATAACGCAAGTAAACATGTGTGGGCTCTTTCGTGAGTACGACTGGAATAATTTAGAGGCCTGTTTACTTGGTGCGAATTTTGATCATTGCCATAAAATGAAAGTTTTAAATTACTTGCGGAATATTAAGCTCGCTGGTATGCATAAACTTTCAGGCAAAAGAAAGTCAGGGAAGGTAAATGCTGTAAACTCTCTTCAACAAGCCTTGACGTGCCGGGTTACTCATTTTTACACGTCCTCTCAGCTCCCTGCTTCGGTAAATATATATTCAAAAAATTTTTCAGAAGTGGCACATCTCTTATATATAGTATATTTTTACTCTATTTGGCATGACTTCTTTGTAAATTAAGAAAAAAATAGAAAAGATAAATATAACCAATTTTGCACTGCTTTTGGAGATTCGCATTGGTAGCTTGTGCAAGTTTTAAGTGTTTGATTCTGAAGCCACCAAATATCGACAAGATCCCAACCCTATTGCTTTGTTAACGTTTATTATCTTGCTAGATCATCTGTGGGGCTACAAGAGAGTACCGCGCTTCATGAGTCTTTTTTTTTTTAGACACTACATTTGCAGCAAACCGATTGAGGCGATGTTCATACAGCACTAGCCAAAGCAATAAAATCGCACTTGGGTTTGAAGTTATGGAGAAATGCTACACTCAACCAATCACTCACTTTCTATCCTTCGGCCGCACACTGAAGTATATCTTTCTAATGAAAACGTGATTCACTGCCGCGTACTATTGAGGCAATTGCAGCTCCCATTCACTTCAGACATTTATGCCTGTAAAGCATGCACTGCCACAGAGCTGTGCCGCATGCGGAGATGCCAACCTTAATAAGAAATTTAATAGGTTGCCGAAGCCGTGATTTACGGTCGTGCCAAATCATGGTCGTAATGACATCTGAGACTAAGGAATGCACATTATTACTTTCATTAGTATAAATAAATACCTACATAAACACTATGTTTAATAGCATGAAACGATATCGTCATTGAAGCTCGCCTGCGGTTTCTTTTGCGGATCCGCGTTCACGCACATTGCTACTTCCTTAATCACTCACCCATTATTCTGTGCTTTTGTTTTCTCGCACATATTTACTCGCATGCTCTCGTAGGGTGCCCAATTATCTGAAAGACTACCTGCCATAGATATCTACAAAGCTCCGCTTTAACCATAGCTTGCGGATGCGCTTGCGCAGCTTAGGAGTAGCATGCCCGGAATGTTTTTTCCACAACGTCGGCAATGCCGGCCCCAGATTTTGTGGACAAGGGGCTCTTTAACACTCGCATTCAAAGAAAAACAACACATTGATGTGGCAGAGTGGGAATAGCAAAAAGGCGAACAGTGTGTGCTCCACCGCGGTAGTGCATTGTAAGACGCCCGACTACTGTGCCGGAATACCCGGGTTCGATCCCAACCGGCAGTGCTGCGTTTCGATGGAGGCGAAACGGAGAGGCGTCCGTGTGTTGTGTGATATCAGCGCACGTTAAAGATCCCCAAATGATCGAAAGACTTCGTTGCCCTCGACTGCGGCTCCCTTTTCTCTCACTTTCTTTTCCACATTTCTCCCTTCCCTTACGGAGTGGGTCAGGAGTCCACAGAAACAAGTGTGACAGATACTGCACCTTCCCTTCCTATGCACAAATATTATATTATTAGTTCTGCTAGACACATATTAATTACAGAATTTTTAATATATGGCTTTTAACTTTGATGTGCACTTGCCGCGAAAATAACGAATTTTTAGCCCTACCATCGTACATTATTTCACACTGGGATGTGGACAGAAGTTATGGCGGACACTTAAGCTACTCTTTTAAGGGTATGACGCGACAGCGGAGGCTACCAGCCCACATATAAAGCCCTGTTTTAGCCAAACCGTATGAAAGTAAATGCAAGATACCTGGCATGTTGATTCTTATATCACCCTCTCATATGAATGGAGAGGCCAGAGTTGGCAGCTCGTGCTATGCTTAACGTCGGGTGACCCTACATTCAGTCAGTGCGCAGCCATGAGTTGCGAGCTACCGTCTGTCAACGCCATGCTTGCCAAGCTAATGCCGGCGCCGATGCCGGATAATCAGCGACCGGGGCCTTATATGCTATCTTGTTCAAGTTTGGGCTGACACTTAAGCTCCGCCTTTATAGTATGACGCGAGAGAGCTAATGGCTCCCGTCTCCAGCTTCAGTTGCGGTTTCTTGTTCGCGTACTAGTGGTCTCTGACCGTTTATTTACCTATCTATTAATTATTCATCTGATATACTTTGTTTCATGTTAGCCACCTATCAGCCATAAGCGATCACTTGATAAATATATAACGTTCCGCTTTAACCAAGCCACACAAAAGGTGTCTGAATTACCTTGGAGGTGAGCGCCTTACACGTCATCCAGGAGCGCCTAGAAGGTTGACTCCTACTTTAGCCTGAAATGAACGACATAGTTTCGCGGATTCTACTTTGTTTGTTATGAATTGTGGTCTCATTACGCCACAAACCAATCGACGAATCCGGACTCGGCCATGTCACTTACCATTTTCCACGTGCTAGTTCCACGCCTGTTTCTTTTTTTCGCGCACAACGGCGATGACGACGCCGCCGGCAACCCCAGAGTTTTTACAGAAGGGAGGCTTTATCACCCTTGCGGTAATACTTCTTCAATAAGTTTTAAAGATTTAGCTTTAAAGGCCCAGTCATATAGAAAATCTGGCTTAGACATTGTAAGTGATAAATCACGGGGATACCTCTGGAAGGCAGTGGTTGGCCGCTAACATCACAGGGTACTGATATGTCGTCGAGAGTTGTGTATAGTTGTGAAATATCACTAGGTGGCCAAACTGGGCTTCTCCTTTGAAATCTGATGATGTGGAAAACCCTCCTGTTCACTTGAGTACCGAGCTAGAAATGCTATAGCATACCCAGGCGGGTAGGATCGTATGGCTTCGCTTAGCGAGTATATACATCTAGATCGGTGGCATTTCACGCGACGTGGTAGTTTATGACTGTATGCTATTCAGATATGAGAGCCAATATTTAAGGGATTATTAATTAAGTGAGTGGAAACGTGCACGTATGAAAACTAGAATCCATAAGGAAAGCCGGCGGGGAAACCACTATGTTGTCTCATAGCCTTAAAAGCAGAGTTTGTCTTCCTCTATTATTTTTTTTTCCTTGTTGAAATGCCACGATCCGATTCTGACGCAGCTATGGAATAAAAAGACATGAAGATAGCAAGGGTGCTTTTTTGGGGAGGCTTATTAGTTTTCATGCGGGAATTCACTGAAAAACACGTTGTTTGAAGTCACGGAAAGCTAATGTGGACGCAATTTTCAATAGAGATATAATTGAAATTCGCGAGTACTCAACACCCTACATGACCTATGTTAAAATCAAGCGCGTTTCGAAGGAGCCAGGAAATTGGCAGCGAGGCGCGGCACACATGACCGACCTACGCTTCGTGGACTTGCCAACAGGTGGCGTAGTCATTGTAGTAAGCAAGGCTGCTTAGAGGTTTCTCTCATGTTGTAGCCTATAGTTACGCAACAAAACAAAATAGACAAGCGCCGCGCAGTGTAGGCCGCCTAGGCCGCAAGCTACAGAGATTCGGATATCGTTACCGTATGTAATGTTGTAAATACCTTTGTTTGAAGGGGTTGGAAAGAACACGTATACTGTGATAATGACGTTGCACATGCTGCGAAAAGAAAGTCATATAGCCATCGGTTACATGACAGTTAGGTTTTACTCGACTCTGCACTTCTGTATTTTGCAATTGCAATAAAGCTCTAGTCGCATAGTGCGCTGTGAGACTAGTGGTGTACGAAATATTGGCGCACCATCGTTAAGCCTTTAGGAGAAAAAAATGTGCCCCAAAAATCGCCAGAATTATTTGCTCCAATAGAAGAAGCTGATGAGTGAGGTGAAGAATGGTAAGAAGAATTTAAACGCCTTTTATTTCTGGGAAGACGCGTCCTCTGACCAGGACAAAGAGTTTGACAGATGCAAAGAGAAAAGGATTTGCCCAAGCCCAGATAAGGGGCATCCGGCAATGAGTACGAATCGTTCGCTGTAGTTCTCTTGGACAGCGTTGGCAACGAGGATAACTTCCGGTTCCTTCGAAGAAGGGCTCCGCATTATTGTGGCTGCGTACGTTCAAGGGGTTCACATCGTTTAGGATGGCGCAGACGGTGCGTCAGAACTGAGACCTAACGTTCAAACATATATAAAGTATAAGAAGCTTTTACGTGAATTTCTACACTTTACGAGACATATTTTAACTAACCTTTACATTTCTTTGCAGAATCAATTACTACAAAATTTGTTGTGCCATGCACGAAATATTTGGACAAAAGCCCCGTATTGCTAACAGCATTTCGTTTTATTGTAAGCGACAATAAAATATATTCTGAATGTTGCTGGTTTCCGTAATTTTGTCACCTTACTAAAGAAAAAAACATCTCAACGGGCTTATGCTTGCCTTGACTGAAAAAGCAATCATAGATATTTCACTGCCAAATAATCATGCATGTCTTATTTGGGTGCGCAACGTTTCATTCCTCAAATCACAAAGAGCGCAATATAGGCAATGAGTTATTAAACGATCTGCTCAAACATACTCCTGTACTAAGCACAGATAAGATAATAAAGCAGTTTTCTTGTTCGTAACGACCAAGCAATAGAGGTAAGTACTAATTAATGAAAGAGCCATCTGCGTGCCCCGTAATGAGCATTTGATTGTCAGGTTGATAAATGGCAAGAAACACAAACACTGTGCACTAGTGTTAGGCTGTAGTAGCCTGATGCGTGAGGGAATATGCTTCTTGGAATACATTAGTAATAAACCAAAGAGAGCTATTTATATAAGGCATACAACTCAGAGGCAAGCTGCGCCAGAGCCATATATAATATATTTCTTGTTGCTTATCAGGATGTAAAGAAAGTAATGCTATTATTACAGCTAGAAAGTCGGTGATTTATATCGCGAAGCTTGTGTGTTTGAGGTACATGCTGCAGAAAATAAAGAATAAGCACTTTATTAGGATACCGGATAATATTTAATTATTAGTCATTGTTGTCAGAACGATATGGTATAGCCTAACTGTAAATATACTGTTAAAGTTTGATTGGCTTCATTGCAGTCTATTTCAGGCAATAGAAAAAAGTGAAATGGACTTTATTATGTAAACCCAGACAAGGAGCCACAGATCATGTTTCGTTGCTTTTAAATATCAAATGCATTTACACCTGCTCTAACTGTTGGGCATGCATTTTATTTTTGACCAGACAACTTTATTTCATCACAGTCGTACCTTTGGTTTTGTCAGTGACTACCTTGTGAAGAATGCACTATGAGCAGGGGAATATATTTTTGTTCTTATGGCGGAAATCAACCTTAGGAGTTGTTTCAGCTTTAATTTCTTGCTGTCGGCTTACCGAGAAACCGCATATGTGCTGGATTCAAAAGAATTGTCGTATCCTGTAGATTACTACATTGCTCTGCGTGTTTTTTTTTCTTGTAAATTTACGACAAATTGCACAAGCAGTTTGAGTTTTATTGCCGCGCAATTTTTGTTTGCTTTCAATAGGTTTTCAGCGGTCGGATTACTCACCCTGAAAAAGAATGTAGTCACAAATAAAATGAATGTGTCAAACAGCTTCGATTGACTGCGTTCAGAGAGCCTCAATCTTCATTACCGTCTTCTGGGCTGGATTTCGATTTCTGTTTAGTTTCTTCCCCGACGCCTTCCCACAAGCGGAGTGGAAATCAGCATAATCATTTTTTAATCGAGATAAAAGAGACATCAGAGAAGCGAGACAAGAGACAAGCGAGACAAGTGACAAGCGATACAAGAGACTAGCGAGACAAGAGACAAGCGAGAAATTAATAAATGAGGTTGGACTCTTTCACACACACTTTAGCATTCATGACGCAGGCGTCAGCAGAGAGGGAGAAAAACACAAACAAAATCAAAGGCGGAATCAGCAGAAAGGAAACCATCAGCGAAGGTACTTCATCTGCCTCTGCAAAGCTGCAATTTCTAGAAGAATTTGAGCCCCACACAGGTATTTTGCCCCACATAGGTTGGTATCTTGCGTATACCCATGACCAGTGTCTGTGTGCGGTAGATGGGTGATCTCAAGGGGAAACTTTTAGCCCATTTTCAGCCCCATCATTTCATGACGACATGCATAGGTGAAAATGGATCTACCGTGTCGCCGTGCAGCCAAACACGGAATCGCCATCCCCCTCTCCGGACATGCCGGATGACCCACTCAATGACAACGGAGCCGCGCGTCATGCGGAAGACAGCGGCGAGCGCCGTGGTGGCAGTGATGTTGGCGTGCAGACTACCGGCCGATGCTCTTGATTAGGACGGGGCGGGAAGAGAGCGAGCACCACTCAGGGACAGAAATTGGAGATCCGGCTTTGCTCCAGCCACAAGAGGTGACACTAATTTGTTCTTCTTGCGTTTCGTGCTCTCGTAGCAAGCAGCATACCCCGACTGCCGCCTGCTGCGCCGTTCTATTTCCATGAACAAAAAAATGCGCAAGTACGAACAGCTCGAGAAGGGGACAAGGCTGATGACACCAGCAGATTCTCCGGCATCCACTTCCATGACACAGACCTCTCGGTGGTTTATTTTTCCTGCCTACTATCCTTGCGACAATTCATTTTATTCACGCACTGCGGTAATAATTTATACGAACGGATGCTTTTTGCACGTTTCTGCTTTTTATTATGTATTCGTTCTTTTTTAATCACAGCTATGCGCCTACATCTAAGTACAGCTAAAAATGATTACTGATTAAAGCTGGTAGATTTAGGTGCCAACCGGATATTTCTTAGCTGGAGATTTGTAAGCACTACTCGCAGTGGTAAATGAGCGGATGTGGCTTTCCGAAGCTCCTTTCAAGGGCGAGGGATTGCATTTCGGCTGCGGAAGCTCACCTCATACGTCGCCATCATAGTTCATGCGCGGCTCTGGGACGTCACATTCTACATGCCCCAGCCTTCCAACCAACATAACAAGACTGAAATTCAGAATTACTTGTGTCTAATACAATGAACAACGTACGCAATTGCTTCTAATCTGCAGCGAAACGCAACATGGATATTGCGGACCCGCGGCGGAAACGCCAATTGTAGCTAAGGCGATGTCCTCCTAGAACGAGATCTCCTTTCTCTCTTGCAATAAAAGCCGACCTTGTCGTCGCATGTATTATGATTTTGTAAGGTAACACGCGTGGAAATAGGGTATAGTCTTGTTTTGCTGTCGCAGTTCTTCTTTGGACACACATAGTAATCATTATCGTCTTTGCGAACTATAAAGTTGATGGATGACTTTCTGTGTGCCATAAAGCTTTGGAAAAAAAAATCAGCAGTAGTGACACCTAATTTTTCAAAAGAGGCTCGTGAAGCACAAGGCGTCATATAGAGGTGTATAATAAGAGATTAATTACTCCTTGAGATCCACCCAAGCGCAGCCATACGCCTACAAAGGTCGTATTTGAACCAAATAAATGTTCGACCAATATTTGAGGTCTGTCTTCTAATTTACTGAAAATGCGTTCAGTCAAGCAGGTGATCGATAATTATCGAACAAAACCTTTGTGCCCAACATTAGCAGATTACAAGGAAGGATTAGGCTCATTCGAACTTTACATAGTCACGCCGGCTCATGATGTCGATGAGCCATTTATTAGTGTATATGAGATAATTTCTTAGTGATTACAAAGCAACCACAGTTCCTCACAAAGCTTGTAATGAATTCCATATAAACAAAGGTGCTAAACACACACACAATATATACAGCACTATTCACTGCTTTATTAGAAAAAGTACACACAGAACTGGATTGGGAACTGCTACGGATAAGAGCTAATGGAGAAGACCTCAGTAACCTGAGATTCGCTTATGGCATTGCCTTGCTAAGTAACTTATTGAGCAAACCTTAAAGGATAAGTATAGATGTCTATAGCTTTGAAAAGAAATTTACAGGGCAACAGACACGAAACTATAGCTCAACAGCCTCGCAGAGGAACAGCAGTTCTGACAAGTAGTGATGCGCTGGACGTGGCAAGGGTATACGTCTGCAAATGCCGCAGGTCAACGCCAGGAAAGGAAAATTACCAGAATAATCATGTTGTGAAGGAGGGCATTTGACATATTGCCAGGGGGCGCTCAACGATGAACCAACTTCTGGCCACTTGGGCTATACTCGCACACTTGCTAGAATACGAAAAACATTCTACTGGCCTAACCTTGCAACTGTCGTTAAGCGCTATGTTAAGAGCTGTCGGCAATGTCAGCGTCGGAAGGTTCCGCAATCAAAGCCTGCAGGCCTTCTCGTGCCCATAATACCACCACGCGCACCGTTTGATCAAGTCGGCATGGACCTTCTCGGTCCTTTCCCTCGATCCTCCGGGGGCAACCGCTGGATAATCATCGCCACAGACTACCTGACTCGATATGCCGAGACCAAAGCGTTACCTAGTGGTACAGCATCGGAGGTTGCCCATTTTGTTTGTACACCAGATCATGCTGCGGCACGGTGCTCCGACCTGTATTATTACTGACAGAGGGACTGCCTTTACTTCACAAATGATGGCCGAAGTTTTTCATCTCAGCGGTACGGCGCATCGAAAAGCTACTGCTTACCATCCGCAGACCAATGGGCTGACTGAAAGGCTTAATAAGACCATTGCGGACATGCTGGCGATGTATGTCGACGCCCAGCACAAGAATTGGGATGCTATCCTACCATATGTGACATTCGCGTACAATACGGCAGTCCAAGAGACGACACGCTTCACGCCGTTTCGCCTAGTTTACGGCAGAGAGGTTCGGACGATGCTGGACGCAATGCTCCCTTGCGAAACAGATACCGAGCTTTCTACTGACGCCGAACACTTTGCCCAACATGCTGAGCAAGCACGCCAACTAGCACGCGTCCACATCTCCCAGCAACAGGACAAGGATTCACGCCGGTACAACCTCCGCCACAAACAAGCTTCCTACAACACCGGGGACCAGGTGTGGGTGTGGACTCCTGTTCGACGCCGTGGCCTATCAGAAAAGCTGATTTGCCGTTACTTCGGACCATATAAAGTCTTGCGGCGCCTCAACGACGTTAACTATGAGGTCCTCCCAGATGGCCCAGAGCAGAGAGGTCGTCGGCTACCTCGTCCAGAGACAGTTCATGTCCTACGCATGAAGCCGTATTTTACGCGGTAACTGAAAGACGGCATCTGCAAACTTTTTTTTTCATTTGCTTTTGTCCACCTGTGTGCACGTGTGCCGTGTGCGTCACGCTTAAGGAGGGAGGAATGCCAGGGGGCGCTCGCAGTGAAAGACGTTGAAGTGGCGCTCGGAGAAAAAGGACGAAGTGAATCGGCTCCGGACTAGAAGGACGTACCTAAAGCTTGGACCTTATAATTCCACCTGCACCGGCTCTGATAGCCTAGCCCTAGTCGCCGATATCGTGACAATATACTCTCAGAGAATGGGAGCTTACCGGTATAGACAATATTTTTGTTACCCTCACGCGCAGGTTGCTAGCGGGCTTCTACTCTCGACACCAGGCGTCATCTGCCGGGCGCCCGCGGCCAGGGCACTGCGGGACTGCGGGTGACGCGGGCGCCTCGCGTTGAATACGTGTTTGTGAGTGATCGTTCTTCAATTCTGTGCTTAACGCGCTTTACCACTTATGCTTACAGGTGTGTTCTGCGTCTCGCTACTCACATTTGTCCCTGTTCCAGAGAGTACTACAGCATTTTGAAGCGTACTGTTCTCTCGTTGACGCAATATACGAAGGTTGTCAACCATATATGCAGGTTGCGAAGTGTAAATTGCCGTTGATGCGCAGCGGTGGCATTTTTTTTTCCTGGGGCTGCCCTTCACATGTAATAAATTCACGCGTTTTGTATTTTACTTTTTTTTTTTATTTTGCGCATGAGTACGTAGAATTTTGGATCGGACTCCATTGTGTGAGATGCAACCGGATCGGCGAGCTTCGAACTGAAGGTTGCTTAGGTAAAACGTGTGTTTTCGGCCGCGAGTGGTTCGTCTTTGACTTTCCTTTGCCGTTCCTTAGTGGGAGTGTAAGTCCGACTGTAACAATCGCTTAGGTGAATTGCTAATCCATGAGTGCAGACAGCTAGGGTACAACAAAAAAAAAAAGAGGTGGAGACCTACATCCTGTTTTTTATTATTTTTTTGCGCTTTATGCACTCTGGCTATAAGCCATCCAAATTGTTATTTCCCTTTTTCAGAGAGAAGTCGGCGTGCAAAACGGTTAAGCGTAGTAGCTTTCTGCTGTTAGTATCTGCCTGAGACGCAACGAACCCGATTTCATTTACATGCTATTTACCTAGCCCGAACGGCCAAACAGATCTTTCACACACACCGAAAGCATCGAAATAGAATATATTCGTATTCAGCCGCTACTGTGTTAATATTTGTTCAAAACTTAAAAGAAATAGAGAAACGGTGTTGCACCGGGCTGTTGACTGCTGAGTCGGAAGACATGAGCCAGTCACGGAAGCTATGACCGCTCTTCGATGAAGACGAAGCTGAAGGCGCTTGTGTAGTGTGCAATGTCAGAGCACGTTAAAGAACACCAGGTATTTGTTAAACTTCCGGAGCACTCCACTACGGCGAACCTTATAGCCGGTGCCACTTTTGGACGCTAAACTCTATATACCACATAAAAATTAAGTTGTCATGCTCCAGCTAGCACTTTTTTGCAGCTGTTTCTTCCTTTGGCATGTACTACAATGCACTTGAAGGATTTAAAAGACATATATCATGCTTGACATCCAGGCGCTATGGTTTTAGAGGCACTAGATTTTCCCAGCATAACAAAAACAAAACGATCCTAATGCGGCGATTTTTAAAATAAAGTGCAACAAGCCTGCTCTTAGCTTCTCGACTCAGATGAGCAAACAGAGATAATTCATTGGTGTTACTGGCACACACCACGCGAACGACAGCAGAGCCTAATTGGTGAAGTTTCAAATGGCTGGCATGTAGGAAGAACAGCTCATTGGAAGAGGAATTATATGTGAGTCATACGCAAGAGTAATGCTTGCGTAGTAGGCTGCGTAGTGAGCTGCTGTAGGAAAGGTTGCAATAACAAACGCAGATCAAGTAACCTTGGCAGCGCATGATATGCCAGACGCTGACTGCCAAGCACTGTTCATTATGCACATCTGCATGGAGCTCTAGTCTTCTCGCCATTCGGCGCGCGCGAAGACAGCAAGTTGTTCGCAGATAGATAACAGCTGATGGACGTAGCTTGGTTTTAGTGCTAATGCTGCTGGACCCTTCATGAAATTCAATGTCGGTTTCTCAGCCATAGCCACATTTAACGTATTAACCGAAAATCCGGCATCGGCAGCAAGTGCCGGTGCCGACGTTGCCGTAGTCACGAGCGTGGCGCTGGTGATCGGTAGCTGGCTGCTGACACGGCCGCACACTTACTGGACATAGCGTTGCCCGATGTTACACTTTGCAAGAACTGGAAACTATGACATTCCCTTTCATACGAGAGGGTGATGTTAGAATCAGCATGCTAGGACCCTTTCATTCACGTTACCCGTAGTAAATGCAGGCACATTCATGCAACTTGGCTAAAGCAGGGCTTTGTATGTGAGCTGGCAGCCTACGCTTTTGCGTCAAGCTCTTAAAGATAAAGTTTCAGTGTCCCCAATAATCGTTCCACTTGAATGACGTTATACTTCATTGGAAGCAATACAGCACCTGGATTAGGACGTGATTTCTTAGTGGGGATCCTTTCACACTTTCCTCCTCCTACCTTCTTCATCTGCTTCACCTGGTGAGACCTCTTCCTTCATACTGCCAGCACAACTCTGCCAAGGCTTCTTTTTAACCGCTCCTAGAGATGAATGGCCTCTTAGCTACAACGCTGTCAGATCTATACATCTTGTCTGCAGTGCAGGAGCCTAAGGCGATCAAACAAAGCAACTGCCACAAAACCTTCCCTTAAGAAGTATCTCTCATGATGCAAAAAGAAAAAAAAAATCACATATTATCAAATAGCGTCACGCGGCCTATACGCTACAGCATTATTTTTTACACCATGCTCCAGAAGCACCAAATGATTCTTAACCAATAAAAGCGGCATTATTGCTCTTTTCTGTTTTATTTATTATGCGCTGTCAATGCCCAGATAATAGGAATTTCTTGCAGTTGGCGACATTTTTTTCAGGTGAGAGCGTCGAGCCCAAGCTTAATTCATAGACTTGTGGTCAGAGAAGTGGACACTCCCATGCCTCCTCCAAGAGGTTTTCTCGTGATTTTTCGTGGAGGAGAGTCTTCAGATGGAGAGTAGTCCAGTTTGTTCTATTCTTGTCTCTCTCGTCTATTCGACAGAAGCTGCCTGTATGGGCAGCTTCTTCCATCTTGACCATGCCATCTGCTCTTGTGGCGTCTCACAATTAACCCACCGACCACTCACACGTCCGGTGACTTAATGAGCGAAGGACAAATGAGCGCTGGCGTGCCATTGCTCCTCCCATCAGTGCACGGCCATGTCACTTGCTAACTATCCACAATCAATAAAAAATAAAACGTTAAGAACGGTTTGGTTTCTGGGGTTTAAGGTCCCAAAGCGACTCAGGCTATGAGAAACGCCATAGTGGAGGACTCCGTAAATTTCGACCACCTGGGGTACTTTTACGTGCATTTACATCGCACAGCACACGAGCGCCTTGCTTGTAGCCCCCACCGAAAAGCGGCCGCCGAGGCCGGGATGCGATCCCGCATACTTAGGAAATAGTCGAGTGCAGTAACCATTGCGCCACCCCGGCGGGGGTTTAGAAACGCTGAGTGGGCGTCAGTTGGGCAGTTTTTCTCAGAAACCCTGATGATGACGGGTTTATTATAGAACAATTTAAGCCTAGGCACACGGATTTTCTGGTATAAACTGGTAAGACAGGAAGTATTCCCTGGGTTTATTGCCGGTTTTTCTCAAAATAGAGGAGCTGTACGGCTCGCAAGCCCTCTTAAGTTAATTTATTTCTCCATCCTTCCCCCCGCGTCTAAAAGAAAAGTGAGGTACTGCATCCAACCAGATAAAGTTCGAGAAATGCTACAGTAATTTCTTCATACAATTTGGTTGGCATTCTTCGAGATTACGCATAATAAAAGGCAATCATGATTACAGTATAATGAGGATTGTCGTATACCTTACTGAGCTCCCTTAGTGAGCAGTATAATAAAGTGTTTCTTCGAACAACAATGCTTACTAAATACCAGGTCTGTTGTGAGGGATCATCGAATAAATATTTTAGCTAATGGCGCATGTTGGCAGTAAAGGCACGATGCTCTAGTTCTAAACAGTCACCTTTCATGGCCACGATTTATAGCTTGCGTTGATAAATCGGCTATACTGAACGTCCTGACCGCACCCGAAATGGAGTCCAGATGTGGGCCAGTGCATGCCACAGTATTTTTCTTCAAGCTCATATCATCAACGGTGAGGCCGAGAATCGATGAAAGTGGCACATTCCTGCGCTGTACCGCAATAAGAAGTCGGTCAAAACGTAGCCCTTCGCTGCTTTGATTGAGTGAGTTTGCAGCACTGTCGGAAATGAGGTTGCTGCAACACGGACCGTTTGCTGGCCAAGCTTGTTGGCTGCCGGATATGAATGTGAGTCTAACTTTGGAAGGAGGCCGTCGCATTTGCCGATGTTTAAGACGTGCGTAGTTATCCGTGCCAAACATAAGCGTGTTTGGCGTATTTAATGTCGCGGAAATAAGCGCTTAGTGGAGCCTTATAATACTTCTGCGATCACCGCTGTCTTGCGCGAATGAGTTAAGATTTGCCCAGCTCCTGACAATCGCCTGTAACAGCGCTGAGGGGAGCTTTTAGCTAAGAAACTGAATTAACCTGATTATTTTGGCGCGTAGCCAGTGGCTTCTAATGTGTGCCACAGTATTCATGCATATAATTGTCTGCAAATGAGTCATGTGGAAAGCTTTCATGTCTTTTCGTTTACAGTGCCTAGGAGCCGCCTCCTCCTTCTTAGCTTCTCAGAAAGAAAGAAGTTATAGGCCTCTCTGAAATAATTATTAGTTTACTATTCTGCACATCCCAAAAAATCAAATTGCCTAGGCTGGATTAGAAAATTATGTCGATATATTTGTTAGCCTGCTTTAGGAAGACTCATTTTATATTATGCGAATGAAAGCACCAGATTTATTTTTGCTAAGTCTAAATGTGGTTATAAGATATTAGCTATGTTTCTCAACTTCATTTAACTATTCACTTCAATATTGTTTAACTCTTTGTTGCATGCTGTTCGATACAGTGGACAAATTTCTACAATTTTTGGAGAAAGTTCAGCGCATTACAGATACCCATGTGCATACTCGCAACAGTGGATAAAAAAAGATGTTTCTACCGCTCTAGATGGCTCGGCGATGCCGGGCCGCCGATTTTTGAAAACTTAGTTCTAATAATGAGTGCATCCTGCTCGAATGGATAAGTGACGTCAGTCGCCAATACTTTTCTTATAACTCGCCTTTACTTATAATTTGAAGGATATAATTATATAAAAGCGATACAAGGGGCACTCAGAGAAAACTGCTATAAAAACTGTGGCTGAGTAAAGCGGAGATAATTTTTCATAACTTTTGTAAAATGTCCACTAGAGTGGACACCATGCATGGCGGGGTAAACCGCCCGTACAGAGCATGGCTCGTATTCCGAGTTTGCGTCGTTATCGAAAGTGTCGCAATTTCCCCGACCTCGATTCATCTCATTGGTGGAAACCGGATGTTGCCACTACGGAACCGGAAGTACAGTGTCAACTTTCTGTTCCGGTGTTTCAACCGATCAGATGACTCGAGGTCGGGGAGATAGCGGCACTTTCGATAACGATGCCAACTCGGAATACGGGTCCATGTAAGCCCCTTCCATGCCCTGTCACTTATAGCATCACACGCATGGTTTCTGATGGTTTTCTTTTTTTTTTACTTTGTGTTATGCACTACTACTCGGTTTTCAATAGACTGCAGCGGGCTGTAAAGAAAAAATTGTTATCTGATACCGAAGACGACGAAATTTGACATTCTTTTCTTAGACTTGGCGGTTATCAGCGCATGGCTCTTTTACCACCTTCTCACAGCAGAGTTATTTCAAACTATAGAGGGGGGCAGATCTGATAAAAGACTAATCAATTGCCACAGCTAATGAAGCTGATTTTTCTGTGGACCTACAAGCAGCTTCTGCCGCAGTGAAACTAAGGACACCTGTGAAATCAAGCGATGTTTGCAACGATGTGCATGTTGTCTGTGTCATTTTCACTGTCAACAGGCACATACTTCTCAATGATGTGAGATGAGCGACAGGAAGAGCAAGGCTACGTATCTCTGCGGAAGGTGCAAGGTGTACATGTGCGTTGGCGGCAAAAGTGTTTGTTTCTATTTTATAAGGCAGAGTAACACCGCATCTAGCCTATTGCATTCACGCCTCCATGTGTGCAGCAGCAAACCTTGACTGCTGAATAAAAAAACACTACTCGGAACTTCTGCCCTCGGAGCTCGGGTGCATGATGTCCACTGTAGTGGACATTCTATACATTATGGAATCAACACTTTGAAAGGAGCAAAATTTTGTTCTTGGTGTTTTCTGGATGCATAAAGACAGAAAACACCCAAAAATCGCACTTTCCACACGTTAACCTTTTATCATGCAACAAAGAGTTAAATGTGTATTTTATTTCCGAGCTGGCGGCAAAAAGCTGCTTACTACATCCCATAAACAAAACTTAGAACCTACTGTTTTATGTTTCCAGTGATGGTTATTGCAATACCGAGTGTCTTACTAAATTCTAGAAGGGAAGGCGTAATAATTTCTTATGACGGTGCTCTGTTGGTGCACACTTTTACTGTGGTTTGTTGTTAATTGTCCATAAGTCACCTAACTACAAATTTATAACTACTGAACTGCCTGCATTTACAATGTTTCCGGCTTGGGGAGTTCATTTTTATTTATTTATCAATTTACTTATTTCAATTTCAGCAGCTTCTTACCATGTGCAGTTTGCAGGGATGTTCTTAAACTATCAAAAAAGAATTATTTTTTTGAAGAGTTGCTATTTGATTTTTTGTTTTTACAATTCAGCCCTTTGTAACTGGACCGAAGAGTGCACGGCTCTTTAAAGTTCCGCGTCTACGCTCAGCATCGCCATGTATAACAGTAATCAAGTTAGAAACGCGGTTAAATTAGAACAGCTCGGCCATAATGTAATCAGCCCTGCTCTGCGTGCCTAATTTGAGTGTTGCGTGAGCATATTTCCTCTATTTCGGGAGCTAAATAGTACGTGTCTAGTTCAGCGGGCATTATGATGCTTCAGACGAAGCGCATCTCAAGAAGATTCAGCAGCCGACGAAATAGTCTAAGGATCGTTCCTTACACCTGGCTTCCAAGCAGCAGCCTCATGAATGCAAATAACGTTCGCCTTTTTTTAGCTCTCTATGCACAGTCGCAGGCATGCATAAAATGACCAGAGAGGACCTTTATAGCTATCAGCATAATGTGTAGCACGTGAAGCTTCTCTAAGCGCCCCTCGTCGACGCAGCTTTTGTTAAGAGTCCACAAACATAGTGCGAAGAAACCTGTGGCTAACGAAGTGCACTGACATTACGCGCTTGTCTCACTCTAGGGCAACACGCTTGTCTATTTGTTTTTTTTTTTTTAATTCTTTAATACTTTGTCATAGGCGCAAGCAGTGCCTAAGCACCTTTCGCGTAGTGCGGTGTCTGTGTGTGCGTACTCCTGGGGAGGGTCTGTTCGGAAGGGCGGTCGGCCGTAATGGTTCACTCATTAAGACCGAATGTCACCATCCTCGCCCCATTCTCGAGGTACCCTGAGCGAGGGAGTGGGAGGATAGGAATGCTGCGTACTTACCGCGCCGGATGCGAAGCGCATAAGAGAGCCGCTATAAGAAGCGCTGGCCCAAGAACGTAGGTCTGACTCGCAAGAAACGCGCAGCGCGGTGAACCTTAGAGAGGATGCCAGCTTATCGGCACAAAGTGGTTAGGGTGCCATTCTGGATGATTGTTGAGCGGTATGTCAAACATCCTACAACGATCATATGACTACAGTGGCCGTACGATGCCCGCCTTATGACGGTTTCGTGATCAACAGAAAGAACGTCGTTCTTTGGGGACGCCAATAAACTGGACGGCAGCCTTACAGTTTCTGCGATTGTTGTACAATTCTGGTGTACCTGTATACAGCAAGCCCAATGTGAACCTTCAGAATGGACTCCGCGCATCCAATGAACGCATAAATGTATACTTTAGCTACTGGCCACCACTAGGTGTGGAGAACAATGTCTTCAGAATATCGGTCCTTTTAAGCCGAACGTGTTCAGAATTTTGTAGTTTAGGTGAAGAAAAAGGACCCTTAGGCCGGGAGGCACGATAACCATTACAATTAAGAAAAGCGGCAAGGACTTGATTTTCAAAGCACGGATCAAATAGTCTTTGAAATGGTAGTATTTAGCTAAGCAGGCAAACCTCGAATGCATTTCACTCCCTTAAAAAGCAATAAACAGGTGTGTGCTATAAAACATACACTTGACGAAGGCACTATCAATCAAATTGAGGTAAATTGCAGAAGTAAATTGCAGAAGTAAATTGCAGGATAAATAAAGATGTGGCAGCTTAGATACGACGCACGTTTTCACTACAATAAGAGCCGCAGTAAGTTAATGGTCGCGAAAGAAGTGCAGTAATTGCATATGAGCCCATTTTAACTCTTCTCAGACGGGCCAACGTAAGTCGGCACTGATTCCATGCAGAAAAGAAATTTAGAAGAGGACATCTAGCAATGCGGCCGGCTTCCGCAACGCCGCTGAAGAGTGACAGTTGCCACATATGGAAAATATGTCCGTCGTACCATCTCGCACCTCTCAAACGACTGCCACCGCTGTCTTTCTTTAAGGAAGTAAGTTTATACCTAGTGAAATTTTTTATCAGATAAAGATAATAAGGTACAATGATGTAATAAGTTTTCCTTTGTTTTTGTTCTGCGGAATAAAAAGTAGCTTGGACATTAATGAATTCAGGCTGCATTCAGATAGCGAGTTATTTTTTTTTTCTTGTCTTCCTTTCACTGTCAGTGCATGCCCTTTTAGTTTGGGCCAGAATCTTGGCCTGCACTATCAATAAATATATTTTCTCCCCTGTAATGGTGCAGTGATCAGGGCGCTCGGCTACTGTGCCCAAGAAGGGATCGAATTCCACCTGAGACAGCAGTTTTTTGATAGAGGCGAAAAGCAAAATCCATATGCTGTTGTCAGTGCACGTTAAGAACCCCAGGTGGTCGAAATTTACGGAGCCCTCTATTATGGCGTCCGTCATAACCTGGGTCGCTTTGGGACGCCTAACACAGAAACCAAATAGATATCATTGTTGTATCTATCCTGTCCCTTTTCGCTTCCTAAGATGGCGATTACCAGCATACACAGCGGCCCTCGTTTTGCATTCACCTACTTTTGATTATTGCCGGCCAACTTTCGCTTTTTGGTTCTTGTTTGGTGCATCTTTCATGTGGCCGTCCTTGTCTGACATCGGTCATATTGTCAGTAATTCCATAAGGTCCAATCGAGCCTGAGCTTCTCGGAGTCATTCTTGGTCTTCCCTACAACTCTTTCTCAAGGCACCTCTGCTCTGTTGACGCCGACGGACACCCTAGAAATAACACCATATTATATGCAGTCTTCCAAGACGGGCCCGAACCCTTTTTTGTTTTTGCGGCCAACTTTGAGGCCAACGTTTTGCGGGAAGCTTACGTAGTGGTGGCGCCAGTTTTGAAACTGCTGCTTTTACAGCCAGAAATTTGGGCACAATTAGCTTTCTTTCCAGAGAGAAACAGATAGTCGAAAACTCTAAGTGAAACTTAGAGCAGCTGTACAGCGTTAAGGGAAAAGTCTCCAGTAACGAACATTTTATTTAGGCTGCACTGGGAAGGCTTTGAAGCGACGTAATTACGCTACTGGCGTGTCGACTCTGTGCTTCGCTTTATTCGCCTTCAATTTTCCCCGTACATGCTATCTACGAATGTAGCAAAAGCGTTCACTTAAAAGATGGCAAAAAAGCACTGACACAAAGAAATATAAATGAACCAACAAGGACTCATTTCTGTTTTTGTTTTTTTTTTTGTGCACTTGTAAGTAATGTATTTACACCAACTCGTTTAGATATCTACTTTGAACTATGTTACCAGCAAAAGCCACTTTCGGCTAACATACTGATTTATTGGTTTACTTTATGCCTGACCTCCAGGCGCACCCATATGTCCTGTTCACTACGCTGCGCCGTGCATCTAAAAACCTGGCCAGCATTCGTACCTTGCATCCCAGCATACCTTTCGCATTCAAATGAATTCGAGCGGTGAATGCACTCGCTCATGAATAACTATTTTTCCTCATTGCAGCCACTGCTGACTTTGCAAATAGCAACTCCATGCTCTTTTGTCGGTACTGAAAGACAGTTTCTACTGCCAGAGTCACGACGACAGGCCAAACAGCCAGCTACAAGGAACCTGCCGTTTGCAGGTCAGAATATTTTCTTCGTTCGAATGGGTATGCGGTTTCGCCAAAGAATAAACTGTTTACTTATTCGTGCCTTTGAAGTCAAAGGTCCTTCAAACAAAGGCCGCTGCTGGGTGTTTTGCATTGCTCATATGACTTGTTCGAGCACTGAATGATGCTAATTATGTGAGAACGCGTTGCACTTGCCGTAGTACAGGAGAGTCGGCGGTGGCGCGGTATTGTGTACAGGGTTGTTTGATTTGAGCGGAAGCACTTCTAGCATGTAAGAATGGTAATTGAGAGGCGCGTTGCAAAGCACATTTTTGCGAAATATGTATTGAAGTTCAAATCACCGTCTTTAGAGTAAGGTGAGTGATGTAGAGTAAGTTCATCATTTTCGCTCAGCGATTCAAGGAGTCACGCCAATCTCTCCTCGGAGCCTTGATGATCACGAGATAGCCAATCTGAGAAAGAATATGTTTCGGAAATATTCGTTAAGCAGAAAAGGGGCTTGTAAGTTTAATGCGCAAGAGCTTATTTGATATCCTTGCCTCGTCATTTACAAGAACTAAGAATTCTAGCACGTTTTTGGGAAGACGGCACTTGTGATCCATTTTAGAGAAAGTGTTGGCGCGGGCGGGGGCTTCAGGGAAGCGAAACAATGGAGGTAGTGCCGAAATAGGAGTACGCCTCAGCGCACGCACTTTTGTCGCGCCATGTCTCAAACAAAGTGCAAATACAGCATAGCTCTGTCGATGAACTCATATATTATTTTTTTGCAGCCAGGATTGGTTGCCATAACATGAAACTGAGGCGACCTGCGACAACGGCGAACGATGATTCTTGATAACGGCCTTCAATTTCTGTAAACATGGTGAATAAAACGGCAGTTAAAGTGCCCGTGGGACTATGTTATAGAGTGAGCGAAAAGGCAGAGAAAGGAAATTAAAAAAAAAATTGTGAGGGTTTAAGCACGGCTTGAACCTAGTAATAGAGCGGAAGCGTTGAATGTTGCAGCGCAATTTTCTGCGGACCCCTGGATTTAATGTGCCGCCGTCACAACGTTCTGTCCTAGCAACCTACTGTTGTCGTTCACCTCTACCAGCTAATGAGGTATCTATCTTCTTCTTCTTCTTCTTCTTCTTCTTCTTTTTCTTCTTCTTCTTCTTCTTCTTCTTCTTCTTCTTCTTCTTCTTCTTCTTCTTCTTCTTCTTCTTCTTCTTCTTCTTCTTCTTCTTCTTCTTCTTCTTCTTCTTCTTCTTCTTCTTCTTCTTCTTCTTCTTCTTCTTCTTCTTCTTCTTCTTCTTCTTCTTCTTCTTCTTCTTCTTCTTCTTCTTCTTCTTCTTCTTCTTCTTCTTCTTCTTCTTCTTCTTCTTCTTCTTCTTCTTCTTCTTCTTCTTCTTCTTCCTCTTCTTCTTCTTCTTCTTCTTCGTCATCATGTCCTTCCTCTTCTTGTTCTTCATCAGCGTAGCTCTCGGTCTAATCCACGTGACCGGCTTTAGGCAACGGCACACGATGCCACGGTGCCACGCCAACAGCTTGAATGCTTAGCGTAGTGTAGCTTTCGCTACAAAATATGTCCATCTGCTCCCTCGCGTCGATGATACCCTAACGCGCCTCTGCAACGCTATGTATTTCTCTTCCATAGACTTGAAGAGCGGGTACTGGCAAATTGAGGTCAACGAAAGAGACCACGAGAAGACAGCGTTCATCACACTATACGGCCACTTCGAGTTCAAGGTAACGCCCTTCGGCCTTCGCTCCGCATCAGCCACGTTCCAACGCGTGATGGACACCCTACTGGCTGGCTTGAAGTTGCAGATTTGTTTGGTATACTTAGAAAATGTTGTCGGCTTTTCGTCCAGTTTTAAATACCACCTGAAAAAGCTTCGGACAGTACTTGATGCAATCAAGTTGTCAGAGCTAACATTTAAACCTGGGGAAATGTCATTTCGCCTACAAAAAACTGCGGTTTCTAGGTGACATCGTTAGCAAGAATGGTGTTTGCTCGTGCCAAGAGAAAACAGCTGAGATAGCACAATTTTAATCACCTGCCAACAAGAAAGCTGTCCATAGATTCCTAGGGTTGTGCGCTTAATATTGCCGATTTGTCAGAAACTTTTTGCACATCGCCAGACCATTGACGCAGCTCACAGAGAATGACGTGCTTTTAAAATGGGAATCCCCGCAAGTAGAAGCCTTCGAGGGATTTAAGCATCTCCTAAAGTAGCCTCCGGTCCTGTGTTTTTAACGAAAACGACGACACCGAAATTCACACCGACACAAACAGTGTGGACCTAGGCGCCGTTCTCGTTCAGAGGAGCGTTGGAGCCAGCCAATTACTCAACGACCGAGAAAGCGTGCCTCCCGATCATTCGGGTCATTACAAAGTTTTGCGCTTGCCTATACTGTCGACCATTCTAGGTGGTAAGCGATCAGCACGCGCTCTGCTGGCTGGCAAATTTGATAGGTCCCCTGGCCGCCTTGCCAATTGGAGCCTACGTCTTCAAGATTTTGAGGAACTGTAGTCTGTCCGCGAGAATTCTGACGCAGACTGGTTATCCCATGCTTCCTTCGACACTCCCCGAAAGATGACGGCGATGATGCTTTTCTGGGACCGGCAACCACCAGCAGTTTCGGAGAACACCAGCGATTGGACCCTGATTTGAAAGACTTAGCCGGTTACTTAGAACGCAAGATCGCTTCAACTCATGCTGTGTTCAGGCGTCAGTTGTCCTCTTTCGCCTTAAAAAGGACGTCCTCGTGAAGAACTTCGTTCCTAACAAGACCACGTAGCTTCTTCGTATTCCTAAAAGCACCGGGCAGGAAATCCTTCACGCGTTGCACGATGATCCAACTGCAGGGCATCTGGGCCCTGCGCGCACGTTGCAGCGAATCCAGCAGATGTATTATTGGCCTTGGTTACCTGCCGAGGTCGCACATTATGTGAAAACCTGCCACGAGTTTCAGAGACGCAAGACGCCTTCAATCAAACCTTCTGGACTACTGAAACCCATACCATCGCCGAACACGCCGTTTCAGCAAATTAGAATGGATCTCCTTGGGCTATTCCCGGCTTCATCTACAGGTAACAAGTGGGTCATGATGGCCACCAACTACCTTACCCGCTACGCCGAAGCTAAAGCACTGCCTAATGGTACCACAAGAGAAGTCGCCAAGTTTTTCGTCCCGCGCCTTCTGCTGCGACACGGGGCCCCCGAAGTGCTCATCCTGGTCAGGGGAACAGCATTGACAGCAGAGCTCACTAAAACCATCTTGAAGTACAGCCGGACAATCTATCTGAGGACGACCGCCTACCACCCGTAGACGAGCGGACTCGCGGAACGTTTGAATATAACTATAGCGGACATGCTAGCGATGTGCGTCGACACCGAATACAAGACCTTGGACGCCATCTTGCCCGTACGTGATCTTCGCGTATAACACAGCCATCCAGGAGACAAACAGAGGGACCCCGTTCAAGCTTGTGTATGGCAGGGAGCTCACCACAACGCTTGATGCGATGCTATCGCACGTGACAGAAGAAGACAACCTCGACCTGCAGCGTGCAGAGGAAGCCCGACGACTCGCACACCTGCGTATTAAACGCCAGCTGCGCACCGACACCCGACGATGCAACTTACGACGACGCCGTAGAGTACAAGTCAGACCAAGTGTAGGTATGAACGCTGATTCGCCATCGTGGAAAAATTGATAGGCTACTGCGTCAATAATTTGGGCCATACAAAGTCATTGGACTCATAGGACAACTTGACTACGATCATCCCCGACAGCACGATCATATCCCAGCGGTGCCGTGCACGCCCAGAAATCGTCCATGTGGACCGCCTGAAGCCTTATTTCGACGCGCTAAGGGCCCGTTATTTTTGTGTCCAGTATTTTGTTTACTTCTTTTTTATTTTGAAAGCATCGAGATGATGCTTTCAAAGGCAAGAGTCTTGTTAAGGGGGAAATAATGCCGCGAACCATTCAAATCTTTATTCGTTCTTTTCGACAGCCGCCCGCATGCTGCCTTATCATTGTGAATCTAGCGTGCGGATCTCTTCTATATTCTTTTCTTGGTCATGCTTGTTATCGTGAGACGCGGCTTATAATTTCCGATGTTTTTGGTAGATAATTCGAGATGTGTCTTGAGGAATTGTAGCTACGCGCTTGTATTTATGCAATGTTTCCGGTTATGCTAGCTAACGTTCGCGGTTTTATCTAGATGTTTCTACACCGCTTTTAAATTGCGCGCTGACGAGTGAAACGGGCATTCTTAGTTTGATGACCTACGAACGCAATTGTTGTTATCGCCGCCTCCAATTGCTTAGTTCTTTCGGGCGCAAGACAGTCTAATAAAGAGTTTCATTCGAGGGCAAAGCCAGTGTCTTGATTTGTGGCTACCGAGCTTGTCACCGCTACCTGACGGTATATATAAGCGCATCTGTATCATGCTAGATGATGGTAAATATTGAATTGAGTTTGTGAATCGTGCAACCATTCTCTCTGTCACCAGTATTGCTTATTTTGCACGTGCCAAGCCAAATAATTATTTCTCGCTTTTCGTGAAGGATTCGATTTTCCCGCATTCCCCTATATACTAGCAACTTCGTTAGCTACACCGAGCAGGTAACTTTATGAAAGTGTTGTGAACAAATAATGAGGTGCTCCTCACCCTTAGATATTTTTTTCTGCCATTGCTTCCTGACTATACGCCCGGTCTTCAGCACAAGTTTTCCAGAACAAACGCAGTAATCGCATGTAGAATTATTTACCTATGAGAGCAAGCAATGTATACGGTGAGGCTCGTTTTTCTCTTTTATGTCTGTCCCGCACACATAAGGCTGGCGCATTACTGTATTCGGCCTCTGCTCTTTACGTCTGCCATTGCCTGCAGTTCTTTCTTAGTTTAAGATCAAATGTTTCCCCAGTTTCTCGCATCATTTCGTTCATTCCGCTCACGTACCATTTCTTCCAAGGGCGTTCATCTCGTGAGAAAATTGCAGTCGGCGTAGGAGAGGCAGAAATAAAAGGAGAGAGAGTAAGCGTTACATTAGAGACAAAGACAGATGCGAGGCCCCAGTGAAGAGGGAAGTGGTACACAAGGAGCAAATTTTACAATGATATTGGGCTTGGAGAGCCATTGGAGACTTCAGTTTAAATTGAGTTTGATAAAAAAAGGCTGTGAAAGGATGAAAAGGTTCGCATAAAAAGGAAAGCGATGTGACACTCGCACAAATCACGTTTCAACTTTCAACCTTTTCATCGGGAATTCGGCTCGGTACTTCGGCTTCTAAACGAACGAAAGTGAGATCTGCACTGAACTATTTTTCTTCTTACTTAAGACATGCTGACGCGTGTGTGTGTGAGGGGAGGGAAGGGGGAACATTTGTGCTTTTGCCTTTTGATTTGGTCTTGACGGACCAATCATGCTGAAAAAAAAAATCAGTAGTGGTTCGACGCTGCCTAACCTAAATATCGAGCATTAGCTTAGAATTGCTTAGTAATGCTACCAATGCTACTAACAATGCTATGAAGACACATGTGTAGCATGGCTTCTTCATTTGTTTACTAATGACAATTTTAACGCACTATGAATATAATTTCAATCCATATCGGCCGAGGTAAAAGTTGAGGGTTTCGCGAGCCAAAACATCGCGTGCACCATTGCAAAATTAAGCTGAAGAACGATGTTGGTTCAAATCAACCAAGTTCAAATTTTCGGGGTGGCACTGACCGCGCCCAAGTTTCATCTTAGCCCATTGGGAATAAACTCATAGACAGTGCATGAAAATCGGCATTAATAAACCTTTTAAGAAATCATGTTACCCACGTTTCTTACCGCGTTGCTATTTAACTAAAACCAAACGCTTCATGTTGGGCAGCGTCGAGCCACTATTGATTTTTTTCAGCATCATTGCTGCCTCAAGAGAAAAACAAAAGATGCAAGTGCACATGTTTCCCCTTTCCTCCCCTCACACACAAATATGTCGATGTGTTTTAAGTAAGACGAGAAATTTTTTGGTACAGATCTGAAAATCAGACTCATCTGAGAGCCGAAGTGATGACGGTTGTGCACTGTTTGCCGATTTAAAGGGCTGTAATGCGTGCTCTCTTAAGGGGGAGCTCAAGCTTCGTCTTCTCGTTCCGTGATTTTATTATTTTCTTTAAGTTGGTGATTTGTTTTTATGGGCAAAAAAGGCCCAGTATATATCTTCATTCAAGGTCATTCGCACCCAAATGGAAGTGATTGAGACCTAACGAGGCAAAATCCAAAGTTTAGATGCGAGGAGTAGAGCTTACGCTTTTATGTCTAACATGAGCTCTCGGGCTTCGCACCTTCCCATGAATCAACGAAGGTAGGTTGACACCTGTACTGCAGCCTCTCCTCTCTGACACTGTTTTGTCGACTTTTATAAGGTAATCAAAATGCGTGTTAATGATGTGAATACAGATTTAAAATTCAAGTAAGCGCCCCCTGCGCGTCCCACATTCTAGTTCTTGTAGTGGTTGAAGTTGAAGTTGCAGTTGAAAGTATATTTTTGAATCAAAAACAACGTACAAGAAATACAGCGAGAGGTCCCATGGTACAAGACCGCAGGTGGGACCTCCCATGGTAATAGATTTCGATAGGCAACATAATAAATAATATTATTGTAAGAAAATTTATGAAGCAACACTGAAAATAAATAACGAAATACAATTAGATACAAAAACAGAATACAAAAAAAAAGTACAAAAACACTTGTGAATTCCGCGACACAAAAGATATATAAAGATATCACAAATTAAGAAGAAAGAAGAACCTAAATGATAGATCTGCAGCAGTCAACGCATCTTTCTTTACGAGATGTGACGACTGTAACTGTACTATATTTTTCTCCAAGAAAAAGGTACCAAATCACCCAGAATATTCTAACAACTAATATATAAAAATCAGAAGGCTATGCAGCACTGAGCATAAATGTAGGCAATATGGGTTGCTATTCCTCTGCCACCTTCACACAATCACATAATCAGGCAAAAACTATAACGGCTTTGCCACATTCTTTGTCTTACTTCAGTGAGACCAGCTTTACAGTTACGTCTCACCATAGCATTTACTTTCATGACAAAGGGGGCGGGACTCATAAATGAGCTCAGTAAGAGTCTTTTGTGTTTCAGAGAGGGAACTGCAGTGTACATCACTTTGTCTCGGTAAAGGCGCAGGGACAATACCACCCACGTGCTGCGCTTTAATACTTTTATCTCGTAGCCCTCTTTCAGCGCTTGCTTGTTCGAAACCAGCTTGTCTCTAATGATATTATATTACGGGCAATGACTGAGAATATGCTACATTAAACTTTTTCTTGGGCTTCCTCCTAAAGCTCTTTATTATCAAATAAGCGCTATGACATCGGCGCTGTATTTTGAAGTTCCGATTGGGACTTCTCAGCAACGCTGCTGACACTGTTGCCTAGCGACCTCTCCAACGCCGTGCTTCAAGACAGTATTTATAGTCCATCTCCCCTCATCACTCTTGCGTTTTGGGTCTCGTATTGGCACCCATCGTCGGCGAGTGGGAGACGTCAAAGTCCAGCGGTAATTGTGATGAGATGTGAAAGTGTCTGCGCTCAGTAACTCACTACTCCCCCGGCAGTCATTGTGACGCTTAGGGCGGTGCCTTGGCATGTGCTCGGTCACTTCGTACCGTGTTACGCAGCACGACGATTACACTGGCTTATTTTCTCAGACCGAGGAGCACCATGCTATTGCGACTGTCGGAAAGGCTTCCGCTGCAACCCGTAGCTTAACGTGCGCAGTAAGCAAACCTTGTTGCGTTTCCTTCCCGGCGTTTTCACCTCAGTGTCTGTATATTTAGTCTGCTCATCAGTCTACTCGAAGTGAAAAGTACGTTACATGCTGCCGTCTATCATTTCATTTGTTTACTTCTCGACAGCAATGTCAATTGAGATTTGGCCGCTCACTTATCACCGATACTACGCCCGGCTCAAGGAGTCATTCTACAGCTTAGAGGGATGATTGATGCGATTCCACAGTATACCCCTGTTCTCATACTCCGCGAGATGCAACACGTTTGTTTCTACATACATATATGTCTAATCGGTTTTATTTCGAAAGCAACACTACGCCAGGTCTAACCGCTCGCCGCTGTGTGCCGTGTCCGTGTCCGTGGTCACCTGGAAGGAGCTGCCAACTTGGGTCTCTCGTTTCACATAAAACTGTTATGTCTGAATCAGCCTGCCAGGAACCTGGCATTCACGTTACCCCTATAGGCCACTAATGCACATTCATACGGCTTGGTCAAAGCGGGGCTTTATATGTGGGATAGAGAAGAAGAATGCTCGATCATCCGAATATATTCGGTTCAGCAGCGTTGAACCCTTCTAATTTTTTTTCTTTGTGCTGATGCTTCCTCGTTGAACATGGGTGGCGACAATAATAATAGCATGAGGATAATAATAAAAAACGTAAAGTAAACAATACTTGAAATTTTTCGAAGCACTCTTTATGAAAGTGAATACGAAATTTTGTAAACGCTGCACTGTTGGTTAAACATTTCTTGCGTTTTTCTTCATATGCAATGTGAAGAACTGGAAACCGCAACAGAACTGCCGCCCATATTAGCCTTTATTAGCCGGATTATTCTTGCTTCTTATTCATGTTCCTTCATTATTCATTCTTTTTCCTGTCCGGGTTTTTGACAGTCTTTCATACTGGGAGATTTGGTTGGCCTCTATCACCTCTTCCAGCCTATTGTGCGCCCCCAGCTTCGTTAGCCGGTTCGTAGACGTACTGATGGGGAGACCAAGGGCTGGTTATATGTTTAGCCTGAAGATCGCTTCAATCTTAGCCTTCTCGCAGTTGGCAAGGTGTAAGTACAGGACTGCGTAGGCGATCCTGCTGATGACAAAAGCGTCTACTGTACAACTCTTAGAAGGTTTGCTTCTCTCATCCCCGACTTGCGATAAGCGATGCGTCTAATTAGACATATCGTTTGTTGAGCGCAGACTTCGAGTTTGTTCATAGCTTCTCCGTGACGATCATTGTCCTCCAGCCACATACCTAGGATTCTAATTTTGTCCACTCTGGGGATGGGAACTCCGTCTGCCTTTAATTTGATTCTCGGTTGTTCTTTGTCCAATTTTCCGCATGGTATCTGGTACACGAGCAACTCGGACTTTTCGGGAGAACATTTCAGGCCTCTAGTGGTCGCGTATTCTTCAACAGTTTTTACAGCTGTCTGACGGATATCTTCAGTTTGTCCATCACTATCTCCTGTGGTCCAGGGTGTGATGTCGTCTGCATAGAGGCTGTGGTTTAGCCCCTCAATTTCTTCTAGCTGTGATGGATGGTTGATGAGTGCAACTTTGAAGAGCAGGGGTGAGAGGACTGAGCCCTGGGGTGTTTCTCTGCGGCCCAATGTAAATTTGTCCGACTTGAGTTCTCCAATTTGAATGGTTTCTTCTCTCTCTTAGATGAAGTTCGTTACGTAGTTCTAAGTTTTTTCACCTACGCCGAGATCTTGTAGGTTTTCAATAATTGCTTTGTGTTTGACGTTATCGAAAGCCTTTTTTAAGTCCAGGCCCAGGATAACTCGCGTGTCTTTAGTATGCGTTTCCATTATCTGGTGTTGGATTTGCAGCATAATGTCTCTGGTTGACAGACCAGGTCTGGAGCAAATCATAGAGTTTGGGTAGAGTCCGTTGTCTTCCATGTATCTGTTTAGTCTTGTCAGGATGACGTGTTTCATGAGTTTCCCCACGCACGATGTCAAAGAAATTTGTTTTAGGTTTTCAAACTGTAGCTTTTTGCCGGGTTTGGAGATAATAACAATCTCAGCTGTTTTCCAAATGATGGGAAGTCGTTCTAGTTGCCAGAAATCTTGCATGTATATTGCGAGGGCAGCAATTGAGTCGTCCTCCAAATTTCTCATCATTTTGTTGCTCACTGCATCTGGCCCCGCTGCTGACTTTGCTTTAGGGCGAGAAATTTCAGCCCTGACTTCTGTTTCTTCTATGGGTCTATCCAGGTCCAGGTTTGGTGGTCCGTGGTAGTCTGGGAGTGCTTCAGGGATAGATGTTCCCATATAGCGTGCCTGTAATTCAAGGAGCTCCTTTTCCGTCCCATCGTAGGAATGAACAATCTTTTGAATGTTTTGCTTCCGTGTTGACTTGCAACCTTCCGGCTCCAAGAGATAGCGTAGAAGCTGCCACGTTTTCGCTAGTCTTATTGATCTTTCCATGCTATTGCATGTAGATTCCCATTTTTTTCTACATAGCTGAAGTGCATATGCTTCTATTTCTTTGTTGAGCCGGGCCAGTCTGCAGCGTACGGTTCTGTTCTATATTTGTTAGTTTAGCTTCTTTTCCAATCTCTTTTTAACTTCCCATAAGTGCAGAAGCTCGATGTATACTTCCTCCAGACCTGCTCCTCCAGGTACCTCTATGGTTGCTTCTTTAACACTTGCGCGAAGCATTGTTGTCCATTCTTCTATACTTGTGATTTTTGCTCTCCATATTTCGCTTCTGATTTCCCTGAAGGATTCCCACTCCACCAGTGTAGCCTTCTTGCCTTTGATTCTTCGCGGTCCTTCTTCCACCCCAGTTTTGATGATGTAATGGCCACTGCTAAGGTTGTCTTCAGTGTCACATCATGTGGTGTCTTTTACATGGCTAAGAAAGGCCAGATCCGGAGAAGTGTCTTCTGTCACGCTCTTTCTGCTTCGTGTTGGATTGTTAGGATCTGTTAACAGCGTTAGCCCTGCCTGTAGCGTGTCTTGCTAGAGGATCTGGCCCATTACCTATATCTTCTCGCTTGTAGCCCCACGCTGGGTGAGGATCGTTAAAGTTAGCTACAACGATCAATTCTTGGATTCTTGCAATTTTCAAAATGTCTTGGAATAGTCTGCCGAATTCGTCCTTCCTCTGCCGCAGAGTGCTGTATACATTCAGGAAGGAAAGGGTTCCTTGTGTCTTCTTGTTCGGTATGAGTTCGACGAGGGCGTTCTCAATGTTTTTAAACTCCGTGTCATGCCTGATTGCTGTTATGCTTCTCTTAATTAGTGTAGCCACCCGCTGTTTCTCGCCGTCCGTACAGAAAGCTCGATATCCCGTTAGTTTTGCTTGTATTCCTAATTGTAACGCGATTAATTCTGGATTGTCCTTTTCACTAAGAAGTTGCTGCAGAACCGGCCTTTTACGGCGATATCCGCCACAATTCTACTGCCAAATAGTAAGCCTGTTATTTTTAATGGCCATGATTAGCTACATTTCCGTTTGTCGACGTCCATTCAGCATCCAGTGCGGTGAAGCGCGCATCTATCCCGTTGAACTTGATAGTGAAGGCATTTAGTGGCGCCCTGTATGCCGCAAAGTCTGCAGCGATCTCCTTAAATAAGAGATTGAGTTTCTGCTCTAGCTTCTGGTCGATAATTCTAGTGACCTCCTCTAAAGTTATGTTTGGATCCTTCGATTCTTGCGCCTTCCTCTTCGCTGCAGGTGGGGCATCCTTTCTTCTGCCATGCTTTGCTTTAGCGTTCCAGCTAACCGTGAGATACGGACACCTCGTAGCTCTTCTTTTTCTACCTTAATTTCCTGGATCAGCAAATAGCGCTCTGCTCTTTCCCTACTGGGTGTGCTAACCAGAACTGTGTTTTGCTTCTCATTCTTGCGAATGGTGTCCACCTGCATTTCTTCAGCACTGACCGCAGCGGCGTTTCATATGGCCTCTTAAATTTGCGCTTCTCTAAGGAGTCCGAGATGTAGTCCACCTTTCGGGCGAACAACGATTTTAAAGTCTTCCGCAGGCAGACGCAGCTTTTGTGATGTGACTGATCTTTCGGCCATCTTCCTCCCGACTCGAAGAGCCATTTTGGTTTCCTCGCTGCCTGCCCCACCTCCATCTTGGCTTCCTTGGTTGTCACCGCTGGTGTTATTACTTCTTCCCTGTCTATGGGCTCGCGCCCATCCTTGGTGCGTTCCTAACTCTTCCGGCGAGATGTCCTCGCCATCGACGTCGACGATATTCATTCCAGGACGAGGCACGGCCGGGCGGGGGCCCACCCGGTGTTCTATAATTCGTCTACAGGAAAGGAAAAGCGCAGTATCCACACTCGTGGAATCCCGCTATCATTCTCACTGTAGACAAGGGGAAATATGAAGAGCGTTTCACAACTCGGGGCGTGGCGCAGAGGTAAAGCGCTCTGATAGGGAGCCAAAGAATAGAGGTTTGATTTCCGGGTGGAAGACAAGGTTTATTAATTTATTTTAAGAATCGACTCAATGGTGACTGGGCATAACATATCTGGTTAGTCACTTCGAAGTTGCTTGCTGGTGACGTCACTTCTCTGTCGACGGCTGCTAACACCAGTATGAGCCATTAAAGGCTTTCGCCTTAGAAGTCGCTTCCTCGCGTCGATTACACTCTAGACCGTCTCTGTAAGCTAAGCATATCTTTCATGGACTTGAAAGCGGTTGCTGTCAAATTGAGGTCGACGAAAGACTGCGGAAAGGCAGCGTTCATTCCACCAGACGGCCTATTTCATTTGAAGGCAATGCTCTTCGGCTGTTGCTCCGCGCCAGCCACGCTCCAACGAGTAATAATTAACGTACTGGATGCCTTGAAGTAGCTGGGTTCTCTTGTATACTTAGACGACACGCTGCCTTCCCTTCGAACCTTGAAGACCTCCTCAAAAGTATTCAGACAGAGCTCGATGTAATGAAGTCGTCGAGGCTGACGTTAAAACACGAGAAACGCCACTTTGCCTACGAGAACAAGCGGTTCCTAGGTTACATCGTTAACAAGGATGGTGTTTGCGCAGACCGGGAGAAAACAGCAGCGATCGCTCAATTTATTTTTTCGAAGAGTACCAGCGCTTGTCGACAAGGAATCTCTGCGCAGATTCCTTGAGCTGTGCGCCCACTATCGACTATTTACAGAAACTTTTCGTCCATCGTCGAACCGTTTAAGCATCTTATATAGGCAGACGTGTCATTTAAATGGGAAGCGGTGTAAACAGCGGGAGAAAACCGCAGCGATCGCTCAATTTTTTTTTTCGCTCAATTATCAGCGCTTGCCGACAAGAAATACCTGCGCAGATTCCTTGAGCTGTGCGCCCACTATCGACTATTTACAGAAACTTTTCGTCCATCGTCGAACCGTTTAAGCATCTTATATAGGCAGACGTGTCATTTAAATGGGAAGCGGTGTAAACGGCAGCCTTAATTTAACGTAAGCGTCGCTTATTGTCTCCTCCTTTATTAGGCAAATTAATGAGAACGCCAAGGCTGAAATTCATGCCGACGCAAGCAGCGTGGGCCTAGGCGGCACTCCTGTTTAGAGGAGTGGTGGTGTAACAAAAGCTATCGCTTATGCTAGCAGGTCTCCCTCAAAAGCCTAAGCAAATTACTCGATGACCACGAAGTAGTGCATTGCGATAATTTTAGCCAGGTTGAAGTTCCGTCCGTGCCTATACGGTCGACCATTCAAAATAGTAAGTGATCACTATGCGCTCTGGTGGTTCCCCTATATGAAAGAATCCTTTGGCCGCCTCGCTAGGTGGAGCCTACGTCTTCAGGAATTTATTTCTGCAGTATACAAGTCTGGCTGCAATCATTACGGTGCTGATTGCTTATCCTGAGCCCCCATCGATATTGCCCATGAAAGAAGATGATGACGACGCATTCTTTGGACCAGTAAGCGCTAGCAGTTTAGCACAAGAGCAGCGCTCAGACCCTGAGTTGAAATGCCTAGCCGATTACCTGGAAGGCAAGACCACTTTCCCTCTTGCCGTGCTCAGGCGTCATTTCTCGTTGTTAGCATTAAGCAATGACGTCCTCGTGAAGAACTTTGCACCCAACATGACAGCGCAGCTTCTTCTTGTGCCTAAATGTCTCCGGCAGGAAATTTTGCATGTGTTTCAATATGAACCGAGAACAGGGCATGTCGTGTTTTCGCGCACGTTTCAGCGAATCCAGGAGAAGTACTGCTCATGGTTGCCTGCTTACGTTTTCCATTTCGTGAAAACATGCCATGATTGTCAGAGACGCAAGACGCCCCCGACCATACCGCACCCGAATAAGTCATGCCAGCAAATCGGGATGGATCTTCTCGCCACCTTTCTAACTTCATCTGCGGGTAACAAGTAGATCCTCGTGGCCACGCACTACCTATACCCGCCACTCCGAAACGAAAGCCCCGCCTAATGGTGCGGAGGCAGAAATCAAGTCTTCGCCGAACGCATTCTACTGCGACACGGCGCCCCCGAAGTGATCATCACGTACAGGGGAGCCTCATTTACGGCGGAGCTCAAACAAGCCAACTTGACCTATAGTCATGCAAACTACCGACGTACAACACGTATCGTCCCCAGACAAATGGACGGCTTACGGAGCGCCTTAACAAAACAAATGCGAACACGATTTCTATGTACGTAGACGCCGAACGCAATACCTGGGACGCCATCCTGCCGCACGTGATATCTTCGCGTGTAGCCCGGCCGTACAGCAGACAACCAGAGCGACCCAGCTCAACCTTGTGTACGTCAAGGAGCCCGAAACAACGCTCGACGCTATGCTGTCGCACGTGGCAGCAGATAACCTCGACGTCGCCGCCTACCTAAAGTGTGCAGAGGGAGCCCGACGACTCGCCCGGTTGTGCATCAAAGACCAGCAACAAACTGACGCCCGACGATACAACTTGCGACGACGCGACGCAGAGTACAAACCAGGAGAACAAGTTTGGGTTTGGACGCCGATACGCTCGGCGCGGACTGAGTGAAAAACTCTTGCGGCGGTACATCGGACGATACCGACTTCTTCAACGCATCGAACAGCTTGACTACGAGGTCATACCCCGACGGCAGGACAACATCCCAGCGGCGCCGGGCGTGCCCAGAAATTATCCACGTTTTCTGCCTAAAGCCTTATTAAACGCGGTAAGGCTCCTATGTATTTTCTATGTCTCCTATGTCTCGTATTTTTCTTACCTTTCAGTGTTTATTTTGTAAGCATCGAGGTGATGCCTGTTTAGGGGCGGAGTAATGCCACGAATGATTCAAGTATTTATTTGTTCATTTTTTTACAGCCGCCAGGCATGCGGCCTTATCACTGTGACTCAAGCACACGGATCGATTCTGTATTCTTTGTTTCTTCAAGCTCATTGTCACGAGACGCAGCTTAATAATTTCCTTCACTGCAGAAGATGCTTCAAAATGTATCTCTAAAGATTCCAGCCACGCGCGCGTGTTTCTACATTGTTCCAGTGTATGCTAATCACCATTGAAGGTTTTATCTATATCTTTATTCGCCGCATTTGAAATGAGCGCAGACGAGTGAAACCTCTATCCGTAGATCGGTGAACGCCGGGCAGGCTTACTGCTATCGCCGCCGGCGATTGCTTAGTTATCTTGAGACAGATGTCAACCCAATTACGACTTTATTTTGTGCACTCCCACACTTTTCATTTGTTGCCATCAGCCATGTCAGCACAACGTGACAATATTTTTTACAGTATTTCAAGATGCAACACAAATGGTGCAGTACCATGCTTGATCTTGTTCGTAAGTTTAAGTAACCACAAAATTTGGCTTCGCCGTTTTTACAGACACAGCCATTTTGCGAAAAACACCTCCCCGTCGCTCTTCTCCACAGTTTTTATTTTATAATCATGAAAACAAATTTTCGTTCCTGCTGCATTAGTCACCATGTGTGAAATGCCTGGTTACATGTATCCGTCTTTTTATTTTTTGACCTACTACCTTGTTGGAACATATAGTCTAACGTAGGCCCAGCTTTGAAGAATTACTCACTGGGCACCAGTCAGCTATTCAGAATATAGAAACCACTCAGAAAACATTATACATAAAATTGCCTTTCTAACCGAGCTGGTTGCGAATATGCAACACAAGGTTAATATATCTAGTCTTGGACTGAAGACAAGAAGATGGAAGAAAATATGAATGGATTTTAATCGGCATCAATCATTCTTGCTAGTAAATTTGGAAACATTTTTCCCCAAAAGTAATCTAATTAATTTCTGGATAAACAACCCAACAGTTAAGTACACCCAGTAGTCATGAAAAGAGTGAACAAGCTCTTGAATCTAAGCTAGAGGTAAGCGTACAGCCTCGGTGTTAGCGGCTGTAATCAAGTTGAACTGCTCTAATGAGCGTATTTCAAAGGGTGTTTGGCTTGGGATTCGTAAAAGCGCCGCAGCATCTGGAAGAGAAGATCCTGGAATTGAATTCACCCACCACTACAGTACAATGCGGTTTTACTTTACCCATTGCCGAGTTTGTATTCTCATAGAGGCTTTGGACTGTTTGGTCATCATGACTACATTTAATTGCTTAAGCCAGCACGGCCTTCCGTTTTACCGCTTATTAGGCGTAGTTACGATGCTTATCATCCTTTCCATTTACGCCGCAGACCTCCTCTACATTACCACTTATATGCTTATTGAAAAGAACTCTACACTCAGTTCTCTTCTCTCCGTGAGACCAGATTACGCGGCACGTGTCGCCTCTCACATCATGTGCTTCATTTTTTTGCTAACTTTCCTAAGCCATATTATATCTCATTTTATACTCGCTAGTTCCCGGAAGAATACAGCTAGACCAGCTTTACATGATAGGGTTTTAGATCTAAATGTTGCCAGGTTCAGTGCCCAAAGGCGGCCTGCCCGGAGCCATAGATTCTTAGCATCCGCCACTGCTTTTTATATGAATGACCAACGCAGCGGTCACTTACTCCGCAAAAGCTGCGCACGGAGGGCCGGGTCTTATTCAATTATTCATAGAGCAGGGGCAATGAAGAATGTCTCTGTAAGATGCAATTCGTTGTTTACATTGCCTTGCTAAGCAACTCAAGAGACGAATGAATAAAAAAAATGGTGAATGACCTAGACAAGGAAACCAGACATATAGGCCTAGAAGTTAACATGCAGAAAAATGAAGTAATATTCAGCTCCCCCGAAAGGAGCAGTTGTTTAGAACAAGTAGCGAATCCCTGGGAGTTGTAGGAAATATGTCTTTTTAGGAGATGCAGTAGCCGCAGATCCTGACCACATAAGAGAAATAACTAGGAGAATCAGATTGAGATGGAAAGCATTTGACGAGTACCCCGAGATCGGGACTAGCAGTCGACCAGTATCTCTCGAAAGGAAAAGATATGACAGAAAGATATGTCAGTAGGCAGAAAGGTGGAAGCTAAAGAAAATGGTTCTGCTTATGTTTAGGCCAACGCAGTGGAACTGAGAATAGTAGGAGTAACATTAAAAGGTAGGAAGCTCACCGAATGTGTCAGGGAACAAACTAGAGTTTATGACATCTAGTTATAAATTGAGCGTAAACAAGACATTCATTGTTAAGAGAAGATTACCGATTATCGCAAAGACCAACAAATTGGATTCGAAGGGAAGGCAAGTGTAGCAGGGGGTGGCAGAAAATTGGGCGGACAGATTAAAATTAAATAGTTTGCAGAGGTCCAGAGGAAGCTTTTAGCATAAGACCAGGATAACATAAAAGAAGCCTTTGCCTTGCAGCGGGATAAGCCCGGCTGATGATGTTGGGGGTTGAGATGGTAATTATGTTGATGTCGATACTCTTTATCTCCAGGATTTCATTCACCGTATGATTTAATTCACCGTGTTCTTTTTATATACCAAGTTGCCAAATGCACTGCATTCTCACTGTGCTTGCATGTAAGGTTTTCGACTCATATGATTTCCTTTTTGTGAATGAAGAATGATGTTTCGCATTAGGCTGCTACTGTCTAGCATTTGTATCCACCCGGACATCATGACCACCTTCCCTTAACACCTGGAATTTGAAATGTTGCTAGCGTGGTTAGGATTTGAGAGACATTAAATGCCAGTTGGCATTTTTCAAAGGCAGATAAAAAACACTTCTCAAGAGAAGCGAAATTTTGTCTCTGCATACATGAAGAGCTTTAACAGTGCCATTTTATTGTTCTAAATATCTTTAAGCTAGCACATTGCTTTTCAATAAGTGACTCACGCAGCATAATTAATACGTGCGAAAACCCAAAATAACGAGAGTATTGTATCACTGAAAATGCAGGCACACTTTAGTGAGGGTCTCACGATAAGGCTCACAGTTCCCAGTCACTGCATTTCAATTTGTCTAACGGGAACGGAAAACAAAAAAGCAAAGGATTTCTTTTTTTCATCTTTACCCAATCGGCAACATCTCTTCGATGGAGTGTTTTTAATATTATCGAGAGCAGATGGTGTTTACATATCCGCCCAATTCACTGCTTGCATAAGTATGTACTCATGCATGCACTTGCTGAGGAGGCAAAAGTTCGTACGGCGTTTCCTGCGTTCGAAACGAGAGGGTTTCGTGGATATCGGAGAGTGACAGCCTCGTAATCCTTGAGAGCTCTGGGTAAACAGTGTCTACCAAATGTCTTTTCTGTCAGAACGAGTACGACTTCTTCTTTACCGAATGCATCTGTGCCTCATTTAAATTTTGTGCCATCATGCACATCGGGGATACATCCTTCTGTAATCATGCACTAGGGTTTCTTAATAAAACTTCACTTTCCTTGATTGAAGGCTTCTATATGCCAAAGAATCAGGGTGGTCGAGGGTTAGGGCCACATTTTTTTCAGTCTAACAGAATGTGAATTTAGGCGGCTAACATTCTGTAGCACAGACATTCAGAACCTTTGCCTCCTTCAATGTTTCAAACGAATGCCACAATGAATCTCTTATGCTATGTGTGCTATATGCGGTACAAACGCATTTCATATGTAGTTTAACCACCCTTTTGCTTCCTAAAGAAAACGTTCCGCTTTTCCGTACGCAGCCAGTTATTGACATCGAAGGCCCTCTGTTCAACATCGGAGCTTTTTTATAAGGTCTCTCAAACAATGCTATCCTCATTGCCTAACATAGATTGCTTAAACCCAATGTTGCGAAATCCAAGCTCTCTAACAAAACTGAAATAGCACATTATCATTATGCCGCCACCGTCGCTTGAACTACTGCTTTCTCTTCATCATCATCATCTATCGCAGTATGGTATGACTGCTGTTATCTCAGCTTTCTCGCTGTATACTTTAGCAAAATGCGGAAGACATTAGTAACGTACGCACATCGACGCACAGCGTGACTTTCCTCAGCAAATATTGTAATACTGAAATTCTCCTGAGTGTAGATTCGCTTTAATGACTGGAGCATTTCTCCAATTTAGTTGAGCTTTCGATTTCAGAATTCGAACAGCAGGTCTACAGTTACAACTACGTAAGATGTACAAAACATCATAACAATAGCTCGTCGCCGTCATCGACCAGCATATAAATTTTAAATGACGTGACCAGAGAAAATTAATTATATGGTATGCGTATATCTTTATCGACAGCGAACTCATCGTCGTTATTCATGTTAAAGCTCAATCTTGTCGAGCGTTTTATGCAGCCTATAAAATAGAACTGCACTATAAAACAATGCGATGTTCCCTCTTTTGCCACTTCCATTTTTGTTGCAAAGGTGACGTGATAACCAAAGTTGTCTCACAATGGTGGTGCTAATAATTGCGGTCATGAAGATACTTCACTGTATAAAGTTGGTGACGCTGTACATTGCACTAGTACGGGAGTAGCGCTGGCAAAAAATGTGCGAATCAAGGAACAAGGACCATCCATGTACATCTGCCCTAAAGACCGCATTATTCAGCGTTCATATCTGCATAACGAGTGGTAGACTGTGCATACATGGTTCGCGTTATTTATTGTCGTATTTTTTCGGAGTTGTAGTTGCGATCATGAAACGGCATCAGTAATTCTGAGGCACCTCCTCAGGGTGCATTTCCTTCTGGAAAATGTACATACTGTCACCGGGACAAGGCTGAAGACACTGATGGGGATCAGTATGCACCACACTACACCAAACATCACCTTTTTTCTGGCAGAGAGGAATGCGGCCATACATTTGGCGAGTGCGGGACGCTGGGACAGACGACGAAATCCACTGAACCTTGTCTGCGGCCCTATTTCATACAGGTGAGCATGAATTATCCTTGATCATTGCCACTTCTTAAGTGTTCCGCTTCTACAGTGTTCAACCGATAAACAAATATCGGCAACAAAACAAAGTATAAAGCCAGCAGCTTTGCATATGTGGAAATGAAAATTTACGAGGCGCACGCCTTACAATATCACGCTTCCAGTAAAAAGCCGATAGCCGTAGGCGTATAGAATTGAAGTTTGAACCTGAAGCCACGAGCGAAGGCGGGTCAGGTGGACAAAAGAGGAAATACATAGTGGTGTATAGTGACCGAATCTTGCACGTATTTGGCCGCAGCAGAATGTGAAACAGAGGGGATAGGAAAGCTTTCTGAGCGAGAAAAATTCAACCGTGGAAATAACGAAGGCGAGGTTAAATTGAAGGGAATATCCTGAAACATCGACATGACAAATGAATTCAGAGAGGAAGCAAGACAAAGGGTAGTGGGCAAGGGAGGGTGAAAAGAGGTGCAGTGAAGAAAAGACTTCGAATTTGCCGTTGCAGACAAAATCGTAACCGCCCTGCTCTTACTATAATTCGTGCTTTCTGGAACTGAAAAGGCAGAAGTCCAGCTTACGTCTTCAATGTAACCGATTCGCACAGATTGAAGGCACCGAGGAGTGAATAGAGTGAGTGAGTGGGGTCAGAGCCTAGGAGATAAGGGGCACCCGTTAAGAGAGGCAAAACCCGAGAAGGCAAACATCGCGATGAACCATGCATGCATGGAAGTGAAAACACACGCAAAATGCGTTGGAAAAGGCAGGCTCCTGTCGCGAAGCAGGAAGAATCCGGCAGACAGGCAAGAGCGGAGGAGAATGATAAAATGGGGGCGAGGACATCTGGGAGCAGCGCGTCGAGACGAAATACGGGAGACGGGAGCAGGGAAGTGAAAGGTTTTCGCAAGAAGGGTGAGTTGTTGAGGTAAAGACGACGCGACGCGGTCGTCGGCAAAGAGTCGATCTTTCTTGTGCTCCTTTCCACGTCGGATGCTTCTAACTATACTCCCAGCAGTGTTTTATATTCATCATGCTTTCAGAGGTACGGTACTCCCCAAGGCCTTTCTATGCAGGAAGACGGAGTCTGAAATACAACTTGTTGTAATATTTGTATAACGTTGCCAGCATTCAGTTTTGCCTCGCCTAAAACGAAAAGCTATGCCGGAAATGCATCGATGATCAAATTTGCACAGGTACATCACGTATAAACAATCAAGGCCTACTATACACAAGGAATATAAAGTGTAGCAGTGACTTGCTGCCAGTTTGTGAGCATTGCAAATGTTTCTTTTAAACATCTCTGCTTCTATATGATTTAAAAAATGAAACTTTTGTGGGCGGTTACCTGAATTTTGTAGTCAGTTAAAAACTTATACATGTCCGAAAGTCATTAAAAAGCATTGAGTTGCCGAAAACTTGAAAATTTACTTTTTCGTTTGTTAAAACATCAGTGATGCCGACTGTAACCCCTTTTTTTTATTTCTTATAAAAGAAAGAGTCCCATTCAATGCCATATATCTGTCTAAAATTTTGTGTTGTTGCAGAGCATGGCGAAGGGTTGTCGAGTAGAGTACATAGTAGAGTAGAGTACTGGTGATGATTGGGCGGAGCCAAAACCCTGGGCCTTGTTGAACCGGCTGGCTAGGTCAGATCGGTACAAAAAAGCTGTGATTTGCAGGTCTCAGCCGGGCCGGGCTCTAGACTGTAACTAAAGGACAGTGTCCTGGTTTTGATGGTTTTAATTTATTATTGCGCTTAGCACTCGGGGTTCTAGAAACATGAAAAAAGGGCAAGGAAATGCAATCAGAATAAAGATTAATTAATGCCAAATTACTTATTTGTTATGCGGTCTTGTGCAGTTTTAGCAGAATAAAAAAATCACAGACTAATATATATTTCGTAGCCCGGAACATCACATAAATGAAAGAATCCTGGCTCTAATGGTTTTCCGGAGTTCCCTTGCCTTAAACCAAGACCTAGATTATACGCGTCACTTATCATGGCTAGTCAGCTTAACCATTGCCTCTAGCGCGTACTTTTTGCTTTCCTATGATTAATGCTTCAAGAGAGCTTCTCCTCACCGTACAAATATTTTTCCACAGCTCACCCTCAAACTTGGTATGCCGTGTGCTTTCCCTCACTTTACTCTCAAGCTGCGCTGGAAGCCGCGACCTTTTAAAATGTCACGGGCGCGCAGCGAATGCACTTGTTCCCTTTTGTTCAGTCGTTAGCAGCTAATATCCTCATACTATGGTATATGGAGGAGGCTATAATAGGAGCTGCATACGAACAATGCAGCTGCGAGCTTGGAAAGGATGAGGAAGGCGCTTTCGACTGCGCGCTCGATGTAATCTCGAACAAAATCAGAGTGTGCTTAACACCTCTCATTTCCTACCTTCGACCACATAAAACGACGTCCCACGTCATATTTTAACCTGCTAAGGGAGCGCATCAACGCATAATAATTACTTTGATATTAGCCGACAGATCATATAGGTCAACCTTCTAGATTGAACCAGTAAGACAAAACAAGTTGGCATGTCATATTGGCCAAACAACGAAAACTATGAGCCGTGAACGACTGCCTCGCTGCATTGAAAACGTATGCTGCAGCCGCTGACGTTTACAGTTCGGTAGCAGTACACCTTCCTCTTTGTCACTCAGCTGCTGTATCTACAAGTACCTCTTTGACATATCGCCATGACTAGGTTTCGATATCGTGGTGGGGAGAACAGATTTGATTTACTTGCCACTGCATTATAGCGCTAACGCGTCGATACAGTGAACAACCCACGCCTTTAACTGTCACTATATTTCTTTGCGTTAGTAGTCGCCATCCCGAAGCTGTGGCAAATCTAATGTGGCGCGTCAAACAGCCCTGGTCGATCAGAGGGCAGTGCGTCGGAGACGTGCAGCCATCAGCCATGTAGTATAAAATCAAAGGGAATTCGCTGTCTTTGAAACGACGGCGAGGCCGGGAGAGATTTCGGGAACAATTAAATGTCTTAACAGCGAGACACGACTTTGTAAGCCCAAGCTTCATAAGCATGGCATGTGCTAGAGCGCATTCTTCGTATTTGGCCAACTATGCTAAATCACTTCTTATGTTTTGGATTCCTCTGAACCCACGAAGAAACGTACAGGACGTTCATAAAACCATACGTAAATGCCAGCGATACTGCTCTCACAAATATATTAAGGCGTCAGTCGTATGAGAACGGTTGTCCGGGCTCGCGAACTACGAGTAGTCGCGCTCCCTGAGTACATGGCCGAAGCTGCATCCTTATGTCATGAGCTTTATAGTACGCTTTAGGCGAGATGTGGAGTAGGGCTGTGTGCTTACCCTCATATGAGACATAATGGGGAGAAAACCTTTCTGCACTTTTCTTGAAGAAAGGATATTCTTGAATTCATTCAGCTGTAACAGGAATATTAAAATTCATAGTGTTTGAAGACGGTAGTCAGCGAAGCAGCCACCGAAGTAGGCAGGGTAACTGGCTGTCTCAATAACTTCGCGCTCGCCTTCACTACCGCGGAGTTTCATTTCCTCAACAGTAGGGTCTCACAACTTCTTTCGCCTCACTGGTTGTCTCTCAGCAAGTTAAACGGCGATTGTTGCTGAGAGTTGTCTCTGAATGCAACCGAAAAGTAGCATACACTTACTAAAGGCAGGAAATGATTACAGTGAAAATAGTTGCGTAGTATATAGCCATTGCCATAACTCCATCTCCTGACTCTGTTCACGGCTGAACGGATGTTCAGAATCAAGAACATCACATAATGCCACCTCAGGTGAACATACCGAAAACGCGCCCACACAGGGCGATATCTGCACTTCAATTTGTCAGTTGTGAAGACATTATTACAGAGTGGAAACACATTGCACCACAGAACCAGACAAAGCAAACGAAAAGCGGTTGATATGCAGGGAACTAACCATGAACGGCTACCCAAAAAAGTTTTTCCGGAAAATGATTCGCCTCCAAAATCGCAACGACAGGCACCGGGAAGAAAATAATCAACCGCAAACAACTGCATCTCAAAAGTACGTCACTATCTCCTATGTCCAAGGCGCCAGCGATAACATCGCCCGTATACTAGGAAAAGAAGGAATTCGAGTGGCGCACAAGCCTTCAAACACTTTAGGGAGCGTGCTACCCTTCCCCAAAGATCGACCGCCAAGAAAAAGAGCCCAAGGCATTGTCTACGAAATTCCCTGCGCCAACTGTGATGCTAGCTACATTGGCGAACGCAATCCCGTAGCTGAACATTCAGAAGATTCCGACCACAGAATAAATTTCGAAGAAACCTTTATCCTGGAGACCGAGACCAATTACCGGGAAAGACGCCTGCTGGATACTTGCTAGGTCTTCGCTCCCTACTGGGCACTTCACAGAATAAAAGAAACAAGTCGCCAGCGAGCACCCCTGCACCAGCGGCACGGTGACTCGTCTTAACCCCCCCCCTCCTCCTTCCTTCTCATTTCTTTCACACCCATCTCACCCCCTCCCCCTTCTTCTCCTCCTCGACCATTCCTTTACTTATAGCTGCACAGTGCCCCTCATCATGCACCCTTGAAGAAGGAGCCGAGCCGGCTCCGAAACGTCGGGTTTTGCAAAGTTTTGGAGAAATTTCAAGTTTCACTTAGAAAAAATTTGCACTTCACAGGATTCGGACACATGTCTCAGGGCTGAGATAAGTAGGGTTAATCATTGCGCCACAGAAGCGATGGAAACGGAGGGCTTCAAATGCGCTCTTTTAGTTTTAACAATATTTCCGGTATACTGAAAGTTGTGAATTGTAAAAAAAAAAAATAAGAAAAACGTACCTTCGGAGGATTTCAACATATGTTTTGAGTGCTGAGTTAAGTAGTATCAGTTCATTGTGGCACAAAATTTTTTTTCAGCACGGCATTTATTACGCTTTGACTACATTGACATTGTACAAATTGTACATTGACTATGTACAAATTATTAAGAGCACCAAATCAAAAAGATGCGCTATAGGATACACCAAGCCAACAAAACTCCAAATAAGGGCAATGTAGAGTGCATCACTACGAGTGAGTGCCACTCCGGTTCAAAGTCAGCCTGGACATAAAATTTCCTTAAATGGCCAATCATCTACAGATGTGTCTTTTGTAGAAACAAGATTCACAATTTCTGCCCATTATGCGCTTTTACCAGAGGATATGTAACCCAATTGGAAAGAACATGTCTAAAGGCTAATCAACAAAAAGCAATGCAGAGAGATATCTTAGAGAATGCGGTGTTAAATCAAGTCTTTTTTTAATGTCCGTGGCAAAATATCCCGGAACAATATTAAATCTTTACAACCAATGAAACAGTTCTCAATCGTTTCCAGATAATCACAAAGGCGGCAATTTATTGTAGATACAAAATGCCCTTTTTTTTTAACCACGTTTCAGCAGGCAGGGTCTCAAAGCTGATTTGCATAAGTACCATAAACATAAAAGCAGTGAGTGGCTTGCCTATTATGGGACACGAACTGAAGGTTTTAGCTTATGTAGATGACCTTACATTTTTCGGCGCTGACAAAACAAGCATTGATAGGATTTTTTGTTTAAAGGAGAACTTCGCTTCAGGGTCAGGTGCTCGAATTAACCGTTATAAGAGTTGCAGCAGGACTTTTTGATGGGTTAGTTGGTACATGATCTTGATTCTTATAGCGCTGAAGAAACACCACCATGCGCTTCTGTCCTTTTGTGTCTTTCTTCCTATGGTGTTTCTTCAGCGCTATAAGAATCAAAATTATAAGAGTTGCGGTCTCTGGTTTGTAATGTGGTGATCGATGCGTGCTGAATATGCTGATGTGGCATGGACACCTAGGCCACCTAAGACCCTTGGAGTCACTTTAAGTGCTTTTAAGAATAGCGCGCCTAATTTGAAAGACGGTCTGCTGACTCTTCAGCGCTACGCTCAGACTTTTGTCCCTCATGGTCTCTATTTTTGGCAGGGCGGCCACCTGTAATCCGTTTCTAGGCAATGCTATTTGTTATGTACTGCAAAAAATTCACTGCGCAAGACTTTATATCTTGAGCCACCATAAAATGTTCGCTACTTTGGTGTGGGATTCATCTTTTGAATCAATGAGCCTGATAACCTTTTCCGGCCTGTAAGTGACAGCGACCTTGGTCTAGTTCACCTGTATGTCCGGCAGATAGTTTCACGTTTCATGTTTTTCCGTGACGCTTCCCATCCTATAGTACGCGCATTTTTGCAAGTTAATCTAGTTCATGTTTTACCGAATCTTATTGTCTTCTAACGTTCCTGATCGTCCATGCTTATTGGGTGTAATGCGAGAGATGTATTTATCTCTTCAGTTCCTACTTGTTCGTTTCTCCACAGAGTTCATGTTTTCTGTATCGCGGAAGCGTTTGTACAGATATTTTATTTCTATGCTCTCTCATCCACCCGGGACATGATGTACTCAAAAGAGTACGGAAAATGCCGCTCTGGCCATGCGCGAAGGCTTTCTTTTATAAGTTACGCACCGTGCCACAGAAGCGACGGGAATAGCGGGCTGTAAATGCACTTTTATTCATTTTGAAAGTATTTTCGCTTTTTGTCGCTCGGTGACGCTGCTCAGAGAACCATATGTGCTGTTATCATCTGTTTTGGCTTGGCTTGGCTTGGCTGGCAGCTGCGACTGCGATAGTGGCGCAAGTGTATCTGTGGCGCAAGTGTGGCGCAAGTGTATAAAAGCGGAGTGCGAGAATAAACGGGGGTCATTTTCGTCGTCTGGGAGCTCGGTGTCTAGACTGCTTTCTCGGGCAGCGTTCCGGCGCGGGTGCAGCGGCGCCCCCCCCCCTGCCTGGGCTAACACGACATGGTGTCAGAAGTGGCCGTCTACGACATGATGTCAGATGGTCAAGAATCTTCCCACTGAGCCAGGCACCTTACATCCACGATGTCGAAGACGCCTTCAATGCGGCTGCATGGACTGCAGCAACCGCCACCGCTGGACTTTGACCGCACGTCAGAGTGGCCGGCGTGGATCGAACATTTCGACGACTTCCGATATGCAACGGGACTCAACGAATGCTCCGGGGAGGCTCAGGTACGAACGCTGTTGTACACAATGGGGAGGCAAGCTCGTGACATATTCAAGACGTTTTCACTATCTGACGAAGACGCCAAGAACTATGAAACCGTAAAGAAAAAGTTCGACGGGCACTTTGTAAAAGAGAGGAACATCGTGTACGAAAGCGCCTGTTTTCCCAGACGCGTACAAATGCCACGAGAGTCGGTAGACCAGTTCGTCACTGCGCTACACGGCTTGGCGGAACGTTGCGACTACGGTGAACTAAAAGAACGAATGATCCGAGACAGACTGGTTGTCGGGCTCCGCGACGCAAAGCTCTCGGAAGCTTTGCAAATGGATTCTCAGCTCACGCTGGCTTCGGCGCTGTCGAAGGCTCGCTTAAAGGAAAGCGTCCAACAGCAGCAAAGTACTCTACGAGGACAACACAGCCATCAGTCATCGGAAATTCGTGACCAGGACCCCAATGTGGACGCGGTGGTTCAACAGAGGCACAAGGGACGTCTGCATGGGCAACGAACGCCGGAGGTGCGGCAGCATGGCCAACGAACGCCGGAGGTGCGGTGTCCTTTCTGCAGTGGTGACGCCCACCCCAGGACAATGTGCCCAGCCAGAGCTGCCAAGTGTCTCCACAGTGGCAAGAAGGGACATTTCGCAAAGGCCTGCTTGAAGAAAGCAACGGCTTCCGCTCAACGAAAGGTACGCGTCTTAGCGGTCAACCAGGAAACTGGAGAGCTACGCGTCTCAGCGGTCAACCAGGAAACTGGAGAGACTTTCGTGGGATCAATAGATGCATGCAGAAAAGCGCGATTTGTTCAGGTGCGCATTAATTCTGTGCCCATTTTTGCAAAGGTTGACTCAGGTGCTGAAGTGTCAGTATTACCATCAACGTTTCCGGGATTACCGTCCCGACTGGTAAAAACCGATGAAATCTTGCAAGGTGCAGGAGGCAGTAAGCTTAACGTACTAGGCGAATTCGTAGCAGAGATCGCATGGAAAGAGAAAACTGTGTATCAAACATGCTACGTTGTCAGTCCGTTACGCGACGTCCTTCTAGGATTACCTGCACTTGAGGTCTTAGGTATCGTGAAATTTGCAGACGCGGTCGACTCGGGAAACCTGCAGTACGAGACGCGTTTTCCAGAAATGTTCCGCGGTCTAGGTACGATGCCAGGGCAGTACACCATCAGGCTACAAGCTGGCGCTATCCCGCATGCCATAAGCGCTCCACGCAGGGTACCAATTCCCCTGAAGGAGTCCCTGAAGCGCAAAATAGATAAAATGGAGCGGTTAGGCATAATCAGGAAAGTGGATGGGCCCACCGAATGGTGCGCCGGAATAGTTCCGGTAGTGAAACCCTCAGGCGACCTGAGAGTTTGCGTAGACCTCACTAAATTGAACAAATGCGTAGTTCGAGAGCGATTTACGTTACCAACTGTGGATCAAGCTCTAGGGTCACTGTCGGGAGCGAAATGGTTTTCAAAGCTCGATGCCAACTCAGGCTTCCACCAGGTGCGACTTAGTAAAGACTCGGAAGAGCTAACCACGTTCTTAACACCCTTCGGTAGATACTGTTTCACGCGGCTACCCTTTGGAATTACCTCCGCTCCGGAGTACTTCCAAAAGAGAATGTCTGAGATACTAGGCGGCCTGCCGGGGGTCGTTAATCTCATGGACGATGTCCTAGTGTTTGGCGAAAGCAAAGCTCAACACGATGAGCGTTTAAGTAACGTGATCACACGCCTAGCAAGTGCAAGTGTGACATTAAACAAAGAGAAATGCTTATTTGGGGTTAGGCAAGTGCGTTTTTTGGGTCACATTCTGAATGAGGAAGGTATTCATCTTGATCCAGCGAAGGTCAGTGCTATAAAATATTTGAGAGCACCCAGAAACGTTACTGAGCTTAGAAGCATTTTGGGCATGGCGAATCATTTGGGCCGCTTCCTGCCACATTTAGCCCAAGTGTCTGCTCCCATGCGTGTTCTTTTGCACAAGGATAGGGACTGGGTCTGGGACAGCAATCAGGAAAAAGCGTTCCAAGAACTCAAAGAGCTCATTTGTTCAGCGCAATGCATGGCTTTGTACGACGCTTCGCTACAAACCACTCTTTCAGCTGACGCGTCGTCTTTCGGTCTGGGAGCAGCTTTGTTTCAAAAGCAAAAAGACGGGCAACGTAGACCAGTTGCATTTGCTTCTCGTTCGCTCACTAAAACCGAGCAACGGTACTCCCAGATCGAAAAGGAGGCACTGGCGTTGACGTGGGCAGCGGAAAGGTTTGATGAGTATATACGTGGTCTGGAAGTTGTTTTTGAAACTGACCACAAGCCCTTGGTGTCGCTGTTGGGTCACATGGCAATCGATGCTGTGCCGCCAAGAATTCAACGTTTTCGTCTGCGCCTGATGCGATACAGTTTTTCTGTATTATATGTACCAGGCAAATCGCTAACCACTGCTGATACTCTTTCACGTTCGCCGTTAGCTCGTACGAAAGTGGAAAGCTGTTTACCTGTCTCAGAGGTAACCGCTTACTCGAAAGCTTGTTTACTGGGTTTAGAAACAGGCGACGATTTCTTGAAAAGAGTAAACGAAGGTCAAGCAAAAGACGAAGTGTGTCGAAGCTTGCGCACAGTGTGCAAAAAAGGGTGGCCCAGGAAACAAAATGTTCCCTGTTATCTTCTGCCATACTGGCAGGAACGTGCATGCATTACTTTGGTGAACGGGTTTCTGCTCAAAGGTATGAGGCTTATCATTCCTCAGACCCTTCGCAAGGAAGCGCTAAGCAAACTGCATGACGGTCACCAAGGCATCTCGCGATGCCGCAGTGTGGCTAAAGGTTCTGTCTGGTGGCCGGGACTTAGCACTGAGATAGCGTCATTCGTGAAACAGTGCAGCGTTTGCGCGATGCATGCGCCAGAACAGATCGAACCGATGATTGCATCGCCAACGCTCTCTTTTCCTTGGGAGAGAGTAGGGGTCGATCTGTTTCAAATTCAGGGACGGCAATATCTTGTCGTAGTAGACTATCTTTCGCGATACCCAGAGATTGCCATTCTTCCGTCAACAAAGTCTGCTACCGTGATAAGCCGAATGAAAAGCATTTTTGCGAGACATGGCATTCCCGAGTGTGTGGTGACCGACAATGGTCCCCAATTTGTCAGTGCCGAGTTCGAGAAATTTGCAAAACTGTATGGCTTCCGTCATGTCACCTCGAGTCCAACGCACCCCCAGGGAAACGGGGAAGTCGAACGTATGGTAAAGACGGTTAAGAATCTCATTCTAAAATCGGACGACCCTTACTTAGCCTTGCTGGCTTATAGGGCCACGCCTGGTGTTTTGAACGTCCGCCCAGCGGAGATACTGATGGGTAGAAGGCTTAGGACGAGAGTCCCAATGCTGCCTTCGCACCGCAATCCGGGACAATGCTGTCTGCAAGAAGCGGCAGCCAAGGACCGTAAAGTCAGAAAGGAGCAAAGCCGCCACTTCGACCGACGTCACCGGTCTAAAAATCCCCCAAAGCTGGAAGCAGGTGATGTGGTGTGGGTGACTGATCTCCGTACCAAAGGTACAGTGCTCGGAGCAGCACCACAGCCGCGTTCATACCGTGTTCAAACGGAAAACGGGGTTGAAGTCCGTCGAAACAGGAGAATGCTTAACCGTCTCCCAAAAGACCGGATAGATAGCGGGAACTACGAATTTCCGGATAGTCAGGAACAGCCCAGCAGGGCCGGATTGGTAACTGGAGTAGACAACCAATTTGACGAAGCTCCGGAAGCTTTGGTGCCTCTAACTCAGACGGAGACTGACGGTGGCAATTCTCAAGCTAGAATTGTAACTACGACCAGATTTGGAAGAGTTGTTCGCAAACCCATAAGGCTGGGCGTGGACGACTGATGCTTGGAGTGACTGTGTTCTGTCGTGTTTTCTTCGGTGTGTTCCAATGTTATTTTGAAGTGTATGCATGTAAAGTTAATAGTGCTTGAAAAGGGGGATGTGCTGTTATCATCTGTTTTGGCTTGGCTTGGCTTGGCTGGCAGCTGCGACTGCGATAGTGGCGCAAGTGTATAAAAGCGGAGTGCGAGAATAAACGGGGGTCATTTTCGTCGTCTGGGAGCGCGGTGTCTAGACTGCTTTCTCGGGCAGCGTTCCGGCGCGGGTGCAGCGGCCCCCCCCCCCCCCCCTGCCTGGGCTAACACGACACCATCTTGTTGAGGGAATGGAACACGCCTCACTACCTCCTCAATATATGCCCGTTTGTTTTCGCCGTCCGAAATACCAACTCTACTGTAATGCAAGTCGGGCTTTTCAAGGTTCTGCAAGAGCATCATGTGTAATACCTGCACTGACAAAAATCTGCCATGTTTCAGGAGCCGTGTAACTTTTCAAGTCGCTATCGCATCGCTCGCTGCTGTCCGCAAAGAGCCAGAGCGGAAGCACACAAACAATCAGAAGAAAAAAATGTTAAAATAGAAAGGCTTGATTGCAAAGAGTAGACAGCCTCCGCGACGGGACGAGGAGCATAATTAAAGATCACACAGTGGGCTTCCTTCGCAGGGTCGTAAATTACAGCGCATTCATCGATCTTGGGATTCTGTTGACCAGCGCGCGCTCCTCTGTATGCATAAAGGATGCAACGCCAGCGTTCGACGCAGCAGTGCAGCAAGCACAGTGTGGCTAAGGTCCGCTGAGCAGAGGCAGCGATATCGGCATTGCGGCGCCTGATAGGACTCCGAAAGCGACGCTTGTCCTGAGGGAACAGAGGCGCGATGTTGGCAGGGACGCGAAGTACGTCGCACGTTTATGCCTCGTCACTTCGTTGCCGGTACGCAGCAAAAGCGTAATCGCCGTTATCGAAGTTTCTGCCAGGAAGCTGAATCACTCGGCAGAGCTGGGAGAAATTGTGGCCGAGGGTTTACGGGATTACATTTGGCCACACAAGCTCTTGGTCCTGTAACGAGGGGTTTTCGCTGCGTGTTTGATTAGATCTGCAAATCTAATCGGACAAGGCTACGCGTCAAACAAGTCATTTTTGTCCTTTTATAGGGTTGCTCAACTTGACGTGCGAGCGAGTTGGCGGGCTAGTTGGTCCTGCATGGTAATGGAACTGCGCAGGCGACGGGAGGCGTTTCTTTGTGTCCTGTCGAATCACAGTTCAACCACCATTGCGCCGTGTAGTGGCGCTGATTTAGTATTAGTGGAGGTCCTTCCCCTTGGAAACAGTAGGACAAATATCTTCCTATCATCAGTGGATTCGGAACATTGGAAATGCATTACAAGCCACATGAATTGGCTCAAAAGCAGACCCCCTGGGCTCTACACTTTTGACAAAGACTTTACATCCCTCATGAGTGCCACCTTTTATTAGATTAAGCGTGACTCTCCTGCTGAGGCAGTTCGAGGTACCCATAACATTGATTGCCTTTGGTAGCGGTCGTGTTGAAAACATTTGACAACTCTATCTGGGGCGCAGACCAGAGCTTGAACCTTGAGCACCATACTACCATATAAGTCAAACACGATCGTGCCTCCTGTCATCGAATTTTCGGCTTCCGTGACCGGTTGAAAGGCTAAGGCACTTTATAATTCCATCAAGTTTGGTTTTTGAAAGCCTATATGTAGGCGGAGGCGGGGAGAGTACAGATGACAGCCATTCAATGAAACTTCCGGAGGTTTTGGTGAGTGTCAGCAAAATATCTAAAGCTTTCGCCTCTGGCGGTTGCGTCTCCTGTGGCCGGTGTGACTCCCCTTCCATAATTTAGCTGTGGCTGCCATTGCGTGAGTATTTGGGGCTGTTTCACAGGGAAGCGAAATTTAGGGGTAAGTGCGAAAAGGAGATGATGTTTCGGAGTTCGTAAAAAGAAGCTGCGAATACACGGGACCGTGTATATAATTGAGTACGGACGAAGGCGAGCGTGCGATCTACCACCTGAAATGAAAAATATACGCGTTCACAATGGAGACTAAATGTAAAGATACGTTCAAAAATTCAAGCCGATTATGCCAATTTTGCAATATAGAAGCTATATGCTCTAGCACGTCGCGTTTCATGTCACTCCTTTCGAGGCTGAAATTTCAAGACAAGGCTTCTGACAAATGATGCGAAATTGGTGACTCTCGAGCTTAGAGACAGCGTGTTACAAACTTTTGGGACCACTTGGGGCACTTTCAGAAGGGATTCTGATAGCGGTGTATTTGGATTCGCTGCGCTTGAATAGAAGTTGATGAAGACGACGAATGCAGCGCATAGATGGAGATAGGGCAGTTACACGGAGTGGTAGGCTGCCGCGATAGCATAACGTATTTATGTTAGTGTAGCCAATAAAGAAATAATATCCGGTGATAGCAAAATGATGTCGTACGGTGGCCAGCCAAGCGGGCTTGTTTGCACCGTAGAGGGGTTAAAACCCAACCACCGCGCACTTACAGCAATGCTTGTTTTATTTCTTCAGTAGTCCCATACTCTCTCTCCGTGCTCACGGTACCCATGTCGCCTATCAGCGCAACCAGCGAGTCCCACACTAGCGCAACCCGGCTAAGAGGCTCATGCAGCATTTCAGTCTAGCAAATAGAAATCACGAGAGCCAAACTGCCGACAAGTATCGCACCATTATTGCATGCGGTTAGTTAAAAGAATTCGTACTCTTGACTAGATGAAGGTACCTCGAGCTTATACACTGTTGAACAGCTCTGCTAAATGGCTGTGAAAGTCCTTGTTCATGCTTTCAAGGTGCGTTGGTAGCTGGCAGAGACGTCGGGTGCTGATCCATAGACGCTAACGTCTGGGCCGCAGCAGTCCTGCCAGCGATTCTTGGCATTTGCCGAAATGGAAGCTGCCCTAAAGACTTGGGAACTTGCACCGGTACTCATGAGGGAGAGACACTGATCACTGGGCGAGTGTTCAGGGTAACTGGCATTGCATCTTCACTTCACAATGTTGATGTAATACATCCAAAACGACCGATTACAGGTCGACAGAACAATATAATCTTGTGTTTCTGATGGTTTTTATGCTTTATTCGTGCTAAGTTCTTTGTGAAAAATATTTACAGGAGCTATTCGTGGTTCCTTTACTCCCGCACAATGAAGAACGTTTAAAATATTGTTTTACGACGGCAATATTCATACGAAAGGCGGGCCAAAACGCTTTGAGCAGTTGACGTAAGAAAGATCTGAGGAGCTACAGGTTAAAAATTTTGAGAAAAATATTCTAGAATGTACCAAGGTCTCCTTACTTGCGGAAATGAGAAAGCAGTGCAGGTTCCGTGCCTAGTCCCTTACGTGCTTCTTCTCTCCTCTTTGTGTGTGTGTGTGTGTGTGTGTGTGTGTGTGTGTGTGTGTGTGTGTGTGTGTGTGTGTGTGTGTGTGTGTGTGTGTGTGTGTGTGTGTGTGTGTGTGTGTGTGTGTGTGTGTGTGTGTGTGTGTGTGTGTGTGTGTGTGTGTGTGTGTGTGTGTGTGTGTGTGTGTGTGTGTGTGTGTGTGTGTGTGTGTGTGTGTGTGTGTGTGTGTGTGTGTGTGTGTGTGTGTGTGTGTGTGTGTGTGTGTGTGTGCGCGCGTGTGCGTGCGTGCGTGCGTGCGTGTGTGTGTGTGTGTGGGGGGGGGGGGAAATCTCCGCACGAAACCTTCGCACGACGGTACAGTCATGAAAAACACCTGCCTCCACCGGTAATCGAACCACTCACTATCCCTCCAATACCCAGCTGAGTGCCCTAACCACTAACCAAGCCGGACACTTTTTTTCTTTTATTGCATGAGAAAACGTCCAAGGAAGAAAACTAATATCGTTCATGACTGAATTTATCAGGCTACATAATACAAGCACGTTTATACCAATCATTTTCCACCATAACAAATGTCAGGTCCGTGAGAAAACGATCGTTATGCTCCTTTTCTAGCGTGAGGATAACAGTAGCGATGACAATGGCGATGCTCTTAGTGATAATAATAAAGATGTTGGAAGGATTAATGATGATGATGATGACGGTATGTTGCAGCTAGGGAAAACGGTCCTGTAATCTGGCGTTCGTCATTTACGATCTTAAGCAGACTTAAGTGCAGATTTTATATTTTTACTTTTATTGTTATTGTTATTGGATTAAAAAGCGTAGCCTATGATGTGGACAAATTAAGGCTAACTGGAGGCTCAAGGCTCATTTGCGGCTCCTGGTTAGAGCCACAAGAGACTGCTGTGCTCTGGTGTTTTTCCTCATAAATGACCCCATGCGTCTGTTTATACTGCTTTTGGGCACGCTAGATCCAAGCTTGTGTTTTTGATAATTCATGATTAATTTAGGGGAAACCTCTTTGCCCTAGAAACCGCTTTTCTCGGCCTGTCATTTGTACAATTGAATATTTATGTTTTAAGTGTTTTTTATTTTATTTATTTTTTTTTGAAGTTTGTCCATTTTTGTTTATTTCCTATTGGTGTTACATGCGATTGCTCTTTGGCTGCAAGTTTTCTCTCGCCTTTATTTTATGTTTAATGCCTCGAAAGTTTTACAATTAAAGTATTATTCATTTTCTCTGTCTGGGTTTGAATTTTGCATAAGCAGATCTCTAAACGATTTCATTTCCCTCCTTAACATGTAGCCGGGGCACCTTTAAAAAGCTTAGTATGTATTTATCCTTTTTTTCTACTTTCTGTCGCTTTGCCCCTTCCTTTAGCTTCCTCTCGAGTTCTTACTCTAAACGAAGAGAATTACGAACTCGTTCTCAGGAAGTCGAACCTATAAATATATATGTGCTGTATATTTTGTAGTTATGTACCCATGGTAATAATAAAATAAAGTCAGCGTTATTAGTGGTTTGTACGCTCTGAAGAGGGAGGTAAGGATGGCGGTTCGATTCCTTCCATGGATTCTATTTTTCACTTGTTAATGACTGATATTTCGTTCGTACACGCTCTACAGAAACACTCTGGTCACATGCTGTATCTGCGCCTCTCATGAGGTAAGAAATGCTTTCGATTTAACGATGTGTTGTTCTGGTTTTGTTGGTTTCTTATAGTTTAAAAGGTCCAACTTAACAAATCCCCTCACGTTATAGCCGACAGCGAGGTGTAAAGGTTAGGATATTTTGGCTCGCCGGGGGATTTTAAAGTGCACAGACATAGCAGAGTACATGGTCGCAATACGTTTCGCCTTCACTTAAACGGGGTCGTGATGGCTAGGTTCTAACCGTGGTTTCCCGTTAAAGTGCAATAAAAAAGTGATAACTTCCATTTCTTTTCACGGGATACTGTTAAATGGCATTAATAACGTACCCTCACTGATGAATAATGCACGGACTCTGGAGCAGGTCAAATGTTGGAGCTAAAAATTTTTGACTATACGGAACCGTTTCCTGTTGTGATGGGAGAGGTGCTAATGTCATGTAGGCTCACAGTTAAGAGAAATACTTGTAGGATATAAAGTGATCAGCTAATGTGTGACCCTCGGAGGTTTCAAGTCTAATGAAACCATTTATGTGAACAAGAAAAATAATTTCATGCCCTCTCTTTTTGTACACTAAAACAACGGAAAAAGCAGGGAAAAAATGTGGCGAGTACTTCTTTCGTCAAAGAAAGAATACCCTCAATTTTTTTAACCATTTGGTTCCCATAGTGCTCACTCCATTACTCTCTTGATCAAAATATAGTTTAATCCAGTTAAAGAGGTTCATGAGGTTTGAAGAGAGCAAACGGCAGCCAAAAACTCGCGTTTAGGGTTGTTGAAACAAGTTGACCTTGTCTCCACCAGAGAGAGAGAGCGAGAGAGAGAAAGCGCAATACATGTTTCCTCTCTATCTCATTCCTGCAGCTTATATATAGACGCCGAATGCGCGCACTATGACGAAGAGAAGACAGAATCACAGGCTTTGTGGAAAGCCTTCTGCAACATCCGTTAAACCTTTTCGTTTCATCAGCCCAGTCCTGCTACCGCCTACCCTCCTCAACCCCTCATCCATTCTCTTCTTCAACATTGCTTCTATGCGACAAGTTTCAGTCTCGCTCTGCAATTCGACTCCGTCATCGTGCACTATAGAAACGGGGCTTTTTATGTCATGAGAAAAATGTCAAGGGTTCAACGCTGCTGAACCAAATATTGAGCGAAAGCTTTAGCTGCGGGTGACCGCGTGTTCTTCTCTTTTTGTTCTTCCTCAGCTAACATATAAAGCCCCGCTTTAGCCAACCCATATGAACGTGCCTTAGTGGCCTATAGGGGTAACGTGAACGCCAGGGTCTTTGCAGGCTTATTTTGACATAACCGTCCCATGTGAAACGAGATACCCAAGTTGGCAGCTGCTGCCAGCCCGTGTGTCACGTGGGGTGGGACGTCGCAGCGGCACGTGGGTAAGACGTAACTGCGGCCGGGTCACGTGAAGGCTTAAAAGTGCGAGTAGTATGGCTTTCGCAATAAAATACAAAACCGTCTGAGAAGCAGTCAGTATCGAGGATCGAGATAAAGCAGGATTGCTCTTAGCTTTTCTTAAGAGCTGAAAGAAGAAAGCCTTTCCTCCTTGTTTTCTTTCTGCCTGCTCTCTTCTACCTCTATACATTGCGTGTCTGTATACTCGTTATAATTTAATTTTTTTTCCTTGCTTTGGTTTTGTTGTCGGCGAGATCGGCATCTCAGGACTCCTCTCACCTCCTCGACATGACAGACTTAACTGAATAACACATGGCACTACGGGCCTTTTTATTCAGACTAGGCCTAACTAGCTGAACGGAGAAATTATGTCGACATCAGAAACTATTGCGAAGGAAGGAAGGAAACAAAACGTTATTATTGAAAGGAAAAGTAGAGGTTAGGAAGGTGACCAGCACCTGCCTCCGAGACCATGAAGATTCCGCGCGACACAGGCCATGCCAGTGCTGGGAAGAGGATGTCCGCGTCGTCGCTCGCATTTATTTTATTCCACGTGTCAATGAACAGAATAGGCATGAGTTGGCCGGTAAGTACATGGGCACAGCGATCCCACACTCTATGGTTTTATGATGCTATTTCACCGCAGAAGCGGCAGTTGAGGATAATTCTTTAGTTAAGGAATTTTCGAAGAATGCATGGGGTTAGGAAATATATCGATGTTAAGGTTTCTCCACCCCACCTCTTGTTCTCTGCACGGTGGGCTGTGTGGTGATGGGTATGTTCTTCTCCGGAGTGTGTAGTGTGTGGTGTAATCGGGATGAGGTAAGCGGCTCTCCGGAGGACCAGGTCTAAAGCGACGCCCACAATTCGTCCGGCTTTTACTCGTGCGTATGTGTGAATTGCCTCATTTCCTAGATTCCCCGCCTGCACTCGAACCAAACTTAGGTCGATTTTTCTAACTGTGGAAATTATGTCGACGCCAGGATCTACTGCGACGTATGGCGGACACATCTCGTGCAATCTCGCTGACAAATCTCATGAACAAATCTCGCGGACAAATCTGGCGAACGTATATCTCAAGGGCGAGATTTCTCACCATGAGCATAGAAAGGCTGTCACCTTAAAAGAAGTGGGCGAAAAGTTAAGCCTAGAAGGTTAACCGGGGAAACAAACCAGTTTGCTACCATGGAAAAGGAATGAGGGGACAGAAAGGAAGAGGAGAAATTGGATAAAGAACGTGAAGCTGAGAGGAGCCGCAATCGAGAGAGTGTTCGCTCTCTTGCAGGTAATTGCGCTCGCGCTGTTCAGAGAAAAGTATAGCGTGAAAGTCAGAGCGGAAGATAAGGTGCTGCGGTGCAAGCTGGCAGCCACTTGCTGCAGTTTCAAGTTCTCTGATGCGAGAGCGAATCGAGCGAGTGGTAGAGGGGGAAAAAAAGAGGGAGGGGGGGGGGAAGTAAGGATAAAACAGACAGACTTCGGCCAGGAAGCGACCACGCGAAATCAGCTTTCTGGGCCTTGTTTTCAGAAGCCGCTTACGAGAGGAGCAGAGAAATCCCAACGGCCGAGATGGCACGAGCGTGGAATCAGGAAGAAAAGCGTTCAGACGAAAGAAGAGCCCACAACTTGGCCGAATGTGACTAACTAACCAAACACAGTATAAGTATCGAAAAGTAGCACATGCGATTGCTCGGGAAGGACGTGTTCTGAATAAAATTAAATGCAGGTGCAAATGCACTCGAAGGGATGAACGCAAGAGAAATGAGGTTAAGAAAAGCCTTCTACCGAAGATCTAATGCATCTCGGAAGTGAAGGTAAAAACAAGAACATTTTCGGGATCACCGTCAGCAGTTAATGAAAGGACAAACAGTGGCTTATTTTCATTTTGAGCTAGTTAGGAAAACAAGTCCGTGTGTTGATTCGTGGTCCTAAGCTATGCATCTTTCAGGAAGGTGCAGATCTTCAGTAACAGACCAGAATGGTATATTGATTTCATATTGGCCAGAAAAAAAAACGATTTAAAAGTACTGATCCGTCAGGAGACGTTGCACACCGCCAGTATGTACCATTAGGTGACCTTACGTTTAGGTCCTACACAGAATGTTTGGTGGGCGCATTGTGAAAGTTCCTCCGAGGTCAATACATCAGGACCTGTCATTGGATAGAAGCCCGGTGTTTTGCTGATTGTCGCAGTAGTAAACAAATTAAGATAAACTGTTAAACACTCGTCAAGAAGCCAATCGCCAACTCCAAATTTCTCAAGTGGGGTCATCAACTGCTACGCTGCAGATAATTGATGATCTCGTTTTACAATTCCTGATGTGGCTGAAGGCTCTGGCATGTTACATCGCACGACTTCATTGACTACACGAGGACAAGCATGAGGGTTTGGAGAAGAGGAGAATAGAGACGAAAGAGAGGCTGGTCCACATCACACACCCAAAATGAATTCGGACATATAAACAAAATACTTTATAAAGCATATACTTAACTTTAAATGCGATACAAAAAAATGCTGCATTGCTAGCTTTGGGAATACTTTTAAATAGCCGGTGTGTTGCAAGCGAGACTCAAACTCAGCACACAAACATCTCTACTGAAATACGCAAACCCGCTCATTTGTTTTTTGCAGCGGATCGTTTTAACACCTGCGTCGCACTGACAGGTAAATCACTTGATTGCATGATTAGTGCAATAGAGGCTGTGGTCTTTGGAACAGGTGGTCATTCAAAGGTTTTTGTATCTTACATGTGCATCTGTCGCAACACACTTCGAAAGGAAAGTCCGCACAGGTGACCTATAATGTTGATGTGCGCCGCAAAACGTCGCTATCATACAAATAAGACATCTGAGAAGTCGCTATCATACAAATAAGACATCTGAGAAGACCCCTTCACATATATAGGATAGAATTTGCCTGTAGGTGTTCTCACTTTTCTAAACATCGTTTTATGCCATATGTGAAAGTATTAGCAGTCTCAGCAAAATTTACCCGAGGTTTTAAACAAATCAATTGGTGACTTTTTCTTTCTTTTCTTAGAGTGAAAAAAGGGAGGGGGCCGCATGGTCCAGCTAATAGCATTTTCGTTTTTACATTCGAGTGAATTATTTCTTAACTCCTATAGTCGAAACGATCCATGTTTGTTTTTTGGCATCGTGACTAAGCCTCAAGCGAAAGTTTTAGAGTGGCTTAAGTAACAGCAAGTAGATATGTTCCAATGAAATAAAAAATAAAAAACGCCTTACCTAAATGAGATTTTTTTTCATTATTAAAATAGATTATATTGTTTTCTTTTTCGGCATGTTCTAAATTGGCATAACATAACTCTGAAAGCAGAGCTAGAAGCCTGCATTTCTAATGTATTCTTCATTGTAGACATAGGAGCTTGAATAGCGAGAGGCTAAGCCTTCAAAACAAGGACTGTCGCTCACGAGGTCATTTTGCAAGAAAGAAATTTCTTTTACGAATTATTTTCTTCGAGCGTCTAGAAAAGAGAGCCTATGCCAAATGATAAGCAGGGCGAACTGAGACAGAAACAGGATAAATAAAACTTTCTGTAAGCGATAGTGATCTTTGTGAAATAATATTGGGCATTAAAAATACTTCTAGACGTGTTCTAACACGGCCGCTCTACATAGGGGTATTAATGCGCTTCCTCTGAGCATCCATGGTGTCAAATACACTTAGATGAGATTATCAATTCAGTCCACACTGAGTTATCTAAGAACCGTGTAAGAGAGACAGGGGAGGCTCAGGGTGAAATACTATATAAAAGCAGCTTTATCAGGTGCTGCTCAGCATATTCTTTACTGAAAATTACTACCTGGACTACGGCTCAATCAAAAGCTTCCGTCCAACGCTAGTCCAAGAGCCAGTGAGAAACAAATAACGTAATCAAGGAACGCAAAGACGCAAAGTAAAATTTTGCTTCTAGAATCTGTTTGAATGCCCCTGTGCGCGCTGCCACTAGAAGTAAACTAGGCAGGAATGGCGATGAAAGGAAACAGGTGCAATTTTTGGTGCCCTCTGAATTTCTTGCTGCCAGACGCTGGGCTGGCTCCATTAATTGTCGTGCACTAAAAGATGCGGTATTCGATCCCCTCACTAGTTATGCGAACTACAATATTCCAAGACTGCGATGGACGATTTACAACAGATTCGGCGCGCTCGCCAAAGAAAACGCGCAGAAGAAGAAATCGTGAAGGTAGAGCCAGCCGCGTCCGCGCCTCCGCACACGGTTTAGGGCCTTCTCTCTCATTGCGTCCTTGAAGAACGTGCGGGATGAGCACAGGTTTTGTAATGTTCGAACCCATTCTCGTTGACCGAGGGAGAGCAGCGCAGCGTCCTGTGCATGCCTCGCCTTCTCGAATTTTGGAACAAAGTTATTAGAGAGCGCGTAGCGCCATGATTGTAGATTCTGGGATAGGCTTCGACAGCGAAAAAAAAGGAGGCCCTGGCTTTACAGAGGTCGTCACAGCAGATTTGTAGCTCAAGTGTCGTTAAGCGTGCAACTCATAGAGCCCTGCGTAATTGTGAGCCTTTCTTTGTTGAAAATGTCTAGCCGTCCCTCACTGTTCTAGATACGTTTCTGTACCTTTTTCTGTTGCTGTCCAAATGTTAAATGTCATCTCCTGCTTCGGCTTCGTCGTCTTACATCTCTGCGTGTCAACTACACGTCACCCGTCAAGTGGAAGCGCCCCTCCTGACTAGCGAGGGGTAAGGTGTGTAGAAGCAGAACGAGAAAAACATACCGTACCATACATGCCGTAATATCCTATCGAAACTTGATACAGAATTCACCTTTGTTTCGCTCCTGAGCTCCCTTTCGTTACATTCACCTGATTATGTTAGATATCTGCACTGTGTAGTTATGAGCACTGCGAATAAGTGTTCACTCACTTATGCAGCGGCCCCGCCGGGGTGGCGCAGTGGTTACGGCGCTCGACTACTGTTCCTAAGGACGCGGGATCGAATCCCGGCCTTGGCGGCCGGTTTTCGATGGAGGCGAAAAGCAAGGCGCCCGTGTGCTGTGCGATGTCAGTGCACGTTAAAGAACCCCAGGTGGTCGAAATTTCCGGAGTCCTCCACTACGGCGTCTCTCATTGTCTGAGTTGCTTTGGGACGTTAAACCCCACAAACAGACCAAACCAACCAACTTATGCAGTAGTACAACAGCAATTGTGAATTGCAAATAAAATGTGTATGCTATTTGACGCTGGAGGGAAATCTTTTGAATCAGTCAAGTTGCAGTTTTCAGAAAAAATAACACGCGGAGCGCATTTCGGTATAAATTCACGAACAATTATTTTCCCCACCTTCTTCCATTAAGTGAAAGAGAAGAAGTAACAAAATTTTTCTTCATATAAAAATATAATTTTAGTGCCACCGTATGCAGCCTCAAAAATGTAACTCAATCTACACGATACTTACTTGGTTATTCCGTGTTTCATGTCAGCTGTATGCATTTGCCCTTTCGAAGGCTAAAAAAAAGTTTTTTTGCCCGGCGAGTTTACTCAATATTATTGGTGCTCGCACGTAGTGGAGAGCTCTGGAAAATTCGACCGCCTGGGGCTCCTTAGCGCGCACTGTCATCTCATAGCACACGGGTGTCTAGCGTTTTGCCTCCACCGAAAAGTAGCCGCCGAAGCCAGGATTCGATCCCAGACCTTGAGAACAGAAATCGAGAGCCGCAACAATAGCACCACCGCGACGGAGTCAGCGAGATGAAGTAATACTATATCTCTTACTGCTAAACCTAAAAAGGCAGGGTGGAGTATACTTAAGCACATCGCCTGATGGCCTGTCCGTTTTGAATCATGTGAAAATAACTACTCTCATAGTTTTTTGTGACCTCCAAAGTTAATTTACTCTCGGCAATGACTGAGATTTGATTCTTCGACAATAAGGCTTCTCTTAGCTAAGCCACTTATTCTTGTTTTTGCAGTTACTGGCTGAGAAAGCTGCTAAACCAGGTTACTGAGGTTTTTGACTGACATAGATTTTGTATCGTAATAGAGAGCAACGTGCCTGGATATGAGTAAAAAATACAATTCTCCTATATTCTGGAACATGTGGAAACGCATTAAGATGCCGAAGATAATTCAGGCATAATGTTCACCATAAATGTTTTTGGCGACTGCAAAGTTGTTTTTTCTTATCTATGACAAGAGCGAAAAAACGTTGTAGACGGCGAAGTTAACAAGTTTTGAATAATTCATAATTCCTCTCCATACATGCCGAAACAGATCCGTTTTCACCTGAACAACAACAACAAAAAAAAACAGCCACATACATTCTGGCGGTATCTTTCTGTGCGCCATGAGTCGGCACCAAAGTGAGCTTCTTTCCACATTTTCTTTGGCTGCCTCTTAGTAGTGTAATATTTTTATTTAAAGTTATAATTGCCATTTCACTTACCTCCCTTATCCAATTATATTCTAATCGACAACGCCCTCACTCATTTCGAGATAGATTTCGCTGAATTTTTTTCCTTGCTAATCTTGGCTCGATTGCAACATGCTCGCGTGTCAGTTTTCTTGAATATGTCTACCTTTTTCATCTCACCTCTTCTCGCACAATGACGTAGCAGTAAATCATCTAGCTGCTCCACCCTGTGTGCAAGTCACCGAAACTGGGCCAACATGTTTAAACGGAATGATTGCAGGCTCTGTGCTAGCCTCTCCCACTTTCGACACTTCGTATTCAAGTATCGTTTCTGCATAATTGCTATATCATGATCTCTACGCAATACAGCAATCTGTCTTTGAGGCTCTACAGCGTTGCAATCAACAAAGGATACGGACCTCATGAAGGTTCTTCTAGCTGTTTAGAAAAATATTGTCTTCATCCCGCATCCCATAACCCAATCCACATGAGTTCATTTCTGCCACTGTGCAGTTCATTATCATAGAGTTTACAGTAGTCGTAAGGTTGATACCACCTCGAGCCAATTTTGATATTAATTACCTACAAGGTACTGTGCACAGCGCTGCTGTGCTACTCATTATAATGAGAAATTTCGATGTGCCTCATTCTGCTTGGGCAGGGATGCTGGCAATCAGAGGCTACTGCAGCTGCAGGGGCTGGCAGCTGCAGAGCCAGGGGCTGGCATCTGCATTTGACTTCACTCTGGCCAAGTAGATTACTCCAAGGAGCAAGGTCCAGTATACATGACATCTCCATGATTTCTTTCCATATATTAGCTTCACGAACCTGGTCTGTAGGCATCGAGACGTACGGCAAAGAACACCTACCTACACACATTGAAGTTAAAGGCATTTGTCGGCTCCCAGCATTATAATGTTTGCTACATGAATTTGAAAGCTTTTGACAGCACCGTGATGGGGAGCTGGATCTGACGCACCTAAATTTTGAATCCTTCATTGCTACAAAAAATCTGCGAGCAATGCGCCGCAGAGCAGAAGCTCAAGCGTGCACAGGCCACTTTATAGAGATGACATCCGGGTTGCTAGGCCAGCCCAAAAACACGTTCAGCCTCATTTCAACAAGCTGGTAAGAAGGAAATGAAAATCGTTTTGCGCGAAACTAGGTCCCTGAAAGCCTCTTTCTAAAGTATGAGTATTGAACGCATCCTCGAAAGCCACCATTCACAACTACATCATTTCAAGTATGTGGCGGTAAATGGCATAATTTAAGGTCTTGCGCCTGGTTGCAGAAGCTTTCTGTTCAGGAGTCACTGCTCCATTAAAGGTCCTTCCGTACTTGTGCCGTGCCGTGCAAGATTTGCTCACAACCTCTCTCCCACCACCAAAACCTTCCCTGCAAGACGAACTGTTCACTATGGAAAAACTTTAGTGCGTGCTGGCACTTACCAACGAAATATCTGCCCCGGACCCGACCGTCTACTACACCTCACTGTCTCATCTAGAAATTAAAGCCTAGACTTAGCAGTTCGCAGTTTTATGAGACCTGCTGGGAAGTCGGAAGTTTTTACAGAGCTAGAAGACTGCGCGATTTATACCAGAGTTCCTGATATGCCACATGGGGTAAAATTCAAATGCAGGCAGTTGATGAGGTGGTCTTTGTGAGTATTCTAATTAATTTTTAGAGTTCGCGTGGTGCCCAGAATTTGCAAATGCTCTTTAAAATTGGTCTTGGCCAAGCTGGCAGGCTATTTGGACGACGCATTGCCGCACGCATGCCTCCCCACTGACGTGAGTGGGTCGGCTAGGCGCGCCCACTTCTTGGACGCTCCCAAGTTAGGCGATCGGGACGGGGCGTGGTGGGGCACCTTCACGACTGTTTTCTTTATTGTTTTTTTTTCTTGTACACCAGCGTGGGTTGAGTTGAGGTGGATGAGGAGGAGCATCGTTTTCGATCGGCCATATGTTCGGCCCTATTGAAGCTAGCTTAGGTATTTTTGCGCTGCAGAGAGACTCGATGGGATACGTATTGCTAGTGTGCGTTTTATAATTCTAGTAAATAGCCTTTCATGGGCCCTTTACACTTGAAAAGCCATAAATGTACTTAACGCTTATCATTAAATATAATGTTAAAGTGCATCGGAAAACTCATGCGATTAGAAAATGTTTTATTCCCGTCTTACGTGGGACTTAGCAAACAGAGGAACTAACCCTCCCCCCCTTCCACCCGTCGATATCTGGCATCCCAAAAGGCCATATAGTATTAACAAATTTATTTTTCTTGCGATTTCTTCAGGCGTAGCAATGCTGTGCAGTTTATAACCTTTGCTGTTTTTCTTGATGTAAAGGAAGCTTTTGATAACGTCACACATGAGGCGATTCACTCAGCCTTACAACCAATTGGTATTGTTGGACGAATGTAGCTTGGCTGCCGATTATATTCGGTAAAGGATGATTCACGTGTCAACGATGGAAGACTACATATCCCTGCATCATGTCTCGTGTGGTGTTCTTCAGGTTGAGATTTTCAGGCGAAAGCCTTTAATGGCTCAAACTGTGAGCGTTCGTTCGTCAGGTCACATTGGGGCTGTCAATATAATGACGTCATGTTGACGTCTCTAGAAAAAAAAAACTGTCTCCAACAGGAGTCGAACCTCCACCACTTGGATCCCAAGCCGAGCGCTTTAACCAACTGCGCCACGCCCGGAATTTTTTTCTGACATAGTATTTATTTGACTTGATTATGTACAGAAAGGGTTATGTACACAGACTATTTACAAAGCACACAACCGTTTCTGAGCTGCACAACAGAAACCACAACTGAAAGGCAGGCAAAGATAAACACCGTGTCGCCAGCAGAAACCAGTGAGGTTAATTGAAAGTCATTTTCATCATAAATGTCCTTCAGTTGCAGCATCAGTCTGCTAAAATGGAGTCTAGGTGGAACAACAGGTTCAGCGTTGCGATCAAACATGCGTTTCTTCTACAAGCTATGAAGTCCAATAAGGAAAAACATGTCATATAGATCGTAATCAGATAACAGCAAGATACCGCACACTGTACGGAGTTAGAACAAAGCCTTTCTTTAGAATTTGTTGCAGCACGTCCCAAAAGAGAATTGTGTCTTTGCAATTAATGAAACAGTGCTCAAATGTTTCAGGCACATCACACAAACGGCAGTTTACAGAAGATATAAAAATATTTTTTCTATGAAGCCATGTGTTAACAGGTAGAGCTTCGGTGTGTAATTTAATGAAATACGTTTTCGTGCAAGGAGAAATCTTGCCACATCAGGAATCGGGAAATGCGCATCATAATTATCCTATTCTACCGCGAGGATGATAGTAGCGACGATAAAGATGCTGCAATTTGTGATAATGGCAATGATGACATCAGCAATGGTAATGACGGTGCATTCAGTTGAATATGACAATGAGAGCAAACATGATACACTGTGTGCACCAGCGATGCTTAGGCTTTCGCATTTTTGCAGTGAAGTTTCCACAGTGCTCTCAGATTTTTTTTTATTTCCAGCCATCTTCAGTAACTCTCTTGTTGATTTGGACAAATGTTTGCCATCTACTCTTCAAGTGTCCATCTACGCAGATGACATCTTTATGTAGTTCTCTAGATGAAACAGGAGGATTATGCAGGCGTGGCTACCGGGATGAATAGACTGCATTGCATTTCATTTAAATAATGAGGTCTGTTTGTATCTCCAGCGACGTACGCAGCAATTTCATTTGCATGGCCAGATCTTTCATACTACGTGCTGATAATTGCTGCCCCCCTATATCATGTCACAAAAAATTATAAGTAACTTCTGGCAAGCCCCTCTCAAGGTCACAATACGTTTAACTGCTTAAGATCAAACTCTACTGACATGCCTCTATATTTCGTATGCTGTTAACTACCACAAGAGGCTGTTCTACAGATTCTTTACTACGACTTTATCGAGTACTTGGAGAAGGCCTTTTGCGCTATAGTCTTACTAGTATTTAGGGCCTCTCACAAGCAAACATAAAGCAGCTTGAAGCTCTGCAAGTCAAAGCATTGAAAGTCTCCATTGGTCTTCCAAATAACTCCTCGATAGTGAGTACTCTAGCAGAGAGCCAACGTCTATCTGTACCAGTGCTATCACCGCAGGGGCTGCTTTGTGTCTAGCTGCGGTTTGCGCGTGAACCTAGCCACCTACTTGCAGAATACAGTATTAAAGCAGTCTGCCATCTTTTCCGGACGCAATATCAGCACGCGGTTACGTCATATTTGCCACCTTGGCGGTTTGACTCATGGCAAATGCGGACAACTATACCTGTCATTAAGAACAAAGCCCACACCTCTCGTCCTGCACTTAACTACTTTAACCTTGAGGACATCTCTGTTTACTACAGCGCAATCTGTTATATCTACACTGATGGCTCTGTTACGCCTGTCTCTTTTAATATTGAATAACTAAAAACAGCGCCATGACGACGGACACGAACAGGCGAGAGAAGAAAAGGGACAAGCGCTTCCCGTTTCTTCTCTCGTGTCCTCGTGTACCTCGCGGTGGCGGTGTTGTTTAGTCATTGGGTATGAACCGACTCGCTTAGTTTTCGGTTCGTCTGCCTGTCTGTTTCCTCCATTGGCATCTCGATGCCATCAAAGTGCACCACAATCTTAGCCACACTCAGTCTGCACACTTCGGCACCGGATACCCAGCCAACAGCTCTGCGAGAATTGCATGAATCAGATTCTCTTAAAAACTGGTATATCTAACAGCCTTCAGTCCTCTAAATGTGGTGTGTGTAAAGAAAGACTGACCACTTCGTATCCTGCTGCCTAAAGTTAACCGCACAATCGCAGGGCATTCTATTGTAATTTAGGATTAGTTAGAACCGACTCCTGCGCATTGAACACGTCCTTGGGCTCTTGTGCTACAGGTCTCCGGCTGTACGAGGCACAAAAGTGTTCTAAACTTTTCTTAAGGACAAAGTCTGATAAACGCTCTTTAAAACTCATCTGTATGTGCACTCGCGTCTGTGCGACAGTGTGTGCGGTTGATTTCTATTTCATCCCTTCATTTTTTTCACTTTTTTGTCACCTTCATCAACAGTATCATGAAAGGCTTACACTAATAAAACATCTCTCTCTTACTCTGTGTTTGCTTCTTGATGCTTAATATTTCTTTTCCCCGTTCTGATCTCTTTGATTAGTTCTATTATTTGCAAAAATTAGCATCGCGAAGAGTGCTTGTCGAAGGAAGCTAAACGTATCAATGGCTTTAGGCTGCTGTGAGATATTAGCAGCCCTCGATACAGGTTCCTAGTTGTTTGTATTGTTCCAGAGCCCTCCACTTCACCTCCTCTCTCTCTCTCTTGCTTCTTCCACTCCCATCTTCCTCTCTTCTCTACGACGCGTTGCTGAGGTATGTACAAAGAAGTGCGACAGAGACTGTGTCTAAACTTGTGTTTGCAAAACAGGTTATTTAATTTCAAGAATTGTCTTAGCTGACAGGCTGAGACAGGTTTATAGATTAGCGATGGCGTACCATGTTTTTGGCTGTGGTGAAGATATGCGACATGCATATAATGCCATTCCAAACATTACATAAGCGATGATTCCAAACGTTATTGCCCATATATTCCCATCCACCCAATATTTTACAACGAAGGTCATTTGCGACTACATCTTCGGTTTGGCTATGTTATAGGCCTAGTTTACGGTCAAGCAGCGAATTCAGCTCCAAAAAGCGGTAATTCTTCATTTAACACTGCATGGGAATTTTAGACCTTCCCTGCACGCGTGCCTATAAGTTTTCTTTTAAGGCCAAATCCTTTAATGGCTCATACTGTCGTTCGCAAAAGGTGTCACACATCGTGGACACCTGACCCGAACCGTGTTCATATGTTCCCACAGTGTTCACCATCGGGGTGGCGGCCACCTAAGATCACGTGATGCCACACAAGTTGGAGGCCATGCTAGGGCCCAACCTAGGTCATGTGGTCCACCCTGGGCCGTGAAAACCAAGGTTCAGAATCGAAGTATCGGTCGACGTAACTTACCGAGTTGCCTACGATGCCCTGATGGATAAATAAAATGAGCATATACATTAACCACGAACCACTTACATTATTTTAGGGCACTTATCACGGTTATCCCTGCACAGATCACTATCTCAACTACTATAAAGAACATCACGCTCAGCAGCAACCACTCCTTCGCACCTGCGCCGATGGCAAATAGCGAAGAGAATTCGATTTCGCAGCCGGAGATCCGGACAGATTGGATGGCTCCAAGAATCAGTGCAAGTCACAACGGTTGCCCGAGGGTTCCTTTTGGAAGGGCAAAGGTAGTCGCTGTGGAAGAGTCTTCCCGTGCTTCTGCCACGTGTGCCTTGCCAAGCGGACATTCGATCACGGACTGGCGCTGAGAAGCTTGCATCCCGACTGCCTGCTTTGGAGATGCCACCACCCAAACAGAAGAATCTGTGTGCCGGCTCAAATGGGCTCCCCTAGGGTAGGAACCGCTCGATACAGCGCTTTTTAGCCTATTTGTATTCTTACGCTTGGCCTAGCCCGTCTTCGTTTCAATCCCTCGAAGTGCCTGTAATGCAAGCCGGGCGGTTGAGCAGTTGCTTTAAGTCTGAATATAAAAACTAAGTCAAGAATAAAGCGCCCTTTCCAAGACTCCTGTGCACCTTTCGGGGGTGTGGAAAAAAACTGTTATAGTTCATAATCGCTTTTTACTTCACATCTTTTACTTCCTAGGTTGATTTATATGTTTTACTACAACGATTATTTAAGATCACTAGCTTTAGGCAACTGTGAAAGAGAGTTTGGGAAATGAGTTTCATCGATGCCGAGATTCGAATCAATTTCTTGTCACATGGGGATACGATGTTTTACTTCTTGGTTACTACTTGGGGGGGGGGGGGGGGGACATTACACCCCTCTGGAGGTGGTGGCCAAATAAGAGGAGCAAGGGGAACATATAGTTGTTACTCTCCGGGAAAGGCTAGAGTTCGGCTTGTAAATTGTCCATTATGGCGTAGATCGGGAAACTCTGTCGTGAGTTCTCCTCACGGTTCCAGCATGTTTACTGTGGTTCCAACAAGTGACGTGTGGCCATGTAAGCTCGAAGTTATTCACCATTTTTTGAATCCAATGACGAACTCTGGCACCAGTTCATCTCCCGAGTTACCTAGCAAGGTAATGTCATCAGCAAATCGCAGATTACTTAGGTATTCTCCATCCACCCTTATCCCTAACTGCTCCCATTCCAAGTCTCTCAATACTTCCTCTAAGCAAGCTGTGAATAGCACTGGGGAGATCGTGTCTCCTTGCCTAACACCTTTCTTTATGGGAATTTTGTTACTTTCTTTATGCAGAACTATGGTTGCTGTGCAGCCACCCGAGGTGGGCATTTGACTTCAAAAAGTGCTACCTCACCTCAACCTCAATAAAAATTTCCTGACCTCACTCAACCTCAACCTCACGCTTTGAGGTTGAGGTTTGACCAGGTGACCTCACCTCAATTTTTCTGATGCCACCACCGACTTCACTTAACCTCACCTCAAACTCAAACTGTGAGTTTGAGGTCGGTCGCTCGACCTCAAAAAACTAAAAAAATAAAATAAAAGGTTTTTCACGTGAGAACACTAACTATAAAACGTCATGGCCCAAGTCCTGTGCGGTGACACGCCAGAATGAAGACATACATTTTAAACAACATTGAATATGATGAGGCTTACTTGTAAAGTAAAAAAATTTAAATGAACATTTGCCAGCGGGGCCACTGATTCATAGCAGGCTGACCTAATAACGGCAGTATAATTGGTCAGTTTCAACTCTTAAAGTTTTATTTTTATTTGTTTTGATATGGTGACTTTTGACCTAATTCCCGCTGTAATGCTGATGCGTCCTTGGTGCTACTGGATGCGAACTCCCGAAGGTCTGCAGTGAAACGTCGCACATATCTGTGACCGTCAAATAGTGTTTCCTCATGACAAGCAAGTCATAATTTCTTGGTTAAGACATTTTCCTGCGATTTGAAATCGAATCGTATGACAAAATCACAAACAATCTAATGTTTCTTCAGTGTAACGTCTCTGTTACAAAAAAAAAAAGTAGATCGACCACTTACGCATATATGAAAGTTGTAGTACCATGACATTATTTTATCAAACTGACTTCTGACGTGGAACTTATCACAAGAGGCGGACAGAACAAAATGTTGCCATATGCAGAGACGCTTAGTTATGAAAGGGTAAAGCGTGCTTGACGTTGACATTGCGCTATTTTCGATAATCCTGACGAGTGGATTGTGCTGTATAGAACAAACGCCGTGACAAATTATTGGAAAAATTACCCTCCCTTCTACTTATAATAACTAACGGTGAATTTGCAGCCCCAAAACATTCCTTTTACCATTGATGTAAGGTAAAGAAATAATACGTTGGATTAGGGATAATTCGCACATTACCTTGAGATGCCGAGAGAAGCTCAAAAGCTGGTTTCCTTGTCCACACAGTTTCTTGTCGCAGTGAATGCATTCCAATTTTACAGTGCTTTTCGTTTCTTTTGCGTGGCTATTGTAACGAAAATGGCCTTCGATGTCTTTGTCAATTCGATCGGCATGTTTAAATTTTTTCGCTATATCTGCCATAGCCACACCTGCCATAACCGCAACCATGTCATGCACCCTCGATGCCGAACGCAACAATGCGATAGACCTCGAAGAAGAAGGGCAGACCTCAGCTGGAAAGGGCGGAAACTTCCGTCATAAATTACAGCAAGTCGCCGACCACGGCATGGCTGCGTGTCCTCGCTTGAAGATGACGGCCACGGTAAATGGCGCCTTTTTTTTGCCGATTTCGGGCGGCTCACCGACGCCGTTTGGGGGCGACTTCCAAGCAGACGTTCCAGGAACGATTGGTGCCGATGAGAATGTGGGGCTAAGACACCAGCTTCTAGTTGCGACGAGAGAACCACGCACACTGGAGAATGAAGCGCGAACACTTAACCCATGCTACGGGAGTTTCGTTTTTCTTCGACTGCAGAATATTCGTCAAGAGAGGAAGACTAGCGGGTGGTGAGCAGGGTGGCAACGTTTCTACAGGGAGGAAGAGCAGAGTTTGAACACTGACTAGCGTTTCCCTCCTGCGAAACGATGAGATGCCTGCATGGTCGACAAGCGACAGAAGTCCGCGCAGCCGCCGCGGCGTTCCAAGAAGTGAGAAGGGCCTGTCTTTATATTTCTTTAGACCAACAGGAACACGCCAGTCGGAGGTATAGCGCACAACCAAAAGCTAAAGAAGCAAAAAAAAGAAAAAGAAAAAAAAGAATGTTGCGAGAGGAAGAATCTGAGAATTGTCTTTTCTGATTTTTTTTCTTAGTAGGAGGGGGGGGAGGGGGGGAAGGGTGACGACTGGCCGTACCGCAGACAAGCGGCCGGTTGTGAGTAAACGCGGGTGCACAAACGCGAGAGGGGGCACTGGTAAGTGACCACGCAAAACGAAAACAAGGAGTGAGGAAAAATAGGGGTGGTGAAAGTGTACTGAAAAACTAAAGAGAAGAGGAGACGCAGATCTTCACTCGCGCATTCACACGCTCGAGCACCGCGCACACAACTCGCTCTCTCGCCCACACTGCCACTGTCCTTGTAACTCTCGGCCCCGTTGACAGAAACGCACTTAAAAATACCTAAAACTCATAAACTCCCAGAGGCGCGCGTATGTGCAGTGGCTTACTTTCCAAGAAATGCCGAGGGGTTCCCGGGTCCGCGCTTTGTGCGCTAGTTGAGATCGGACACCGGCTGCGGAGCCGAAGGAGCAGAAGCCAGCTTACGAACAAAAGGCGCGCTCGCCACTTTGGCTGCAAGCTGTAAAACGGAGGGGATGTGCTCGATAAACAAACATGTAAATGAAAAAGGCGCAAGCTCACGAAGGGTATGTGAATGACTGCAAGCAGTCGTCAGTCACCTGTCCGTTCTTCAATGATTCTTCGAGAAGGGCACATTAAATTTGTATTTTTATGTAAGAGTTAATTTAATGTCTAGTGACTAATAATAATAACAATAATAATAATAATAATAATAATAATAAAAGAGTGGATTGCAGTGATACATCTACGATCTACCGTCCTATTGCTTTCTTTCGTTTTAACTCGTACGATATACAATAGCAAAAGCAGATTTTATTTACTAAAATACAGTCTTCGTGGGGTGACTTCTCGTCAAGCCATTTATCTCTCGTCTCTTCTGCATCCTTGTTCTTTCCATATGCCTCTCTGAAACCTCCTCTCTCGTGCCATCCTCCCCAAGCAATTCCTTGGTTGCTGGATCTTGCGCTTCCCTCTTTTCTACTATTCTAGCTTTTTTTTTTCCGAGAAGTCGACATACCCACGTAGGTCTGGAAACCCTTCGAGTTTGCGCAGACTTTATTCATTTCCCAAACTCGCTCGGAATGGTGGCGGGATCTTTTCACCTTCTTTCGAGTCTGCAGCCGTCGTCCAACCCCACTCGTTTGCCGCGCTGCGCTTTACGCCCCCCCCCCCCCTCCTTTTTTTTTCGTGTCGAACGCAAACGCACAGACGCAAACTGTTCGTTACGTGCGCGTTTGTAGCCAAAAGAGTGTACACGACAGGTATTATGAAAGGTGTTTTACCGGCTATTTTATCGCTGTGGGAAACAATAATTTCGACCACACAAGCCGACCTCACTAAGTTACGACCTCACTCAACTTCAAACTCACGCATGAGGTTGAGATCTCATTTGCTGACCTCACTCAAAAATATTTCAGGTGTTGCCGACCTCACCTCAATCTCACCTCACTCCGTGAGGTTGAGGTCATTTTGAGGTTGAGGTTGACCTCATGAGGTTGCCCACCTCTGGCAGCCACTATATATATCTTCCAGCAACTGCTTACTTAGTTGTTTCCAAAAACATAGGCAGAGCCAGTGATACCTAGAGCACAATTGTGACTAGCAAATTCCATAAATAATTAACCGTTATTTTAGGGGGATCTAATTTCAATAATTTTAAAAAGCCTCGCATTTGAAACTCGCTGTCTGCCACACATTTAATGAGGTGGTTCCAACAAGGAAATGGCTGCCATAATTTATTGTGACGATGGGTCGTTCTGTTTTAAAAATAGCGGGCTTGCCACGGCCACCTGCGGACTCCGACCAAGTGGTATTACTGCTTTGGTGATAGCAAGCGTAATATTCAAAGTAAGGCCCTATTCTTCAAGTTTTTCAACTGACATTTGGGAATGCCAAAAGCAAAATAAATTTACTACGGAGTCACCCTATACTCAGAGCGTTAACGAGAAGCTTGCTTTCAGGACAACATAGAGGCTCTCGTCACGGGGCAGAAGGCGAGTTGGCGGAGAAGGTAAACATCAGAGATAGGAACAAGGAAGAAATATCCAGCTCAACAAATATGCAATGCATGGGCTTGTTGAAGTAAAGGATACGGAGATCCAATACAGTTTTTTCACTATAGAACCTACTTTTGTACTAATTTATTATATATTCCATATTATCCTGTGTTCACAATAAACTTGATCTTCAAAAAAAAAGGAAAAAAAAAAGAAAATGTTTGTACTACCGTAAAATGTAGGCCTAAGCACCAGCGTAAATGACAGACTATTGTGCCTGTAAGTTTGTGTTTGAAACCGCTCATTGGTCCTTCTCATCCGCGTAGATCTGATTATATGATTGTAATTTTATGAATGCCATCAAACCAAGACTTACATAAAACTGTATGCGTATGGTAAGACGCTCCCTACACAGGTGAACGCTATAGCTGGCATATATCCTTCAACAACATTCGTTTAACCGACTTAGTAGATTCCTTTTTGCAACCGGCCTGCGCAGTAACTGGCAGAGCTGCTGTGTTTGAGTCATGCGGTGTTTCGGCCCCAGCGCGGCATGTAAGCACCAGGGACTGAGCAGAATATTTCGCCATATACCATTTAGTGTCGCTCCGTAGTTCCCTCCCGTCTGGGTCACATCACTGGCAATGATGGCTAAAAGGATTTGATGTTTTATAAACATGGTCTTAGAGGCACTGGTGATTAGTGACATTGATCATCATCAGCTTCATCACGAGGCTAACTATATCCAATTACAGGGCAAATTACGCTTCCATATTCCTCCACTTCGACCTTTCTCTGGGCGAGCTGCATCCATTTGATCTCCGCAAACTTCTTAATCACATTCGCCCGCTCACATTTCTGCCGCCCCCGGCTATGGTTGCCTTCCTTCTATGTTATCCTTAGAGACCACCGGTTATCTAGCTTCTCTCAGTATGTGACCTGATCATGGCAGTTTGTTTTTTAATTCTAGTAGAAAATCACTAACTCACGTTTCTTCTATGACCATTACCCTTCTTGTCTCTTAACGTTACACCTACCATTTTTCTTTCATATCTACCTGCGTTGTCTATTTAAACTGAATTTTTTTCACTATAGCCTGCACAATTCAGCGCCCCACGTGAGTACCGCTGAAATAAACTTGTATATTTCCCTCTTGACGTACACTGGCAAACTGCTATTCATGGTCAGATATCACTTGTCGAATGTTTTCCAGTCGAATCTAATTTTTCTAGTTACCACCCTTTCATGACCCGGATCTGTGGGTGATGCCTGCCCTAAACACACGCATTGCCTTAAAATTTCGAGCGGCCTGCTACCTATCGCAAATTGTTCTTCCTTTTTGACGCTGCTGAACATACATTTTGTCTTATTCGTTAGGCTTATTCACGTTTCTTGTTGTTACTCATCATCTGCATTACTATCGCTACTATAATGATCAATTCAACGCACCCTAATTCTCATCGCTACTACCATCTATATCACAACCACTTTTGCATTTTGCAGCGTTATTATCATCGCTATTATCTTAACCATCATTATCATTAATTGCATCGACATTATCATTGCTACTATCATCCTCACAATAGACAAGAATTGCGATGTGCTGTCAAGAGCCCGACGTGGTGTAGCAACCCCACGCCTGAAATAATTTACTGACACGCTGTTCTTGAATGTTGGGACGCTATATTTCGCTGAGACGTCCTACAAAGAACCTTAAAAGGAAATTTATCACTCCCGTCTCAAGGCTCTGATAGGACATGACAATAATTCTGAGCCTCCACAACATTTAGAGGACAAGAATGCAGGTGAATCACGCCGATGAATATGCTGGCTGTACGCGTAAAAATATGATTGAAGTGTGACATCTGCGGGACGTTTTCAGAGCTCGGTTCGAGCCGTCCGAATAGCAGAGGCCACTTGACAAATTGGATGGATGGATGGATGGATGGATGGATGGATGGATGGATGGATGGATGGATGGATGGGATGGATGAGATGGATGGGATGGATGGATGGATGGATGGATGGATGGATGGATGGATGGATGGATGGATGGATGGATGGATGGATGGATGGATGGATGGATGGATGGATGGATGGATGGATGGATGGATGGATGGATGGATGGATGGATGGATGGATGGATGGATGGATGGATGGATGGATGGATGGATGGATGGATGGATGGATGGATGGATGGATGGATGGATGGATGGATGGATGGATGGATGGATGGATGGATGGATGGATGGATGGATGGATGGATGGATGGATGGATGGATGGATGGATGGATGGATGGTAGTGGCTCTGCCCTTTGTAGTGTTGTGTATAAACGGATGTTCGGCACGTCCTTGTGTTATTTAATGGCGGTAGTGCATTTATGAAAAACAGGTCATAAAGAAAAAAAAGCCCTTCGGAGTGTAATGCTTTGCGTGCTCGGCTAGGGGTGAAAAAATAGCGGTTCAGTTCCTGCTGGAGACGGTGTTTTTTCATTAGTTACTGTGGCCTTTGCTTATAGTAACACTTTGTGCTCTTGCTCATTGAAAGTCAAGCGTTAGTCGCCACTGAGCTTGACCCGAGGTGGGCATGTAAAGCTTCTGCTTCAAAACAAACCAGCGCCCCAGCATAATTTGGCAGACCCCTACCTTGCCTTTAACTTACAGCCGAAGTGATTCATTATAAGTTAAAATGATGAATCAGTGATTCTTATGAGCTCTTCAATAGTGTTTGATTGTGTTCTGTTTTGCCCCAGTCGTCTCTGCTGATCTTGCCTTTTTTTTTTTCAGGAAGTGATAACCAGACGCGGAACTTACATCCAATTCATTATGTGTGCAGCAAGCAAGTAGGGCATCAAAGTTCTCGACATGAAACCCTAAAAACGTACTCAAAAAGTCAGTACAGCGCTCACAGCCAGATGATAAATTTAAAGCAACCAACTTCACTACAGCAGAGACCACGAACATCGGCAAGTGAACAAAAAGATTTAGGATATAAGTAGTAGTCTGTACAGGACAATCAAACAAACCAAGATCGTCCACAACGTTTCACAGGCAATAAAATGAGAATTTAAGACAAGCAGTCGAGAAGAACAACGTAGGTGTGCTATTTGGGCCGCGGTATTGCTATCCACTGAGTCACGGAAAACATGAATTTGGAATAGCTGTAAGGCATTTACTATTCTGAATTGTTAGCTCGGACGTTATTACGCGGGGATATATATTAGAATGTAATGAGCTGGAAATGAGATGCTTCCTTATTTTGATAAGTTATATATTTTTTTCCAATTCCATTTTAGGTATAAAGCAAGCTGATTTATTTGTTGCAACCAGGTTTGCCTCATGTGTTTTTGCGACATTTTTCTCCCATCAACTCCGTGACCCTTCAGAGGTTCGAGCGTTGGAGCTAGCTGAATACTTTTTAGTGAGTGCCCTGTGATTTCTGTTTTTTGCGATGTAACAGAAAAGAGAAGGGAAAACAATCAAATTAACAACGCATACGCGGTACTAGGTTACTCTTTCCTAACTCTGGCTAAAATGAGATTGTATGAGGTCAGGTTAGTGCCGACGTTGTGGGGCCTGAAGAACGTAAATAAATGCGCATAAACAGCAGGTTTAAGATTTGCTAGATGTTATTTTAAAATATTAACCACTTTGATATATAGCACTTGGTCGCCTGACGCAGCGCTAAATGTTTTATCTACTTCGATCCAGTAATCTGAGTCGGTTATAAATTGATCAATCCCCGGGGGTTGGCTCAGCGGTTAGGTCGCCTGACTATTGACTTTGTTTCCATCCCGCCGCTGCGGTCGGGTTTTGTTAGGGGCAGAGCGCAACCCACCCAAGGACTGCGTGACGGCAGTGGATGTTAAAGAACAGCAAGTGATCAAAATTATCCGGAAATCTTTACGACAGCGCTTAGTTTGTTTGGAACGTTAAATTCCACAGTCCAAACTTAAATAAATCTTTATCCATCGCATATTGGGAATTTTGTATAACATGGTGTGACAATAATTTGTCGCTTTATGGTTTTGAAGTCGCCTTCATCAACTTTCACTCATGCAGAATTCGAACAGGAAGAAGCGAACACGAGCACATACGCATACAAAAAGATATTTACACACCTGGCCACTCTACAAATTGAAGGCCAGGCCTTGAGGATAAAGTGGTTCCGAGAACCACGGTATGGCCTGGCAAACAATGTTAACTTCGCAAAAATGAGAAACGTTGCATTTATTTCTCAATAACGGAAAGCAGGTCAGTCAAAGGGCGAGTATGGAATAAAAGGCAACCGCAAGCACACGGGCAGTAAAAAAAAGCAAACGAAAAGGGAGCGCTTGCCCACGGACACACACACAACGCGGATCCGATGTCTCATCTGCAGCGTGCTCTGATCCCCGCGAAAAAGCCTTCTCGTCCTGTTGAACAGCCGTTCATAAAACCCCGCGCCAAGCCCCCCTATTGCAAAAACCAGTGGCACTGGGTCCCAGCGCCCCAGCGCCATACCTGATTATGGTCCCAGTATGACGCTGGAAACTGGGCGCACTGGGACGCGGCATACTGGGACGCTCTGCACTGGCGGCACTGTTCGCCCACAGAAAAAAAAGCCATGGGATAAAAATTAAAAAGTAAAACGTAACGAAACAAGTTACGTACATAAAAAAACCTAAAAAAGGTAAAAAAAAATGAATGCACCAAGCGCGCTTCGAACTCAGTCCCTAGTAGATAATCACTAGCCCAGCACGCTAACCACTCGGCCACACCAAAAAATTTTTTTCTTTATTGCATGGAAAAACTTCCGTAAAAAAGGAACAACTCCACTTACTTAAACATATCCATTTCTAAAGTTACCGGGCTGCTTAATACGAGCCCGTCATATCCCCTGCCCGACAATGCACAATTATCAGAACATGAAAAGCCTGGGAGACAAACACATGCGTCTAGATACGGCATCTAGTTGGGAGGTTCTTCACGTGCCGCTTATACACTTCTCACCAATGCACACTGCTCCCGAAACACGGATTTGGACGATCTTGGTGGCTCTGCATGCCTGTCGATCATGCGGCTTTTCCAAAGGCTGAACAGTCCCATCAACACAAATAGATCGTAAGGCACGACAGAGTTTTTGTCAGGAGGCAAAAATCTAATTGTATAAGGCGTAATTTCAATGTCCTTTTTAGGAGTTCTTTGTAGTATGTCCCAAAAGAACATAGCATCACGGAACATAATAAAGCAATGATCAATTATCTCAGGCATGTTACAGAGACGACAATTTACCGACCAGGGCACAAACATCTCCTTATTGTGAAGAAATGTCTTGACAGGCAACGTCGCTGTGTGTAATTTGAAAAAGAACGTTTTTACAGCTGCCTGAATGCACATTTGCCTAACACGCTTTAGAACAGTGGCGTCCAAAAACCTCAGATAAGGCTGCCGATACAACGGTGTGGGGAACAAAGACTCAGTGAGAGCCTGGGTCATCTGCTTTCTCGAGAGGCTATACAGGTAATCTACAGAGAAACGCACAATGAGAAAATTGAAAGTGTCAGCAACCTCCTTAAGGAATCCCCATAAACGCCCCTCACGAGCATGCCCAGTTGGTGCGAATAAGTAAGGCAAATGTGGACTAAGACGCCTAATGAGCACAGTTACAAGAAACGGATGGTTTGCCGATTTGAAAAAGAAAGAACGGGAAACAAGTTGATGCACAAACAAGCGAACAAGGCCCACTCCACCAGACTCTAAGGGAAGAAACAAGTTTTCACGCCGCATGGGCTCCCATTGAGAGCGCCACACAAATATTGCAAATATTCTGTGTATAACTTGTACTTTCCTCCTCGCACAATGCAGGACTTGAAGGACATACGCAAGCTTTGCAAACAAAAATATGTTACAGACCTGTGCCATAGCAAACACTGAGAGTTCCCCACCCATCCAAGCCGGCGTTTGTCGCCGCATATGTACGATTTGTGAATCCCAGTAGGCTGCGCTGTTACGACGTTGGTGCAGCGGAACCCCTAGGTACTGAAGAGGACTACAGTCCCAGCATATGCCTCCAAACTGGCTTGGTCTAGTGCCCCAGTGTCCCAACCAAAAACCTTTGGATTTCTCTAAATTAAGGGCCGCGCCTGATACATCGCAGAACCGTTCAGTCAAGTGTAAAGCCTCAAGTACACTCTTTTTGTCAGAAGAAAAGAGGGGGATATCGTCCGCGTAAGCTAAAATCTTAACTTCACATTGAGCCAGAGAGAAACCACGGATGGCTGCACTGTTAATTATACTGAGACAGAGGGGTTCCAGATATAAGCCAAACAACAGTGGAGACAGTGGACATCCTTGACGAACAGATGATTCCAGTGGTATTGGTTTCGTTAGCTCCTGATTAACAGTTAGTCTTGTATAGGAGTTCATATAGCACAGACTTATGCCTTTGAGCAAAACGTCACCAATGTTTGCATTCTCCAAGACCGCGAACAAGAAATTGTGCCGAACTTTATCAAACGCCTTCGCCAGGTCAATATGAATCAGAGCTACTTGGCCTGTCTCATCTGATACTGTCTCGATTACTGAACGTGCAATATGGATGTGTTGGAATACTGCGCCCTCTGATACCACATACCTGATGCGAACCTATCAAGTCCATGATAACCAGCTGCAAACGAGAACAAAGGACCGTGGCAAATATTTTGTAATCAACATTACAGAGGGAAATTCGACGATATCCTTCAACAGTTTTCGACCGATTAGTATCTTTGCTTTTGGGAATTAATAATGTGTGGCCTGAATAGAAAGTGGGAGGAAGGAAACAGACATCATAAGGTGCTTGGAATACTTCCAACGAAACAGGCGTTAGGCAAGGCGAAAATGTTTTATAAAATTCGCTAGTAATACCATCTGGGCCAGGACATTTCTGGTTCTGAAGGTCTGAAATGGCTGATTTAATTTCGTCCAAACTGATGGGTCCCTCTACTGCAGCACACTTCTCATCGTCTAGTCGAGGAAAGTTCTCAAGTAAGGAATTATAATCGAAACCCTGATTTGGATCTTTACAACTGCCGAACAGCTTTCGGTAATAATCATAGAAAGCAGCAAGAATACTAGGAATATCACTATATGTGCAATCCCCATACTGAATTTCCAATATTTCCTTCGTAAGAGCATTCTCTCTTTCATCACTGAGGGCCCGACGTGAAGGTTGCTCTTGCTCGTCAAGAAACCTTTGAGTCCTAGATCTTATTAGGGCCCCCTTGTATCTTTCCGTCGCAAATTGTTGAAGCTCTGCCTTTACGTTATTAATTTCTTCAACATAGGCATCCGGGCTAACCCTCTCTAGCTCATGTAGCCCCGTTAGAGTGCGCCCAAGCTCACGAAGGTGGTGCCTCTTTAGGAACGTAATTCTTGCAGAGGCTTCAATTGCTAAGTTCTTGGTTTCCTGTTTAAACAAGTCCCATTTTTGAAAAACTGACAGATCAGGGCGTGACCATATGTCTTTTAAACAAGTAGGTACAGCACGCTTAAAGATTTCCTCTGAGAGCAGACAGTTATTCATCTTCCACAGCTCCCACCGAGGGTGAAGTATCTGCCGACTGTACCTCTCTACCTGAAGAGACACCATACAATGGTCACTGAAGAAGATGGGCCGCACCCAGTAACCAAACACATTTGCTAACGTGTCTGCAGAAACATAAATTCTGTCAAGGCGGGCATTAGAGGAGAACTGAAAATGAGTGAAATGAATACTGTCGCCTTTTTCCTGCCCCACATCCACAAGGTTATATTCACAAGCCAAATCGTTAAGTAATGCAGCACTAGAAAAAAAATCTCTTACATAATGCTGGTCGGTACTCAGCCCTACAAACGCAATTAAAATCTCCTAACAATATAATTTTGCGATCTGTGCACAAATGGTTAACTAATGAAAGAAAAAAATGCCTTCTGAGCACACCTGAGATTGTGAGGTCACAGCATAAAGGTCGCCCCTCGTCAGCTATGCAATAAGACATGGCTGTCATCTCTAGCGTTTTGGCCAGGAATAGCACACACCCTCCGGACAAGCCTCTAGCGCGGCTAACAATAATGTTATATTCCGGCAAAAACGGCTCAAGAGCAGCTTCCGTCTCTTCATCGGAGGACAACTTTGTTTCCTGAATTGCTGCTACAGACACACTCCATTTCTTTAACAGATGTCTTAACTGCTGCTGTCTCCGACGATTACGCATACCCCTGACGTTAGGGGAGCGACTTTATATGCTGTGACGCTAGCCATTTTTGGTACTAGTCACATCATCCCCTGGAATGGGGTTGGGGTTGCAAATTGGCGGCCTTTCGGGCAGACATCGCCCTCCTCTTTAAAGTCACCCTTCCTGTGGCCTCTACACCGTGTGCCTTCTGGCCAGCACCATCGATACACACCTCATCATCTGCGGGACGCTTCAAAGGCACTGTGTTGTCCATGTCCTCCTCTGAGACACTCAAGGCTTCGGCCCACGAACCTGATTGGAGCACATCGCTCGCTGCCACACTGACAGCCGACAGAGAACCGGACGCACCAGAGATAGGCGCCACAGACGGCTCACTGTTACCCTCCAACGACGAAGGAGAATCAATGACGAAGGAAGATAGGCGAGCATCCACTGGCAGTATCTTCTCCATTGACTCCACAGGAGGCATATCCAGACGTCCTTCAATGACAGGTGGCTCTTGAGCAGCAAGCGCAGCACTCTGAGTGGCACTCACAGGCGGGCCCGGGTCCGGCGGTTTTGGCTCTGGAGACGCTGGCTCTTGATGGCCAGTCACTGCAGATTTTTCTGAGTTGATGTGAGGTGCAGAAGGCTTCTGGTCCCCATCAATTTGAGGTTCACGACTTAACTCACCAATTACATCAACAACCTCTGACACATCCATGATATGTTCGGACGCCACGTCATCTTCTCGTGACCACTGGCCTTGACGCAGTCTATCGGCATAACTTAATACACAGTTCTCCACAGTATGGCCAAAGCGCCGGCAATGGGTGCATAGAGGCATGCGGCACTGACGCCGTACATGTCCTACCCGGCTGCATCGAAGACACAGTGGAGGTCTCCCTGGGATAAGCACTAATGCCTGCACCGCCTAAACATTAAGAGTGTGAGGAATTGTACTTGCTGACACTCCGTCCTTGAGCGTGAGGGAGATTTCACGGTTCGCCAATTCCATGTGCTCCACCTGGGCACCGCCACTTTTCACGCTCCACAGATTGAATCGTTCCATAAGGCTTGAAAGCTTCCACAATCCTCCGGTGCTCCATATAGCGGGGAAGCCAAAGGAGCTTAACCTTGACATTCTTTGTATCCGGGTCGAACACTATGCACCGAAGTCCTTTCACAGCGAACTCTGCTTTGTTAATTAGCTTCTGCTTTGAAGAACTACTCTCGCAGGTAACCATCCACACTTGGCTCATTTGGTATTGACCGATGCACAAAATTTGCCGGAGGTCCAAAATCTGTGCAAGTGCGTCTCGAAAGTCAGGTGCTCGGTACGGGCGACCCTTAAGGTCGGCATGCAGGAAAACGGTATTAAGGATAACATTACCGGCGGGCAGGCGTGGAAGGGCAACTTTGTACGTTTCGGTAGTATTCTGAGGAGTCGAAAGACCTCGGCCAACGGCCTATGTGCTGTTTCCAGCAAGCAACATTTTCAGGCTCAGCCGCCCAGAACGCTGCCTCGCACGCGCTGCCTAGAAGTGGATATCTTGTAAACATTTTTGCATTTTATGTCATTACCCGCATATATAAAGTTGGGACTTCATGTTTCGCAGTCTACAGGCCCATTGCTACCACTCTAACAATTACAACTTCTTGATCATTGGAGCTTGCTGTCTGCTCTCACGACTTGCACCTTATGCTCTGGGTGCCTATGCACGCTATTTTGTGCACTGGAATCATTTTAACATGTGGAGTTTGACATCGCTGGCAAATTTACCAACGCCGGCTCTTCGGTGGTGCTCTGTGACCGTGGGCGTAATTTTCGCTGAACACGGAGCTTTAGTACAAACCTTCAAGGAAAAAAGTGCGACCGAGCTTCAATACCGGCAAGCGCCGCAGCGATGACCCTATATTGCGTGTAACTGAAACTTATTTGTATGTAAACATTTCGGGAAGCGTTGCGATAACCGAGGGCTCGGCTGCTTCATACGCAGAGTAAGGAGCGCAGAAGCTTGAGACACACGCCAAATATTATGCATTACAAGCGCTGTATGTTGTTTTTTCTCTCATGGGCCCATCGCTCGGTAAACTACTCTCTTCCTCGTTTTAGTTTTGCTTTCTGCTGTTTATGCTGGGGCTGTGGTGGAGGCTACGCTCGCCTGCGATTGAGCCGGCATTGAACATTTTGGCAGTAATCATTGTGTTAGAGTGCCCTTAAGATCAGCTCTGAAGTTGGTTATGCATGTTAGCCCACATTATTGAATTCCAGCTTTAGTTGTGAGTTAATCGTCAGGGTGTCATGAGATAGAGGCGCGGCGGTCGTGGTTTCTCTCGAAACGCTCGAAACGACCTATCGAAACGTGAAAACTCTAGAAAAAAGATACTGCCTTTGTTTTCTTACAAATGCGCAACGACTTCGCAGCAAAAAGCGCTTGCTTGAACCATATTTTTGATATGCGCCCCGATGGTCGATTGAAAGTACGCTGTCGCCGTGTTGGCCCCTGAGGGATGCTACTCCGGCTGACGCCGCAGGCCGCGCCGGCTATACTGGGGCACTGGGACCAGTGCGGCCCCAGCGCACATACAGCGCTTCTCCCAGTGCATCTCCCAGTGTGCCAGCGACACACCCAGCGTCAAAAGGCTAATCCCAGCGTTTTGCTCCCATCGCACCAGTGCAGCCAGTGTCTTCCCGTTACTGCTCCAATGAATATCGCAGACCTGCAGCGTGCCCAGCAGATCCAGTGCAAAACCAGCGCGAAAATCTTTCTGGTTTCGCACTGGAGAGGCTGGTTTTTTCAATATCGGGCTCATGCGCGGTTGCTAGAAGGGGCCCCTTCTAGCTACCGGGCATATAGCCCGATCTGCGCGGTGAAGTGCGTACCGATAAGCGCGTCAGCGCGATTATCGCGCCCGTACACTAGGGAGGCTACGCGGCCATCAAAATATACACATTCTCACTTCCAACAACAAAAATCCACTCGGAAGTGTCAACTCGCGTGCATGCAGCAAATGTCATAAAACGGTGGGAGTAATGAGATTTGACTAAAATCATTGTTATTGCTGCATCCTAGTTAGAAAGCGTAATACTTTTGCGTTGTTAGCCGGCAATGTTGTTAACCTTACCACGAGTTTTTTTGAGGTTAATCAGCATGATGATAATGATCACAGGGCAGCTTACACAAGGAGACTATCCCAACCGACATACTTATCCGCTCTCGTAGAAAGGCGTGTCAGTGACAGCCGAAGGAAATGTAAGACACGTAACTGTGCCCGTTGAGTACTTGTCTGAATTGCGTGCACACGTTTGAAAAATTGCGCGCCAGCCCTATTTTGCAGATTATGGAGACCACCACAGTACCTTCTGACACTCGCTGTTCGTGCCACTCGCATACATTTGAACGCCAGCCACGGCACACTTTCCTTGAATGAAATAGCTTGAAACAAGCCACAAAGCCGAAAGACATGTAAGCATCGAGGCACAAGCGTGAAACCCATCGGGCAACTCCTGCTAGGCCAGGCGAAGAACGAGCAGATAGGCCAATACGGCCTAACACGCTAATGTTTGAAGCTATTCGCTCTTATCAGTCAATCAGTCAATCAATCAATCAATCAATCAATCAATTTTTATTTTCACCGAAATAAAATATACATGGCAAAAAAGGGGGTGCGAAAAAAAGCTGCACAATAGCAGCTTGACAAATAAATAATAGTGCTTACAATACAGCCAGCCGTCTTCTTTGGAGTGATTTTCGACAGGAATGGCCACGAGGTTTGCAAATGCAGCTTTATTTCTCTTGTTCGCACATGTGAGAGGCAACGCCTTTTTTTTTTCTTACGTACTTCATGTTCGTTTTGCTGCATCGATAAAACTTTAATATTATTCTCTTGTATAAGCTTAGTTAGGTTTCTTCAATTTGTGTGACATAACATGACCAAACATGTTGAAATTTCATGAAATAGCGCCTGTCGCTGGTGACACAAGCAAAATGCCTAGAACGCCTTGCCACCATCTAATATTTTTCTTTTTGCAGAACCAGGTCAAATGAGCAGTGTAGTTTGTCCCACACAATGTTGGGTAGAGAAAGCAATGCTACCCTGTATTAGCTTCCAGTGCTTTGAAACAGAATAGTCCAGTGGGGCCGGAAATTTAAATATTGACAATGCACTCAACAAGACCGCACTTTTACTACACTGCAGCGTCATAAAACTCGGAAGAGCTGTCCCGCCTTTATGCTTCTAGAAAACAGTGTTGCCCTGCTGGCAACATCGCGGTTGGCGCAGGGATCCACGCATCAAGAGACGTTTCAAGAGAACAAAAAAATACAGCTCAAATACTTCACAATTGATCTCGCTGTTTGCACATTGCACCCTCCGTTTTCAAACTGAGCAGCACGGCAAGCGATGAACCTCAACGTGTGACGGAAAAACACCTACGCTGGATGTAGAGCATGAGAGGGGCACTCCATACCTACAACTGTGATGACCAGCATTTCTGCCCTCTTTTTAACGCCAGTCTCTTATTTTGAGCTACAGTAATAATAATAATAGATAAGCCAACAAAAGAGCTTAAGTTTTCAGACTGGGCCAAAGCGATCGAAATGGCCTTACAGAGTTGCACACGTGGACTGAAATTAGGCTATAAAAGGAAACCTACAACACGCAGAGGGCGTGGAGCCACGCGGAGCCTGTTTTATTTGTCACGTTCTTGTTTTCTCTTCCTTATCTCAGACCGAACGTCTCTCGCACGTGCGTTACTAATGGTCTAGACAGACTTGTAGAAAAACGAAGCAGGAAGAACCTTCTGCTAAGCATAGAGGTAATTCGCCGTGGTGGAAGTTCTTGATGCAGGGTAGTGTCCTAATTATTTATCCTTATTATGCTTCTAATGACATTAAACAGGGTTACTTAGAACTCAATGGAACTTTGAGCGGAAATTGGCACGTACGAGAGAGAGATGCAAGCGACGTTTTAGCACGATTTCTCCCATAGATTGCGAAGGACGCACATTAGTCTTCATCACCTTATGATTGTGCTAGGTTTACGGAGCAAATACTTCTAGGGCTGTACATATTAGATTTGACGCTTTTTGACAGCTTCTTGGATAGGGCATAATGTAGGCACGAGTATGACATGAAATGTAAGTAGAAAAAAATTGTCGACTTGTTTATTTATTTAAAAGACCTTACACGATAATAACAAGTACCCTAGGAAGGAGTTAAAAATTTCAGTGACATAAGATTGCTGATCATATACAAACGGAGTTGTAGATTGATTATTGCCAATAAAGAAAGTATCATGCTACTTCCTACAGAGGACAAAAAAACTCATTTTCTCTAGCCAGGTTTGATGGTAATCAGGAGTACAGAATACATAAAAACAACAATGCTCATGATTCTTCTTTTTTAACAACGCACCCATTCTCTTAATGCAGGTATACCAATATAGTTACTGCTAAAATATGTAACGAGTTTCAGTCATAAAACCTGTCCCATAAGATAATGCTCTTAAGAACTCCCGTAACTCTTAGTTTTCTGCGTACGGAGTAGAGTTACTAGATTGGCGCGAAAATGTAGTCAACGACATCTGCTTGCTACATTTAATATTATGACAAAAGCCGACAAAAGCAGCATAAAAGAGTTGCAAAACAGTAGGTGGCACAGCGGCCACCACTGCGTCCTCTTCGCACGCTTCGAAACCATCTCTTGGCATAGGCCCAGGGCGAAAACAAATTGCTGGCAAGTCTTTTAGTGGCTGCTCGAAGGAGGCTTCACAGGAACATCGGAAAAGTTCAAGAGTGCGGACTGTAATGTTCTACATAAGAACCTTTTCAACGCCCAGACAGTCCGCTCAAAGCGATAATGTTGAAAAAGGCGAACTGTCCGTGCCCCGTCGCTATCGGAGTGTTTATCCTTGCACCACTGCCAATCTTTTTTTTTTTTTTTACTTGCGAGTGGACGTTTTTTTGTTTGACTATAGAGCGCAACGTATAATTAGATTTGATGGCTATTTGAAAAAGTGGCTTGCATGAGCCTTGGTTTTAAGGTTGAAAAATGGGTAGAAACGGAGGCAGTTCTACGTTTAACAGGTACCCGATCTAGTGCACTCTTCTCCTGCATGAAGAAACCAATGCAGTATGGCTGTCTAGTAGGAATAATAGTTTAGAAATATTCGAAATGAATGGCAAGGTCGGAAGGATTTCATTGCGATTTATTTTACACACTTTTATGTTCAAGATATGTCTACCCCTAGATGTATTTAATACTTTATTCATGAATAAAATTTTGATTTCAGCACTGTCAGTACTCAGTGCAAGAAAAGAGAAGGGTCATTTCACAGAGACGTTTTCGAAATGACCACAGAGACAGAGACGTTTTCGACAAATAATATATAGACGTAAAATATTACCCCAAACTAATGTGTTCATTGTCATGCCATGTTGTATTCAAGTGATACAAGTAGCATCGAACACTGCTGCATGGGGACAAGCGGTTATCATTCATGTTACAACACTTTTACCTCCCTCTTTACAGAGTCAGATAACGTACAGCAGTTGTGTACTCGATGAGCAAGCTTAATGTGCATATGCAAGCTTCAGTGTTTTAAAAAAAGTCATGCTCAACACAAGGCAGGATAATGTAACTTAGAGGCACAGTCGACCGAGCACCGGCACCAATATCACCGCCACTAGGCGCTGCTATCCGGCTGCAAGTTTAAGCTGGCTGACGAAATCATGCTGCTTCTTTCAATTTCTTAGAGTGATGTAAAATACTGTGAGCTGCATTAAAGTCTTCTTTTGTGCAGTAATACGATAGCATTGCAAGTTCTGTCACGCCGCCAGATGATTTTTTTTCTCTACACTTTACACTCGCAGACCTCGGCCGCATTCGACCAAATTGCACATGTGTATGACGTATTTACAGTGGTCAAATGAAGAAGCGGCCGAGATAGAACTTCATGAAGACGACGATGTTTACTGCACACCGTAAGACTGTGTTGTAGTTTTAGATAAGGCGTAACATAAATTCGTAGTCTGCAATAACTCGCAGCTACTCACCTGATTACGAACCCTATGACATGATTATCTCTATTTTACTCCATTGCTTTTGGAAGACGCGCACGTTGGATCGCAATGCTGGATAATTTGTGCCACCTAGAATTCATTTTAGCCCAAAGATGCTCCATGAAAAGGACATTTAGGAAGAAAATCACTTTTAACCAATGCTGACTTCCGCTGCTGGCACGGTGTTAACTTCTCCACCCTTTTCTATTTTCTGCGACGAAGGGCAGCTCGCCAACGACTGAGCGCTTTGTAAATAGTATGTATATATACCATATCTCTACATACCCACATGATATAAATACCATGTATGACATAAAATGTGGCGATATTTTGATGCTGTCGTACCGGGATCAGGAAATCTGGGCCCGCTTGCACAAAACAATCTTAAGACTGTCTTAGCTAAGTCCAGACTGAACTGGAGTCTTAAGAATAGGCCACTAGCATGGCCGCTTAAGACTGGAGTCAAGACTGGGCTTCAGTCCTGACTTGAATAAGTCGCTTGTATGATTACGACTCTAGTGCTGTCTTGGTTAAGACACAAGGACGCCAGGTGTCTAAGTAGAGAAATTAGGGAAATACAGGGATGCGCTGGCACTGTCCCTGCTGTAAGATGTACACATTTCGTCAATTTTGCGTTGTGTAAAATCCGTGCCATTACTTTTTACGGCTCAAGATTGTGTTACGAGGAAAAATGCCCCAAGTGGTTGCTGAGGCCGTTCTGAGAAGCCACTCTGGTGAACATGAACCCGAAGCGTTCGACGTTCGGAACACGAGCCGTCTTAAATAAGCTTGGTCTTTCTAAAGACACCATTTAAGTTTGGACTTAGCTCGGACTTTATCGTGCAAGCCGGCCCTGGTCTGTTTGTTCCGGCGCGGGTGCGAAGCACAGTCGGGGCAATATTTTCTTTTTCTTTACTGATAGCTCGGTGCGAACTCATTCATTGCACAGTTTCTGTCCACCTCACTTGTAGGACGAGAAATGTTTTCGCATTAAAAGTAAGTGAGTATCATGTGCGGAGTTCGATTTGGTGTCTTGGGTGACTGTACTACTGAGGTACTGAGCAAGTACGCTCTGTATAAGAAGACTCGTTCAAGACTCCCAGCTGGCGCTGTAAAGCTGCGCTCTTCGCTACAATCATTTACGTCTCTAATATCAGCCCACCGCTCCCGTGTGTGTACCGATTGTGCTAATACTTGATTTTTGCTCGCTTAAACTGTTGGTGAAGACGGGGAAAGGATCTCGAAAACTCAATGAGTTTTTTCCTGTGGTTCCTAGTCTTCTGTTGCGACCACGACAAGCTTTGTTGTGACATTTCGTGCAGCTGAAGGAGAGAAAAAAAATAAGGCAAGATTTCCCGACGTTCAAATTGCACCCTTTGCTACATAATTTATTCAACATAAATATTTCTTGAATTGACTTTCGGACAAGCATCAAATTTCAGGAGCAAACTGCCTGAAACAAACTGTCTCGAACACACGCCGATCATTTTCATAAAACGTGCAGCAGTTCCTCTACGGGAATACCAAGTTTTGAACCAAACAGCAATACGCTCTGGAAATAAAAAGGAAACCGAACACGCGGGCTTAGGACTGCAAACTATTATTGTGTTACATAGCTACGTGATTGCTAATATAGTGCACTTTGTCAGAATGGTGCCATGAGTAACTCGTTAAATAAAATGTTGCATGCAACCTTCAAATGCAATGGATGATATGTTAGGAACCTGGCGCTTTCAGCCCTTGCTGAAGACACTGGTCGCAGATAGGTGAAAGATCAGTATGCGATTCAACGCAACTATGGAGAAAAATGATTTCTTCGTGGGCATCTTTCGGAGCAGGGAAATGTTCTTTAGGGATGATATGTCAGGAAGCATTTACGTCAAGTATTCCCAATGGCCAAATATTTTTGAGGCATGTAAAATAATTATATTTCATATAATCCCTTTATTGATGCAATCGAAAAAAGCCTTACGTACTTCAGTGCGCTACCAAGCGGCAGAAAAGGCGACATTTCCGGGTGCCGCTCATTACATATTTATCAATAGCCCCATTTATACGGAAGGAAATACTGCCTCGTTTTTATCTTTTCCTCTAGCTCAATGAAGCTTCGAAATCAAAGACTACGAATCGTAACAAAATCAAGGTTGTTTTTGAGATACCCATCATAAAATGCTAACGCTACAAAAGGCAAAAGGAGAAAAAGAAAGTAATTGGGAGGCCCAATTATTGCAGATACGAGAGCTGTGCACTGATATTTAACGATACAGATAGTCTAAAGAAGAGCTGAGCTGAACGCCGCCAGCCAAAAGTGCGCGTTGGATGAGTTTTTCTGCGCCCAGCGCCCTTCCTCTGTGACACAATGCTTCGAAGACACGGAATCCGATGCCGCACATGCTTATCGTCTACATTTTATCGCTCCTAAAAAATAGCGGGGGTGGGTATTACGTCGTCTAAACTCGGAGCTGAAGATCAGCGGTATGCGAAGGCGACTGCAGCGAAACCGCTCGGTCTGTGTATGGTAAGGCGGCCGGCGGGGCTAGTCGGTTATTTTTGGCGAAACCGATATCGAACGGCGAAGCGAGTTTTTGTGGAAAGAGGGTGGTAGAGGCAATTTTTGTTCAGATAAATATTCTTCTGAATATTAAACAAAAGAAGTTATTGGGCAAACAGGTGACTGCCTTCCGCAAATGCAGCAAGACACGCTGTGCAGCTTACATTGAGTTCTGACCCGTAATTAGCCTGTAGTTATATAGAAGAAAGGGCTGAAAGGGAAAGATGTGAATGATTGATATACCATGACCATCACGAATATTTTTTTTTTTTAGATTCACCAAATTTTCCGAGAGAAGATATTTTGTTGCAGTTCGTCTTCATGCTTGCGCAGGTTCGTGTTTTGTCGCCTGAACACACCACTCACTGCATTGCGATGCTCCGATGCTGGCCATCATCACAGAAAAGCACAAGGTAAAACATTGACTACAGAAAAAAAAAAGCAATAAGCTGAATAAAATAATTCAGGTTAATAATATATCCGTCTGAAAGATATATTAAAATTCTTGAATATAAAATTTGAACCATCTATGAGAAGTTTCACACAACGAGTCAGTTTGAGAAATGTTCTTGACGAAACGCTTTTACCTGATCGCGCTCCGAACATGAGCGGAAAGAGGAAGAACGAACCTCTTGTACAGCTATTATGCAATGTTTCAAAGTCTGTTGTTATAAAAGGGGCAGCAGTCAGTGTAGAGCTAAATAGCCCTCTCTATGGCATCCGAAATCCTCCTGGCGGATGGAACATGCCCTATTTTATTGCGTTGGTGAATGTCTGCGAAATAATGGCTTCCATTGTATCACAGAGTCAGCTCCATCATCTCTGCTCTATGGATCGCCGCCTGCTGTCAGCAAAAAAGGCTCATCATTTTTCGTACTGCCACCCTGGTTATTTATCGTTGTCAATAGAATTTATATGCCGAGTCTTACGGAATGGCTTAAACAGTGACCGGAATGGCCGAAAGATTTCGACGTTCTCCTAGGTTTTCTGGCAGTTGCATTTTTGAGACACATAAATGACTATATATTGAAAACATTGTTTTTCTGGCATGCGTCCATTGGCAAGCACTTGGTTTTTTCCTATAGAAGCACCTGTTCGAAAAAAAAATTCTGAATATCCTTCTAAAATGGAGTGGCGCAGGGAAGAGGGGCATGGTGGCCACCTTCAAAAACAGACAATGAAATGGTACAGTGAGTGATTTATGTCCAGTTAGCTTTGATAGATGTGACGTCAAGAGGGACACAGAGGTTTTCTCACTCCTGACATGAGTCATGGCTTGGTCCTTGCTGTTTATCGCAAGAACGCACATCTTTAGATAAGTGCTCCAGAGAGTACAGATGGGGAGTATTTCTTTTTACTTTGAATTCCTTGGAAATAGGCATCGCCTCAAAAATCGGACTTGAGCAATGAGCGCTAAATGACCACAAGCTTCATCAGACGCAGTACCCATGGCAGAAGGCTCTATATTATTTAGTTCAACAGAGATAAGAGCACAACGTCGAGTCGGGCCAGGAATACGACCGGTGTTTACATATTTACATCATTTCTTGATACTTATATTAATGTAGTCAAATTAACAGAAAAATATCGTCTTTTGTTCAGCATATTTTATTTATTGCGCGTGTAAGACGGTATATGATTGCTCCTCTCCCTTCTCAGAAAATAACACGTCCAGACAGGTATTCCATGGCCAATATGTTACGGCATTGGTTCACCCAAACATAGTGCTTCCCAACAAAATAAAAAAGGCACAAAACAAGCTGAATTAGTTCATTGCACGTACTCTTCCTATGTTTTAAACCGTCAAAGTACAGGGTAAAGCATACTAGTGTTCACAAATAGTCATGTCAGAAATTACGCGCTTTTCTGCAAGAACATTATGTTAATAATTATTCCGTGCATATTATGGTATCATTGCTGCCCTTTCTCTCGAGAAATCAAGAATTCAAATCTAACTATCAAGAGTTTCTTAATTAACATTTAATTTCCAGCACTTAAGTATTTATTACCAGTAGCTCTGAATAAAAGGGCATTGTTGTAGGACTTTTTATAACCTACAACCATACAATGACGGGCATACATTATTACTGAGTCGTTCGAAACATCTATTTTGTTCTTGAAGTTTCAAAGCTAGAACAACCGACTTTATTTTACCTTGTACGTTGTGTTCATTTCTTGAGCATAATCGCGCGGTATTATTCCAATTCTATTCAGAAATGTTTACAAGCGCTTGGTACAGCGATCTCTAACACGCACTCCACGGAGCTGTGTGCTGCGGCTGGCCGGATAATTATTATCAAGCGTTGTTCCTAAATCGTTACCCAGCTACAGGAGTGAGATTTTTCATCAGACTCGTTCTACAGCCTAATTCCTTTAAAAGGCCATGCCCACATGCGGTACGCGTTCAATTATGAAATGAAAAGAAGCATTGCCTACTCCACCTTAATGAACTTTGAACGAATGTCAGCTGCTTTCCGTAGTGATGTGCCGAACAGCCCGCATACGCTTTCATCTTCAAGTGCAAATGTTTTGTTTTCAAAACAGGTAACTTGTATTTGCTGGTCTACCCTTTCAGCGACCTATCCAGAAGTGGCGACCATCCAGTGTTTATCTAGAAGGGAGCACGGGATGCTTTTTTTTTTGTCGACGAAGATGAAAGAGTGTTGTCTAGAAAGCAGAGGGGGGAGGAGGGGGTCAATTTTTTTTATTGTTTATATTTATATTTTTTTGTTATTATGTTCTATCTTCTGACAGCTTGAAGACAATGCACAAAACTCCCAACACAGCCCGCATGGCAAGAGGAGTTTGAGGCGCCTGGTGTAGTGTGTATTTTGGATCCTTCATCCTGCAGGCCAATGGCTTTGTCCAGTTGCTTGACAAAAGTCATAGAAAAAATTGTTTTGACGCCCCTTGAGTGGTACCTCGAGCAATATTTAATATAGCCCAAAGCAATGGCCGGCTTTTGGTGGGTCCCTCCTTTATTAACAACGTCGTTGACCTCATGTCCACAGTTCAACAACGGAAACGAATGAAACGTCTGTCCATGGCACTCTTTCTTGATGTCCTTACGACAACGCGACCCATAAAGCCAATTTTGATGCGCTGGAAAGTGTCGGTATCGGTGGTCAGCTGTTTGCGCGGATACAGAACTATTTGAAAAGAAGATCATTTTTATTCAGTGTAAAGGTGGCTCGACTTCAGCGTATTATACCCACCGTGGTGTGCCCCTAGGTGGTGTGCTCAGCACTACTTTGTTTAATCTAGCACTCATCGCCCTCCCAGAGAACCTCCCTTTCACCGTACAAATATCAATGTACGCCGATGACATCTGCATTCGGGCGTCGTCTGTGACGCGTATCCAAGTGCGTCCAAGGCTTGAATGGGCAGCAATAATACCTTCATCTTTTCTTCACAAGGAAGGTCTCAGCATTTCACCAAAAATGTGCGCACTAATGGTGTTTACACGCAAATCTATGAGTGCATATCCGGTATGCAATGACGGCCATAGCATTTATTACTACAAACTCATCGTTTCTTAGGCATTTTGACAGACAGCAATGTATCATGGAGCCCACATTGCGCCCTATTGACAAAAAGCTAACATCCATCTCTCGCTTACTACGCTTTCTTGGTGGAAAATCATGGGGCTCGTCGGTACGGTTGATGCTTCAGTTGTACGGAGCGCTAATTTTAGGATTCCTGCGGTACAGTACTCTCGTACTTTCAAACACGTGCAAAACTAATTTGCGCGCCCTCCAGACAGTCCAAGGTAAGGCCCTTCGCACATGCCTGGCCTCCCTCGAAGCGCATCAACATTTGGAAGTATTGCACTCAACAAAGACCACCCGCTTTAGATATATATTGCTTTAGACTCTTTGCGAATGCACATACGACATATTTTAAGGATTCCACAGCAACCCCTTGCGCAGATGCCTCTGCAGAGACAACATCCTGCATAACAAAGGTCATAGCAACGCACCAGTCATCCATTCCAAACCAGTTCACTCCGGCAGCACGACCTCCGTCTGCCGGAGCACGACCATTGGGCTTCCCCCGCAGTGATGCTACAATGTTGTGCCACCTGTTGCTAGGAGTGGCTTTTGCAAGCGTCTATTCCCATCTCATCGGAATAGCAGACTCTCCAACGTGTGAGCTGGGCAGGTGTGTAGAAACGATTGAGGACACACTTTGAGACTGTTCTCAATTGGAGCGTGAGCGTGCGTTCCTGGCTGCTACACTCCGCCGTTTAGAATCTCGCCCTCTTTCACAAACTAATGACGCATTCGGTTGGGGGATGAGAGCAGAGGCGCCGAGCATTGCAGAGCAGTGCAGAAGCACGCCGAGCGAGGGTGTAACTGTCCTACCACGGAACGCTCTCTGAGTGTCGAGAGCAGCACGCCACGGCCACGTGACCGCACTCCTCTTTCCTGCATTTTCCACCTGCCAGCAGTTACTGCAGTGGCGGCAGTTGCAACCCAAGGAGAGGCCAACTCTCCGTGAAGAATCGCTTGTTTTGTATGCCTGTGTTCTCACAACGTGGCGGGTTGCCTCCTTTGGCCCTTTAGATGCCAGCAGTGACTCTCAAACATACCAACACCTGAGCAATGCTTTCCGTTCCTGACGCAAATTCGCTTGATTAGGAATAGCTCACCGAGCGCTGACGCTTTGCATCCGCTATTTTTAGCATCGCCGACTCAAGAGAAAACTAAGATGGCGCGAATATGACGCTTTATACCATGTGACTTCCTCTACACTCGCCTTAGACGAGAGAGCAGCCGGGAGGGCACTCGGCTGCTCTCAGCGGAGGAAAAGCCCTCCTCTTCTACCATTAGAAGCCAGTGATTCTACTCCTGCTCTCCCACTGGAGGGCGCCCGCTTGTTTGAGAGCACTCTCGAAGTGCTCTCGAGTGCACCTGCTCTCCCACTCGAATTCGCCATAAGATTCTGGGTCCTTGGATCACACCTTCATCCGGAAGAGAAGCAGTCAAGGCGCTCCTTAAGTTTTTAAAGAACTCAGGATTGAGTTCTTCCTTTCCTTTCTTTCCTTTTTATCCCTTTGTTCCCCTCCACAATCGTGTAGGGTAGCCTACTGGGCATCGCCTAGTTATCCTCCCAGCCTATGCCACACTCCCTTTCCTCTCTTGAATATTTCATCACTGTAAATGTACCTTTGCGTGGCTGTTGCAGGTTCAGCTGCGTCTCTTAATATTCAAGGGAACTCTCCTGGAGGGCCAGTAAGGCATTCAGGCAATGAAACCCCAATAAACATAATCGATGCTCGACGGTTTGCTTATGCGCGACGGTATTGACCTGAAGTGCATCGATTTCCGGTTCTCGTGCTGAAACAATTACATAGTAATTCTAGAAAGTTTTTTTCTTTTTTACTCAAATAAGTTCGCACTGATATTGTCGTACATGGTCGTACTAGAACAACAGGTTGCGAGCCGGTGAATATCTGCTATGAACCCTTTTGGAATTAAAGTAACTCTGTCCTGCCCACAGTTGTGACGTCATGCATCGTACGATATACGCATAATAAATGAACCCTATAATAATAAAATATATACATAAGGCTACGCACATGATTCACACCCACGTAGAGAGCGCAGGTGAGAGTCCCTGGCCGCTGCATTAGTCAGCTAAGCTATAGCCACAAACTGACATCGCAGCTATTAACAGCAACATTCTTGAGCTGTGCGCTACCGTTATTATTAGCGTTATTCGCATGCCAGTCAATCTCAAAGCAGGACCAAGCATGCATTTGCATGTCCAAGCCAAAATTTGAATTTGTGCCACGTCCTCTTGAGCAGCCTTGCCGCACCGCAAGCACTAATTACTTTTCAAGCAGCTCCACGTCGTTGCTGTGGGAAAGAGCAGCAATGGAGAGCAAAGCCCTCTGCACTCTGCACTCCTGGCCTTAATTAGGAGGCTGTTACCAATTCACCCATTTCGGCGTCAAATGCTATTCAGCGCACAATAATTTATACACCATGCCAACAAACAGCTCGACCAGTTGTTTTGACAAGTGCCTTACTGCTAAATGTTCAAGCAATACAGCAAGCAGATATACTCATCCCGATGAACACACAGACCTTGCAAGCTACTGTGAACTCCGCATGTGCTTTTAACTATTGCACTTCGCCCATGTCGCAATCATAAATGCGTTTGGGACAAGTGCCCGCGTTTTATCGAGAAAATTACGTTTGACTCTTTACTAGAGAAGTACGACGGCTTGTGTTTTTATTTTTTTACTGTCTGACTGATAACTGCAGAAAAAAATTGCTGAGGTCACAGTACCAATGAGCCAAGTTTCACGAGCGTTAGCCATCGGCCGCAGCCGCAGTCGCTCCTATCGCTTGGAGTTTTAGTCAGTTTCACAATTGTTAAGCTTCTCAGCAACGGTCCAGTCCGTCGTCTCGTTGTTCGATAGTCTTGGCTGCCTGTGTGGCACGGGTGCGGTCGCTGTCTTTAGCGAGATGGGTTATGTGTTAAACGCGTTTACCTACGTTAAATGAAGGAACAATATAAAATAGAATTTTATAAACACGAAGATGTATCTGCAGTGCGCGAGAAAGCGTTTCAGTTTTACACGAGGCGTGATCGGCAGCGAGGATATCACCGTGCTCTCATGCCTGGTCACGATGATAAAGACGACAATGTTTGATGTACAGCGTGAAATGAAACAACACGTAGCGCACGAGTACATGACGCCATATGTGGAACGCATGTGGTCCTAGATCCAGGAATAAAATCGAATAAAGCGAAATTCGTAAATGAACGTAGTAAAAGTGCCGCTCTAGAAGCAGATGTAAAATCAATCAGCTCCAAAATTTTTAAAGCTCCGCTCTTTTACGCCATATGTGGAACGCATGTGGTCCTAGATCCAAAAATAAAATCGAATAAAGCGAAATTCGTAAATGAACGTAGCAAAAGTGGCGCTCTAGAAGCAGATGTAAAATCAATCAGCTCCAAAAGTTTTAAAGCTCCGCTCTTTCACACCCGTTCCTGGATTTCGCATCGTCGTGGCTGTCGGCGTCGGCGTCGAGGTGGCAGTCGGCGTTGTCTCTCGTAACCAGTTCAACTTTCACTCCAACCTTCCTTGCCTTCCCTTACGGCGCGATTCAGGTGCCCACACAAAGAAGTGTGACAGATACTGCGCTTTTTCATTCCTGTGAACCAATTACGAAAGGCATGCTTCAGAGCTCAAGTGGAAGACGTGACCACACATGGACACACTCAAAAAATAATAATTCATGACTAATGCGAGTTCCCACACCGAACTGCACGGTAACACGTGCAGTATCCGAGAATTCACACACTCACAGCGAAAAGCATCATATTTTCATGAAGTTTGCGTATATACAGCTAGTTCACCACAAGACAAAATTTTTCGCTTTCCAAAAAATGTCTCGAACACCATCGTTTAAGCATTAAGCTCTTTGAAGCCCGTTTGCCTAAATCTATCGCAAAGCTGAAACAGCTGATAATCTGCGCTCACATTTCGCATTAGGAAGTACCATATAATCCTCTCCACTTTTTATTTTTGGTTGATTAAAACTTGTAGAAAATGCAAAAGGACCACGAAGATTTGTTTCTTGGTACAAAAAAGTTTTTGAGAAGTGAAGGAATCTACAAGGAATATTATTGTAGGAAAATATATATGCCCGTGCAGTAAATGGCCACGTTGCTGCTCATGTGTGTGCGAGAGTAATGTATTTATAAAGGAAAAGCGAAAAAAGTCTGCACATGAGAGAAAATAAGAAAGGGCACTGACTCGGTTTCACACTCCTTTCGGGATGAACACTGGCCTTGCCTGTGCGATTCGTGAAGGTTAAGGCTTTGACACTGGCCTGACATTTATTGTGCTCATCTTGCAGGGCGCTGCCGATTTTCGCACGTCCGTGTCACAGTCGCCTCTGCTAGACTGCACTACAGGTAAAAAAACTCGCAAAGTATATTGATTGAACAGCTGTGTAAGACGACATTTCATTTCTGTTAATACAATTCACTAATTGCCCGCCCGTTTACTGGCTGAAGAATTTATTTTTAGCCATTGCAAGGGGACTTCAATATTTGTTTGAAGCACCAAGTTGACGGGACGACGAAGCGACAACAAGACTTTAAAAAGCCTTATGGTGCCATCTCTCTAGTGTACTTGAGACTTATAATGTGTACAAGCTTTTGTGTTACCGGAAAAGACGCTGAGTGAATAACTAAAGCCGATGAACACATTAAAAAGGTGTCTATCACCATCAACTCCATGCTCCCAGTGCAGGGAGCAAGCACATCCCATTAGCCCGGTCCGATTCTAGCTACATCCTACTCAACCCAGCAAGCTTACCAATCTTATCCACCCGTCTAATTTTCTATACCATTCCTTGATACGCTATTCTTTCCCTATAGAATCCAATTCGCTACTCTTCGTCGCCATCTCTTACCCCTCTTTTCACTGTGTGTTCTGCTCATGTCGATTTCTTCTTAATTTCGACTAGAATGTCATTGAGTTTATTTTCTGACCCCCCCTGCGCAATTCCTATCTCTTAAGGTTGCGCTTACCATTTTCCATTCCATAGCTCTCTCCGTCGTCCCTACGTAACGGTTCGTGTAGAAAAGCGCTGACGTAGAGGATATTGTGAAGTGTTGGCCCCTGTCTGAAGAGATCCTGGCATATTCACAGTGTGCAGAAGGATTTGCCGGCATTGTGGCATTCGAGTGGTGTGCGGTGACGGCACCCACGGAGGCCATTGGAATGACAAAGGGCTGGTGAATCGAGATTTGGACGACGAGGCCCATGTAAAACAAATAAGAGATGGACCTGCTTGCACAGGGTCGTTTGCTTGTCGTTTCAGCAACAATCCAAAAACGCGCTCGTAAAGGGCAAATGACTGACGGTGAAGATTTTGGGAGAACTAGTGGGCCAAGACGACGGTCATTTATCACTTACGATTCTCGGTGACAAGAAGTATGGGATGGATGCGTCGAAACAACACCATCAATTCGGCACTGACATCCGTAACGTTGAAGTAGCCAGCTGAGATGTTGACACGCAGGCGACATGAGTGAAAGAAAATGTGTTCTCGTGTTTGCTTTTTCAGTTTTCTCTAAAAGACGGGCCCGTGTGCAGCGTAAGGTTGTAGGTCAGAGCTTGTAGTTGGGCACAAGAAATGTGGTCGCTAAGCCAGGTCACTGCCGTTTGCTTGTTTTTACTTTTTTTTTCACATTTATTTGCTCTTACATATGTCTGAGACGAGCGTTATTAGTACCACTAAAATCAAAAGGGGCGTGATAGACAGCAAATAATTAGTCGTGCTGACGCTTGCTGGACATTGCTATGATTCGAGTGGGGCTAGGCCCCGAGACATTCAAACTGATCCCAAAGGTCAGATCGGGAGCTCTAAGCAGTTGCCTAAACATAGCATCTTCGGCTAGGCCGATGTAGCGAGATGCAACTTTGTCCAACCTTACTGTAGGCGATGTAAATATTGTATCGTTATTTTATATAAACTTTAGTTCATCTCCTTGCTATCTTCAAGTGCCGTTATTCCTATAGATCATACTCTCCACCTCATCCTCCAGGAAGTACAAGACTTAACTCTTCTGCATATTAATTTTACACTTAATTTCTACTTTTTCCTGCTTAGGTTATTAAGCGTTCTCCGCAGTTTGTCTCCTGACTAACTTAGCAAATCAATGTCATTGCGAATCGCAGATTACTGAGGTATTCTCCATCAAACATTACCCTTACTGCTCCCATGCCAACACTCTCAATACGTCTAAGTAAAGCATTTGAAAGTACAGGAGATATCGTGTCTTCTGTCTAGCACCTTTTAATCTGCTAAGTTCATTACTTCATTTATGAAGCATTGTGGTTGCTGTGCTGCAACTAAATATATCGTCCAGAACTTTTACATATGGCTCATCTTCACCCTCGCCTACATGACAGCTGAAGTCTCGACTGAGGAAAATGCTTACTCGTAAAAAGTATATGTTTAATTACGTCATTCTAGCCCTTATTAGCAGTACAGTCAGTCGACATCAACTGACTCGGACATAATTAGTGCTCAACTATGATTTCTTAAAAATTACACAGCTATTGCGTTTCCTTTGTTCGCGGTGAAGATTATGATGTTTACATTGTCACGTACTCGAAAGAGTGTGCTCGGCTTTTGATAACGAAGGATTGACCTCATTACTTCACATAATTCAGAACGCCGCTTGGTAGGTGTTCGTTGATTTGCCTTCTTATACCCCAACGCAGAAAATTACCTCAATTGGGTGACACAGCGTCCTCGCTTTCTGCACGTCCAAACCGAGCGAATCTTTGTATCTGAGAAGCGGGACGGAAGGCGCAAATAAGAACAAGTTCATTGCGACAGTTATTCGAGAAAATCTTGATCTATATTGTTGTACCCCGAAACAAAATTTTTTATAGCATTTTTTTGTCGTTGTTGCTGAATAGGAAGTAGAGACTTCACGCGATTATTAGTAGGTACGGCAAGAAACAACATGCAAATAGAGACTACACTGTGAGGAGACCCAGCACGAGCCTCAAAGCAAGTTCCCTTTCCTCTTGATCTTTGCGCTATGAAGTAAATAGCATAAATTCATTTTTATGTCTTACCTTGCACTAAATAGTTACTAGACCGGAAAAAAAAGGACGTGAAACTATAAACTGCGAAACTCGCAGCGACATCAACTTTTAACTCAATGCCTTCTAATCAGTGTTTATTAGTATTTTTGGCGTTTCGCAAAAGTCAGCAATCTTTAACAGGACTTAATGACTATACATATCAACAGCCAGATGAGAAGGAACTGTGTTGTGCAGGAAGGTACGCTAAGCTAAAGGCTAGTTTTCATATTCTTCTTTTCTCTGTGCAGTGTATACAAACTGACAGGAGTCTCGTTAATATCTCCGCCTCTTTATGTCTCCAGCGCGAAGAACGACTAACAACAATGGATGAACATGTATCTTAAGCCCAGTATTAGGCTGTCCGCTTCCAGCAGCCTGCAGTAGTGAGCAGAGATCCTCCTCAAAATTTTCATTCCTTTCCCTGAAGAAATCTGAAACTTTCCAATGACGAAATTTGAAAGTGTCCTTGCATAAAAAAATGAAGGGAGAGGCTACATTATGCTTGTTACGCTAAATGATGTGTTCCGCGCCAGCCCTTTAATAAATTATGCTTAATAGCTGAGAAACCACCATTCTTTCAATGTGGCCATCAATTCTAGAGCTAATTAGCGGAAAATGGCGTCCATGTTTTGCCCACGATTTGCACGGTTCATTTATTTCGGGAGTGACCTCGTTATTTTAACAGTAATTACTTTTCTCAGTACTACGTGCACTCATCAGTGACCATCGGCAGTAGTGTTCCTCGATGTACAACCTGCACTAACAGATATGTTTGAATCGGTTATTATCTGCTCAACAATAAAAAAAAAAAGCGCACACGTTCCAATTTAGAAAATAATGAATGAGGAAAGTTAGGACTGTTCAGGCATTACTGTCGTCTAACTGGCGATTTTCGGAAGCTGCTCAGATTCGGAAGAGGCACTTTGAACTTGCAGGGATGGTTCTCTCAGTGCAAACATGAAATTGAAAAGAAAAGTAATCAGCGCAACCACATTCGATGCCATTACAGGGCATGCGTCGTGGCCTAACCAAAATTGCAAATGGGCAAGGTAGGGCGAAGGAGGAAGATGTATGCGTCTGCAGAAATGAACCTTTGCTAAGTGAGGCTGCCAAAGGCGATTTGAACGAAGCTCTTGACGTCCCTTTAGACCGCTTTAGATGAGCAACTCTGATATTACGGTGTTCAAAATACTTCAATGTGTGCTTACTTCAAAATGATTAAAGCCACTTAGGATGTTAATTGCCGAGAAAGGCGGAAACAAGCAAAAAAGCTCTATAATGTCTTTTTGTAATGTGTCAAAACTGCTGAAGACGAACACGTGATGTGCGGGCGAACTTCGAGCATGAATCTATTGATCTGTGGTCTACACAGGAGCCTCTTATACCACTTTTGAGCGGATAGAAAGCTCAAACACGGAATAGAATATACGAAAGAGAAAAAGAGTAGCAGTTTTATATTACTATACAAGTCGTCTGATTGGTTTCAACGGTTTCTGTTCTGGTTCTCGCCACCCTTTTAAACTGTCTTGTATAATTTTCCGTGCATTGTTTTCCCCAGCAGGTTTTGTTTGCTCAACATGAACTTTCCTTGTATTGTTCATATCCACTTATTTTTGCAGGCTATTTAAGAAAATTGGTTTTGGAAAGCTGTACATATCTGCCTTGCATACAACACTAAGGCGCACTCCGGTTTTTCTTCCCAATGGGTCTTATATGGCAACGCTTTCAAAGGTAAAGAGAGCATATTCTTGGCGATAATCTGGTTGTATGTGCGCTGGTTGGAATACAGTTCGGCGTGTTGACAGCAGGGGTTTGCATCGTGATGAACACTATGGGAAAGGCTATGCCTACGCTTCACTGCTAGATGCCACTGTTTCCACCTCCCCTGATCTCTTACTGGCCCCGAGAGAATCACTTGGTATTTTATAAATTGGGTTAGGCGCAATTGTACCTGTGAGCAACTCTTCCCTGCAAATATGTTGAGGTCACTACTCATGCCAGCTTTTAAAGTGAGCCCCAGCGTTAGCCATTGCTGACTTAGAATGTCGATATTGGGTCCACTATGAACACATTATGAAGCGTTCCTTCTTTTTTAGTTGTGGAGAGCGCAAAACGTCTGCCAGCTTGGAGCTGTACGAATCTGACCAGAATACTGGGCGATACCTTGAAACCGCGTGTAATTCAAGATAAATCCAAATATTGCAAAGAAATGTTCTTGTTCACGTTCATGATGATAGCGTTAAGGTGAATCATTTAAAGCTATCGTAGCGCAGGCATATCTTTACCAGTTTGAGGGTCGGCCGCGGGCTCCACATCACGGCCCGAATTTCGTCGAAACAATAATGAACCGTGATCCTAGATGCTTCATTATTGTTCCTTCCTTCCTTCCTTTCCTTTCCTTTTTCTTCCTTTTTCCTTCCTGTCTTCCTTTTCTCGTAGACGATCACTCCATCCTTCTACAACCCCGCCGGGGTGGCGCAGTGGTTACGGCGCTCGACTACTGTTCCCAAGGAGGCGAAATCGAATCCCGGCCTCGGCAGCCGCTTTTCGATGGAGGCGAAAAGCAAGGCGCCCGTGTGCTGTGCGATGTCAGTGCACGTTAAAGAACCCCAGGTGGTCGAAATTTCCGGAGTCCTCCACTACGGCGTCTCTCATAGCCTGAGTTGCTTTGGAACGTTAAACCCCAGAAACCAACCAACCAACCATCCTTCTATGCCCTATCTGACACATTCGTACTGCCCTTAAGTCGTATCTTTCTGTGCATTCGTTTAGACCTAGTTTTTATTACGGTGAGGCTATGTTAGCTGATAAAGAACGAAAGGAATTTACTTCGCTGCTTTTCACAAAAAAAAAAATGAAAATGAAGGAGGCACTTAAGCTCCGACGATAAGGGTATGACGCGATAGCGTTTCTCTTACCCCCCTCTCTCTCTCTCTCTGTCACACACACACACACACACACACACACACACACACACACACACACACACACACACGCACACACACACACACACACACACACACACACACACACACACACACACACACACACACACACACACACACACACACACACACACACACACACACACACACACACACACACACACACACACACACACACACACACACACACACACACACACACACACACACACACACACACACACACACACACACACACACACACACACACACGCACACACACACACGCATGCACGTACACCTAAGACTCCGAACAAGAAGTTATCGTGCACACGGATTCCCATTGATAGTATTAAACTTATGTCTTGGAAGGCTATAGCGAACATCCCAGGCTGCGGCGATTGTCATAAATTCACAACTTCGCTCGCCGCATGAGCGCTCTAGGTTAATATCTGGACGAGTGTAACTTCGTATATTTTTCTCTATATTTTTACACAATTTCCTCTTATTGCCTGCCAGGCAATGACGGCACCGCTACGCTTTTACGTCGCTTTTGAAACTTGACGCGTCCCAGTGCGCGTTCAGCAGAACGCTTTTTTTTTTTTCAATAATCTGCGTTTCCGGTCCGTGTCTCAATGTCTCTGCCTCTCGTGTCCGAATTTCGACATTTGTGCGCCGCCTAATCCTCATCACCTCTGCGGGCCTAGACTTCATCTTTACCTTCTCGGCTTCAGATTTACCTGGGCGTACCCGTCTCTGAAGATTAGACATAGCTACACCACACGCACTCCGCACTATACAAGATGGCGACGACTCATGCGAAGGTACCGCACTATAGTAGACGGCAGCGTATTCATCGCACATGTTGTTCACGAAACGCGTACGCTCCGCGACCATTTATACGCGAACAACGTAGGCCCGTAAAAATTACTACTCAGAAGGCTAATGTAATGTTCAACAACCTCGGGAAGGAACTCCAATTTACAATGGCGAGTGAAACCATGGAAGTGGTAGTCGAATATGTCTACCTAGGGCAGGTTGTGCCCGCAGATGAGGATAATGAAAGGAAAATAACCAGAAGAATAAGGTTAGGATAGAGCGCATTTGCCAAATACTAGCAGATTGTGAATACCAGTTTACTGGTGGGGCGCAAGAAAAGAATATATAACCGTTGCATCATACCTGTACTCACCAATGAGGCTGCAATGTGGGGGCTAACGAAGAGTTCTACTTAAGCTTAGGGCAATTCAGAAAGCTATGGAATAAAAAATGGTAGATGAGCGTTAAGAGATCAGAAGTGTACAGTGTGGGCCAGAAAAATACCTCGCGTTATTGACACGTTAGTGGAAATCAAGAAGAAGAAATGGGCATGGACAGGGCATATTGCGCGAATGCAGGATAAGCAATAGTCGAGAAGGGTAACAAATTGGATTCGAAGTCAAGGAAAGCGTAGCAGGGGGAGGCCGAAAGTTAGGTGGCCGGATAAGGTTAAGAAGTTCGCAGGGGTCAAGTGCATGAAGTTAGCACAGTACCGGGTTAGTTGGCGTAGTAATAGAGAGACATTCTCCTTGCAGTGAGCATAACGCGGCTACTGCTAATAATGATGATGATGACCATACGCTTTATACTGGTCTCACGTCATCTGTTGCAGCCGCTCAGCACAATCACGAGTCACTACGATCGCGGGTTTTCTTTTGGTGTCCAATGCTGGCTCTTAAACTGCATGAAGGAAAGCGCAAAATTGCGGCAAATATACTATGTTATGCACTGAAATAATAGTTTCGTAATAGTTCGTTTCTAATGGAACATATGTTCGTTAGCATACAGTAGCTCAGCAAAGCACATGCTAGGCGCACTCTTTGTCGAAGTAGCAACGTTGTTCTGGAATATATCGGTTTCGAGTTCCCCTCGCAATCTGAAGGGCCGGGGTTCTCATACCCGTATCTTCGAAACAATTTGCCTTTCCTTGATTCCTCGAAGGTGTTCGCATTGTAAAGAAGCCAACAACGTGACGCCGGTTTTCTGCGACACGGAGACCGTTGATTTTTCCGCTTCGGACATTTTCAAAATGATGTCGCTGCGGTAGTGTTGACACAAAACCTGCTTTCACGTCAAAAATTAAAATGCACAAACTGCCTGTGTACTGAGGTTACAACAATGTGAGTGAAGCAATTTTATAGATGCGATTTTGGTAAAGCCAATTTACCCAAGATTTCAACGCGAGTCCTTGGCATTCAGTGCTTCGAACCACGTTGCGAGTTATGGAAGATAAAAACTTGGTTCGCATCTGATGTTGACGGCCTTCAATTATGCTGTTTAATTGTCCACCTAAGATATCTAAACATGTTGACTAAGTATTTTAGGTAATAATTCGACGCATAATTAGCTGTATCATATTCATAATGTCATGCCGTGTTGTAGATTCACTTGCAAACATCTTACCACCTATCTCCCGAAGTTTTGAAATACATATAAGTGCACACAAAATGTTACCTCTACATAATGATCGTGCTACGACTTCACGGATACCAGCGAGCCCGAACCATTGAAAATAAATATTGAGAAAGCATTCACAGTGCACGCACAATACTTGAAGTTTGCTCTTAAAGGCTTTATTCCTATCGATCTACTATTCGCGCATACAAGTGCGCAGACGAGCTTAAAAAGCAAACCAGGAGTGCAGAATGCAGCTCGAAAGAAACAGACCATAACTTTGATCCACGAAGCATGTCAGTGCCCAGGGATGCCTTACCATTCTGCGTGGCGGGAAGGCAATTACGGGCAAAGAGCGAATGCATGCTTTTCCAGAGCAAACAAAAATTCACAAGACCATACGGCCAGCTGCCAGCACTCACATATTCTGGTCTTGCCTACTCGAGGGCAGCCCCGTGAAACTAATTGAATAATAAAAAAGCTGTAACATGAACAGCGTCGCATTTTTGACGATTTTTCCCAACTCATTTCCCACTTTAACTTGTGTCCCAGGCAGCATGAACCATGGGCCCAATATTGGCACTATGGTGGTAATGTGCGGATCTACGTAGGACCAATGCGTTCTTGTGTTGTGTTGTGTTTTTTGGCACATAGGCAACTAAGGCCATCATGCATTGATGCATGATGCATCATGCATCAATGAACAATGCATTGACAGCACACCCCAATACTGGGTCAATAATGTTCGCTGCATGGAGTAAGGCTCGCTTTAATGCCAGATGTGAGGGTTAACTATTTCCTGCTAGCTGTCAGCGCCCACGTCACTGACGGACGCTGGTCCAAAAAAACTGCTCCAAAACGTACCTCTTGAGCTGAAGAAATATTTTGGATGAAAGCGTATCTCGACGGGAGATGCTGACGTAGAGGATGAAACGTAACGCCACAAAACTCTTCGTAACGACTCCACCTTTTCGCAGTAGAGCTGAAGCCACAAGCAACGATAACGAAATGGAGAAATGAAACAAGGCATTCTAAGCCACTTTCATTAAACTTAAGGCTTGAGCTCTATTTTTCTTTCCTCGCAATTTTTTTTCTCTGGCTGGTAATGCCAACCTTCAACTGCCAACATACCTTAAGATTAGACGCTTATTCACCCCAGAGCTTTTTTGCGTATTTCAAGAATGGTAAGCACGAGAAGGGCGCTTAACGATTAAAGATGCATCTATACCATAGTTATGAAGAGGAGTGACTCTCTAACAAAGGCGATGAGGGCGGGAAGGTAGCTTCCGTTCCTGCACAAATACACAAAAAAATATACCTTTATGAAAGCGGAGTTATTATGGTTGATGAAAATGGCCGAGGAAAATGCCTTTACGATGCCAGTCGGGAAATAAAACAACGTATATAGTTGGGTCTATTGATGTCGGTGACGGATTAAAACAACCGAAAAATAAAATAGAACTGGAACAGAGAGGAGCACGAAGGGTAGCTTTGTTTATTTGCTTGTCAAAAGGAGGGTGCTGTGTAACATTTTGATATCGTATTGTAAGTTAGGTAGCTTCTAGCTTAAACCGCTTGAATCACTGCGTTTCAGACAGGAAAACGGTATCTGTGAAGTCCCTTTTCTCCGCTAAAATTAAACTCCCTACCTAGAGAGGGCGAATATTTTTCACGAAATGTCTGGTGGGCACCTTGATTTCCATACATTTCTTCCTTTTTAAGCGAAAAAGATAACGAACGAGGCTCCTTTAAAATTTTAAGCCCCTAACTCTGTGTTACATGTAGTCTTTTTAGATCTGAGGTGTGGCTGGCAGGGCCCCTTGAGAGAATAACATTCCTCTTATTGTACAAGGAGATAACTATAAAGAATACTGATCTGCGTTCTCACTCAAAAATTAAAGAGCTTTTCACTTCTGCCAGATTCGCTAGCGTCCGTTGAGTAATGTCGCAGTGCACAAATCAGGATATCACGCACGTGATTTTAGTAAAAGGATTTGCTGAAGCTTACAAAACACAGTTCTGGGACAAGCGGTACTGTATTAGCTCGTTTTTCTTTCCCCCTACATTGTTCTATACTAACAATTATTACATGTTCACGTTCAAATATATATAACGGGATCTTAAATACGTGTTGAACTTAATTACCTGCAGCAAACTTCCAACGCTGATAGCCCTTTAATAGTTACCGTAACGTGAGCCAGAAATTGAGAACCTCTCTGTAGAAGGATGTGATACCAATTCTCTGCGTCCGTAGATCTCGTTACACGACTTTGCCCGTTTTAAGTTGGGCACCACAAATTATCTCACTCAGTTTTGGAACCTTCTGATGGTCTCTACCTCATTATGCTGTGAGCTGTGACAACAGGCGCTGATAGGACCACATGGTTTTGTATATTGACTTCGTTTATTGATTGCGTTTTACTGTGTATAAGGGGCATTTAAACACTGCCTGAAGCATTCATAGCACGCTACGCCAGCAAAGTAAAATTAAGTATAAACACATAAACACGATCGAGATGAAAACTAAGAGCCGGACACCGACTGAATGCATCAAAAGACAATGCCATTTCAGCCCAGCGATGCTAGGAAGTCACAAGAAAAGTAAAGGGAAGCGCCTTTGTTTGGGGACTGCTAGCCGAACTGTGGATGCAGTTGAGATATTTTCATTTACCCCTACGAGATTCTACAAGAACGCCACAGAGAATTACGTATACACCCCTCCCCTTGACATCAATCATGAAGACTTAAACAAGAAGCAATCATCATCATCATCATCAGCCTGACTATGCCCACTGCAGGGCGAAGACCTCTCCCATGCTTCTCCACTTAACCAGGTTCTGTGCTAGCTGCATGCACTTGACCCCTAGGAACTTGTTAATCACATCCGCCCACCTAACTTTCTGCCGCCCTCTGCTACGCTTTCCTTCCCTTGGAATTCAATTTGTTACCCTCAGCGACCATCGGTTATCCTCTCTTCATACTACATGTTCTGCCCATGTCCATTTCTTCTTCTTAATTTCCACTAGAATGCCGATAACTTGAGTTATTTCTCTGACCCACTCTGCACGCTTCCTATCTCTTAATGTTACCCCTACCATTTTTCGTTCCATAGCCCTCTGGGTTGTCCTCAACTTAAGTAGAACTCTCTTGGTTAGCCTCCACGTTTCAGCCCCATAGGTGAGTACAGTCAAGATGCAACTGTTGTATACTTTCCTCTTGAGCGATACCGGTAAGCTGCTAGTCATAATCTGCGAGTGCTTGCCAAATGCGCTCCATCCCAATCTTATTCTTCTTGTTATTTCCTTTTCGTGGTCCGGATCTGCGGTTACTACCTATCATAAGTAGACATATTTGCCTACTACTCCCGATACTTCGCTACCTAATGTAAACTGGTTTTCCTTTCCGAGGCTGTTGAACATTACCTTAGTCTTCTGCATATTGATTTTCAAGCCTACCTACCTACTTTTCCTGTCTAGGTCATCAATCATTATTTGCAGTTCATCCCCCGAGTTGCTTAGCAAGGCAATGTCATCAGCAAATCGCAGAAGCAATCGCTAACCAAAAACCTATGCAGTGTAACATATTACCATATAACCAACTATCACCTATCAGAATCATGCTCGTAACCTTTCGAGGCTTTTAGGCGCCCCACGAGAGGATGCAAGTGTCCCTGTTTTTATCACCTGCCAACTACCACCTGTCTGTATTATACTAGTAATCTTCCCAGGGAGTGAGGGTTCAAACCTTCGCCATCGCTACTACTCCACTATTTGCTGACTTGGATAACTAACGCTCTCGCATTGAAAGCCCGCCGGAGGCATGAACGCGATTTTTGAAGGCTACAATATTTCAGTCGGTATACGCCGACGCCGGAGCGGATTTTTTTTTGTGCGTTAACGCTCGAGCGTTAGTAGAGTTAGAGGTGATTCTAAGTCCTTTGTCAACGACTGTAATAAAGGAGAGTCTCAGAGGAAGCGAGCATTATACTAAATTAAGCGATAGTAACAGTCAGATTAAAATTATATGTGCACCGGCCAACTCCCGATTATACAAAAATGAAGCCGCTTGCAAGCTCGCCCACGGTATAACCTTTCGGTTTCGTTTGGGCTCCTCATGAGGTAGCTGCGGGCACTGACTACTTATACAAAAATATTTCACATAATAATATGGACTAAGAAGAGCAGTTTACGTAAAGGCTGATATATTCCTAAATACGAAGCAGGGAAATGTTGAGGACTCTTGCAAACAAGGACATATCCAAACTCCGGGCTTATGAGCAGATGGTACCAAGGCCAATAAAAAGACATAAATAAAAGTTCCAAAAACACTGCGGACATGGTTCACATGAATAGGGTGTATCGGAACGGGACACAAGCATATTAGGAAATATTACCTGAGATCACTAGGATGCTGGGACCCAACTACTTGCTGCCATTTAACTGCCCGAAGACGCCGGCCGGGCCCAAGACCTCTCAGCCATCGTCTAAGTAGACAGGTAATAACATCCTACTCTTTTGGACAATAAAGGTATTTCAATGGTTCAGTGCATGAAGTTTTTCGTACTTATTCACTGAACGCTAACGAACTAAATAATATTGTTTATTTTGGCAACTCGAATGGTTTCTAGTTCATATTAATGATCATTACAAAAGTAAAAACAAATATTGCAAAAAGATGGATGTTAGAGACACTGATTGTGACTTTGTCCGGTATCTTTGTTTTTTTTTTTTTTTTTTTTTATGGGGGCAATTTCTAACTTTAATGCACTCGAGAAATACAAAATCAACCAGTCAATGCTATTTGAACCTCTTCAAATCGGAAATATACAGAAATGTAGCCAAGAATAAAAAAGGGTAACAACTCCGCAGGCCATCAATATTATTATGTTCTAAGCAACAGGTATTAAATAATCTTTATGCAACTATCTAGCCATGATTCTATGCTAGATTCTATGTTAGGGATGTTAATCCAAGACACGACGGCAGCCAACGATGTGAGACTCGCAGGTCAGGTCCTAGTTTGCCTCTCGAAAGGTCTGCGATTCTATTCATTTCACAACTGTCTCTTCCAATGAAAATATATGTGGGCAGGCAGTACAGGCAAAATAGCAGGCATTGACGAAGATCGGAACTCAGTGGCACGTTTCCTTCTACTTTTCCACCCTCTCCTATTTTTCTGACTTTCGAAGACTTTGGAGGTGCATTAAGAAGCCACCATAATGACCTGCTAGACATACAGGGCACGACACAGGCGTTTTGATTTTGTCTTGCAACGAATGAGTTTTTAAATATAGTTTCTGCAGTCACTCAGCATTTCATTCAGCGAACTATGCCAATGTTGGTATTACGTCCGCTTTTTTTCTTTCCATTGCCACGTTTCTTCCGTGTTTTGTGCATCTTCTTTATCTAAGCATACCAACTGGGATCTTGCTTCTGGCGTATCGGGACTCGCGCCAGACGCGCGCTCTGCAAAAGGCTGGATTGATGCCCATTTCAGTACCTGGCGCAGGCTAGCGATACAAAGAAAAAGGAAAAAAATACACGGTAAATTTAGCTAACGAATACACATTATCACGACCGCCTTCAGTTAGTTTTGCTTTCAGTATTTTAGTCGCAAGGGATAAAAAATGATCAAGCGTCAAGTATCTTTGTTGCATTTACACGTAGTCGCGTCACCAACGAGCGGAAAATTGCTTGAAATTTTCAAACTACAAAAAAAGTAAATGTAAAGAGAATAGCCATTCTCAAAAACCAGTATCATTCCGAGCTGCTGACCGCATTCTTCGAATAAACAATAGAAACGGGCCTGTCGTTGAACTTATCAGCCTCCACGAATTGCGCTTTCAAGCTAATGGAAATTAATGGCCAAACACAATGGGTACAGCGGAGCACTGCACGCCACATTCTGTGGTGTCGCTGTTTGCCGACTTTGTCAAGAGCTTTGCCACTGCACTCACTGTTATTGGGACTTTACAGGACAAGGGTCATTGTTGTGGATGTCACTGAGAACTGCACCGCGGAGTGAGGCTGCCTCTGCTCTGATAACATATGGTGCATCATTCTCTACTTTGTAACCACTGCAGCGTTTTCAGGGGAGCAATCACCGAAGCGGGGGAACGTGTGATGGTGAAGAAGTAGCGAATTTTGGAAACGCCAAGAATATGAAATGCATATTGCTGCTATGACTGCATTGAACGTTGGTATCTTTGCTTATAAATGGGCAATGACCGGGTACTAAAACCAAATTCTTAGTTGCAATAAATAATCGTGTTTCCCTCCCTGAACTCCACATCAAAATGAATTTGCTTTGCGAATCACTGAACACTGTACTACTGCATTTAGTTTTGAATCCTGTTTGGGAAACTTTTCAAAGTTCAAAGAAGGAGCCAGCGGTTTTGGATTGAACCTAAAGTGGTCTGGTTGCGACTACGTTTTTTTTTTTTTTTTTTTTTTTAAAGGACAATGAAGCATTGAACACAGTGCTTCATGAATCGTGAAGTAACATCATAAGATGCCGTTGGTAAGCTGAGTCCGCTAAGTGCACAATAAAACGAAGATCTGCATACCAAATAGCGGTCAATATTACACGGGGGCCATATCCGCTCATCATTTTTGCTGTATGTATAACTACTAGGCACATTAGTGTGCAACGGAGAAGTTGGCGAAACGCAATGGCTTTGGAGAGCTATTTCTTGCTCCTCCGTTGCAGCTGGAAGCACTGTAAACACAGTTCTTGCCGGAATTCTTTCACACTACGAACTCAGGTGCTTACAAGACAATTTGATCACTGCCCCAAGCACCCTAGCCTCGTCCATACATCGTGTGCACTTAAAGATGTCGAAGACATTTAAGGTTATGCGGTTGTATTTGGCGCAGTCAGTCATAAACTTTTAGGGTATAAAAAAACGCTAATAAAAAGGTGGAAACAATCTTCGATCCTTCTGCCATGCTTTTCAGGAGTTCTGATAATACATAGGAATGGCGTTGCGAAACACGACTTTACAGTCTAGTTGCAACACGGGCAAGACGGACGCAAAGCCAGGACCGGTGTTTGCCTTCGTTGTCCGTGTTGCTACTATGCTGTATTCCTCTGTGCTATGAATCAGCTAAGCAGCCGCTAAAATACAGCTGTGTATAATTTCAATCCGTTTGTACAAGCCGATTGTTGCATTGCCATGCAAAACGAACCAACGGTGGACGCACTGAGCTAATTGGCCAGGATATAAGACCGCGATTAGTATCGCCTACAAATAAGCTACTTACTTCTATCAGCAAGCAGGAGTAGCCTAAAGAAATGATAATCGCATCTCAAATATTAAACACAGGATAATTAATTTCATAATCTAAAACAGTGATAATCTTTTTATTAATCGCCTGCGAGTAAGTGTACGTTGCGCTTACTGTTTAAATCGTGACCATAGCTTTAAAAGTTTCGTAATTAACAGCAACTGTAACTACGCTTGTCTGCCTAAGAGTTGAGTCGTCTTAGCCATATTTCGCTTCTATGCATTTGCCTGATTTTTAGGCTCACCTGTGTGTTTTCAGCGTGTACAAAACAGCTCTTTTACCGCCGTAATGATAATACAATAATCTGTTTACAGGAAAGGAACGGCGCTTGTATATGTCACACATTCTCCGCGGACACCTGGAAAACACCGTAAGAGATAGGAGAAAGGTGGAGTGAACGTGGAAAGAGAACATTAGATGTCATAGTGTAGGATCACGTAATAATGTCGACCTTTTGGGGAGCTCTAATGTGCGCTGACATCGTGCAGCACATGAGCGCCTCTCCGCTTTTGGCTCCATCGAAACGCAGACGCCGGCAATCGAGTTCGGACTCGGGTACTCTGGTACAGTAATCGGCCATCTTAGTCACTGCACCACCGCGGCGGGGCCGCTTTAATTTCCACCTATCCGGTTTTGAAATGGTTTTGGAATCATTACAGCACGAAATGTTTTGCTATTAATCTCTAGAAACAGAAGATGGCGCTCCTGATTTCGCCAGTGCTCGGCAGGACATCAAGGCATACACCTACGGTGAACAGGATTCTGAGTTGGCCTGAGTTCCATAGCGTTGTTATCAGCTTGTGTGGACAACGGGGTGTCATTTGGGGCAAAGACAAGTAGTGTACGCCTACAAACGGTAAAAGCATTTGGAAGCTAGCTTCGCGAATGGTGCCCATTCTGGCATCCACTCCAACTACGAGCGTTACCGTCCAGCACCAGCTGGTGGGAACGGATGCAGCTTGGGAGACATATACTCGTAAAAAGCGAAATTTTCATGGCTGTGCCTCACTGTACCATCAGTCTCTCATTGATAATCTATACGGCAGTTTACGGCAGTTTTAGGAGCCGATCTGCCTTAATACACCATTCATTCCTTGACGCAATGTCCTAGTGTTGTCTGAAATACCGACTCCTTACTAGCGCTGCTAATAGGAGAGGAAGCATGAAAATTGCTTTCCAGGCAATAATATAGCATCCCGTTACGAAAGTAGTTCGAAAAGAGATGCTCGTAACTATTTAGTAAATATCTGGCAGTTTTACGCATTTTGCACTGAAAGAGCATTTAGCAGCCAAGTATGTGTGTTAACTCTTTAGTTAACCTAATTAGCTTACGAAGCGAGAAACATCTGTGGCTATCGCGTGCAGCTCAAGAGCCTAACAACATTCGAGTTATTCAATAGTCATTCCTATGCGCTAACAAACGAAAATTCACCCCTGCAGTTTTCAACGCGGTCATTATGCTGTTAATGTACATACCCACGTGAACAGCTTCACTAGCTTCTTGGTAGTGAAAGATGGAGTTCTCGTTTACGGCCCGACGTCAATATGCCCATAAGTGACACCAACATATCGCTGTTCAGCAGAACCAACGCAAACAATATTACATGATACTAGGGCTGGCAGACTCAAAGAGCAGGAAATGCACGTGCGCTGTTAAAATACTTGAGCAGCTTGAAATATAAAATTCCAAATTAACGACACAAATAATAAGCGCAGTTGTCCCTTCAGGCACGCTTGTTGTGACAAATAGAAAATTACTTCAAAAGAAAAGACGACGCAATTTCCTCGTATTCAATTCAATTCAGTCGTTCAGTCGTGTCCGACTCTTCGTGACTCTATGGGCCATATTACGCCACGCTATCCGGTCGCCCACTTTCTTCCTAATATCACATAGCTTCATCTGCAGTGCCTCGACCATGCCATCTAGCCATCGCGTTCGCTGCCTACCCCTTCTCCTGTGATCTTCAATCTTTCCCAGCATCAGTTTTCTCCATTCACTTCTCTGCTCATCAGATGACCGAAGTAGCTGAGCGAATAAAAATGAATGCAAATATTTACTCAAAATGAGAGCAAGTTAGCCTTTTAGTCAGGTAGAAAATATTAGGAAGGGATGATAATTGGATACAACTCAGCAACAAGTGCGTAATTCTTCCAAAAAACCCCCTCAATATACAGAGGGAACCAACTGTCTCAACTTCGTGGTTAGGCTAGTTAATTTATTGTTGTTCCCCTTGCACTTGCCGACCTTGAGTGGTGTCTCAGCAGCTGGCGAAAAGGAATTGTTTGCTAAGTGATCGCAATCCGTCGACACCATTAGGTAGAATATACTCCCTCTAAAGAGTATCTGGCACTGTTATGTTCAGCTGTGCATGACTAAAAAGAATGGTGTATCTACAGGCCGGCTCAGATGAGAGGATTATCAGAAAACCAAGTACAGTGTTCCTCCTCCTTCCGCCCCCTCCTTCAGTAAACTCATTTCAAAGCCCTTCTTATAAAAAAAAATATCAACAATGAACGCGACGTCAAAATACGGTACATTACTCTGACAGGGGTGACGGGAAGTGGGACAATACGTTTGAAGAATTGTGGTATAGTATCATTTCTCCCGAATCTTACGCACTGGAATAGTTCAAGCTTGTCTGAGGACAAGTGTCCTGCTCTCGAGTATTCCCACAAGAAGTTAATTATTTAGTTTAAAATTCATCAGCGGGCAATTGAGAATGGTAGTTAAAGTAACTACAAAGGCTGTCTCATGCTGAATAAGCATACATGCGCCTTAACTCGGAATGGTAATAAAGTAGAACCTGTAAGCTAGTGCTCGCACCATAAGGCTACGAGTTAATTTATATGCGACTAATTTAAAAGTCATTTTGGCTCAGTGTTGGCACCGTAACTGTGTGTAACATTAAAAGACAAAAACTGTGTCTGTACAGGTACCGCCTGTCAGCAGAAAAAAAAGTAGGAAAGGTATATCTGGTTATCGGTGTGACCTCCTCTGTAGATGTATGCGAAAATTTTATCAGCAAATGAAAGGTATTCTCCACCAAATTAGCTCTTCCCTTTCTAAAAGAAATCCTCTCAATAATTTGCATACTTCCACGCGTATGTGTAACGATGTGTAGTTGATAAATGAAACACAAAGGGCGCTTCGCACTTTTAATTTGTTAAAAGGCGCTTGTTAATTTATATTCTAGAGGAACACGTTTTATTTATTTGTATGTGAGCCTATCTTAACGAACAATTGATCGTGAAAGGCTTCACTTATGCCAGAATTTCATGCTATAAGCGTGTCATACTTCAGACTTCAGGGGATCGCCTGAACCGCTCGGAGCACATTCTTGCGCCACATTTTCATGGTTGGTTGGTTGGTTGGTTCATAGGAAGGGAAAGGCGCAGTATCTGTCACACTTGCTCTGTGGACACCTGAACCGCGCCGTAAGGGAAGGGATGAAGGTGGGAGTGAAAGTGGATAGAGAGAAAGGGGGGCCGTAGTGGAGGGCTACGGAGTAATTTCGACCACCTGGGGATCTTTAACGTGCGCTGACATCGCACAGCACACGGACGCCACTTCGTTTCGCCTCCATCGAAACGCAGCCGCCGAGGCCGGGTCAACTACGGGACACCTATATACCCATATCCCTTCAGTCAGCAGATCCGCTAAATCCACCTCCGCCTAACTCCGAACTTGATGCTGACATCATCTTAAATGAAGTTCGCCGAGCACTCTTTAAGATTCGCCGCTCCACGGCGCCGGGACCGGACGGCATACTCAATCTGGACGAAGTCTCTCTCCAGGAACTCACGGAACTCTTTAATAACCACTGGCACGCTGGGACGCTCCCATCAACCTGGACCCACGCCAGCATGCGATTTATACCGAAACAGGGCAATTCTCTCACTCTTCACAACCTGCGCCCTATATCCTTAACGAGTTGTGTCGGCAAGCTCTTCGAGCATGTCATTCTCAATCGTCTGCAACCGTTCCTAGAAGCAACAGGCTTTCTCTCCCATGTTCAATTTGGATGCCGCCCAAATCTCTCGGCACAAGACGTACTTCTCGCCCTTAAAGAGTCTCTCTTACACAGTTAGCGCCGTACAGCGTCTACGCGCGCCATACTGGCCCTGGATATTCACAAGGCATTCGACACGATAAGCCATGGCCATATTCTGACGACATTAGCCACCACGCGCGGCGGCACGCGCATATGGTAGTATGTCCGGGCCTTTCTTTAAGGGACGCACGGCACAACTTTACCATGGGGATATCGCCTCCCAGGCTTTCCCCCTGCCTAACCGCGGAACACCTCAAGGGGCGGTCCTATCACCGCTACTTTTTAACGTGGCCCTAGCGCCATTAGCAAAGGCCCTTGCTGCTATCCCAGAGCTCCATACAGCCTTATATGCAGATGATATCACCCTTTGGACAACAGGCGGATCCCTTGGAACAGCCCAGGATATCTTGCAGTCTGCCATAGACATCGCCACCACCTATCTAGAAAACACTGGCCTCCGATGCTCCCCAACTAAATCGGAACTAATGCAGCTTAAACCCATACCCGGTGATCCCCCCATTGAACTTCACATGTACGGAAACCCAGTGCCCATTTTGTCTCAGATGAAAATTCTCGGCTTTCTCATTAACAACGCACTTGATGCAACCGCTACCCTTCAACCCTTGCAAAGACAGACTAAGCAGGTTGCTGGACTAATCAGGCGTGTGGCTGCGCGCAACCATGGGCTGTCGGAACGCGAAATCCACAATATGACCAATGCATTAATCATTAGCCGAATCACATACCACCTCCCATATCATATACTCACTCAGCGCCAAACAGAGCAGGCGGACATCCTAATACGCATGGCCGTAACCTCCGCCCTACGTCTTCCACGGACGGTTAGCACAGAACGTCTGCTGGCCACTGGTACTCACAATACTGTGAACGAATTAATAGAAGCTCAACGCACCAACCAATTAGTCCGCCTGAGACGCACGGAAACAGGACAATGCCTATTGCGACAACTCCGTCTCAATCCACCCATCGCCACCCCAGCAAGTGCTACGCCTTTCATAATCTCTCCGGGCACGCAGGATCACATATACCAGACGCCCCTACCACGCAACATGGGCGCTTGCCTTTATCAGGGAAGGCGGAAAGTTAGAGCCAGCTATTACACCAAAAGATACCACAACCGCTCTGATATCCTCTATGTCGACGCGGCAGGGAATTCTTAAGTCGCCACATTTTCATCACACGCCTTCTTCAAATGGACAGTTTTCATCGTCGTCATCATAATCATCATCACTCCACTATACACACTGCTAGGCGAAAGTCTCTCCCATATTCCTACATTTAACCCAGTCCTGTGCTGTCTGCATTCACATGACCCCTGAGAAATGTTTAACCTCATGCGCCCACCTAACTTTTTGCTACCGTCACTGCTGCTAGTCACAAATATCCCTCTTATGGCAGCGACAACACATTTCAAACGAGTTTAAATGATATTATGACTTCAAAAGATATAATTTCGGAGACATCTGTAAAAAAAACTGCACCATTGGCATAGATTGCTAGTGAAGCGTTTACGATGCAGGTGCGCACTTGATGTACAACGATTGAAAATATTTTTGTGCCAAAAGTGAATAACCCGTTGTGCCATGGCGAGATTCCATCTTATTAAGGGTGTATCCCCAATGCCCTCTGATATATCCTTTTCCATATTCAAATTATTAGTAAATTGAGAATGAGATGTGAAAGTGGAAACACGTACACATATATTCTCTCAGTGAGCATAGAGCTATAAAGACTGCTTATGAGTAACCTATAGTTACACTTGACACTACTAATGCCCTGAAACAAATTAAAATTTAATAGGTTCCAAATGTAGGCGCGCTACACTAAACAATTTCAAAGCAGTAAAGGCGACAACATTCTATCGCATATTCCTAGCCCGTCATTTCGCGTCTAGTATTCCAGTGTCTATATTGTTGGTGATAGAGCACGTGCCGTATATGCTTTACTCCCTGTTGGCGGTTAACTGCTGATTCTGCTTTTTCTGGAAACGAAGCAAAAAATAAAGGAGAAACAAAACCCAAGCATAGGTAGCTCCCTTCGAAATTGCAGATACATTATGATCAAATTTAATCTATGAATGAAGAAAAACATCGGCTGCATTTCCTTTCGCTAAACTTCAACAGTTAAAAACACATCGATATATGGGAATCTACTGGGCAAAAGGAGTGAAATGGGATAAAGGGAGAATTGCGAAAGGAAAAGAAGAAAACCGTAAACATAGACATGGCATCAAAAAGCGTGTATTCTGCGCAGCTCCGTTGGAACCTTATTCAACTTCTGAGTCAGCGATCCCCTTTTCGTGTTAGATCACAAAACGTCTTAACGAAGAGTTTGCGTTTCAAGAGATGTAATATGCATGTAAAGTGAGCCGGTAACAGTTTATTCTTTTGAAATATAACTGACAATGTTTACGCTACTGTATATATTTTGAGCAGTTTCTCTCTGACATCCACCAATGTTTCCATTCTCTCCTTGTCGCCCAGGGGCCGAATTATCTATAATACTAATCCTTTCACGTAAAATTATATAGTCATAGCAACGGTTACTTAACTTCCATTGGGAGCATTGTGTAATTAACTAGGGTCTGCTTACCGTAGCTATCAGGTTCCATGTTAATTAAATATTACCAACATGGCGTAATTGATCTATATTCCCATAGGTGGCTCAATGCCGAAAACTGCCAACACTTGCACTATCTTATGTAAAAATGTTTTTTTTTTAGTAAGAGCTTTTCGCACCCTGCATTTTCATACTCGAAGCAGCTATTACTGTGCAGTTTGAGTGTGCAGCGTTGCCTTTATCATTCGTACTGCTTGTGTCACACGTTGGACAGCAGAGGTCTGCCCCGAGTAGTAAGAGAATTTCAAAAGGAGCCATCGTCGACCGGATGCCTTTCAGCGGCGCCCAGAGCATTTACGTCGCAGTATTGCAGCCTGCACAGGGTCACCAGTTCTATACTTGCCTCGTGCTTAGCTTCGCTCGCAAGCGCACAATCAGCACGCATGGCGAGGACTGCACGGTGGCGCAGAACAGGAGTGGCAAACTTGCATCATTGATGACTCTCTTTCACATTCTGCTAGTGTGTAGTTTCACAGGTGCTCAGCACTTCTTTGCCTTCTACCCTACCAGCTTTATGCGTGATATGTGACCATTCGTTGCAATGCTTTGACACACAGTTTCTTCTGTACACGGAGCCGCAACTTTCTCCACAATTTCCTCACCCCAGTATGGTATTGTTGCAAAGTTAGACCCGTATGCAGATTAGCTGCCTCATAAAGAAAGCTTTTACCTGTTAAAAGCAGCTGATCTGGTGAAAGCACAGCCCTAACATCAACATTTATGATTCCCAAACACACAAAAAAATCAAATGATGAGTTGAGCGACTGACATATGTCATCCCGTGCGCGCAAGAAGTGACTAAAGCAAGGCGCACTTAACAATGCTCTTGGACCACTCAAAAAATATGAAGTAGTATCTAAGACGAAATGTTTTTATTAACGTGGTGACGCCAATATGCCCAGAAGAAATGTGATTTGGAATCATTAATATCTCCCGGTGGCTGCTTTTCAAAAGGGGCGAAAAACAAGGCACCCGTGTACTGTATGATTTCAGTGCACGTTAAGGAGGTCGAAATTTTTTAGCCGTCCACTAGCACGTCTCTCATAGCCTGAGTAGCTTTTGAACGTTATTCGCCATAAGCGAATCCAACCCAATTATATCTGTCTATTAAAATTGCCTTCGAAATATGTAGGCAAATATACTTAATCAGTGGGTGGGCGAACGCAAATGTCACCGATACCACATGCTCTAAACTATCCGGGGCCGAGGCAGGCTGCATTTAGAAAGCAATTTTTTGCCGTAGTCAATTTTTACTTTTGTTTTCCGGGAAGAAAGAGCAACCAACACAAGTGAAACTTGTTTTTTGTTCCATGTTGGCATATATTTATCCGCATAATTTTCTTGACATGCACGCAACGATGAGCAACTGAACAATGTGGCAGGCGTGGCAAGAAAATATCTCATATGCATGCTATATCGTCCGCAGGACGTCGAAAGCACCGTGTAACTTGGAAGCAGGGGGCAAAAGAACACACTACGTCCTCTCGTGAATCAACGCAAGAAAAAAAAGCAGCAAAATAAGACGAAAAAGGTGGAGGTTAAAGCAGAGTACCGGAAGTGGAGGCATAACTGTGCTAGCGGATTATAAGAACTTTGCTTTCCTTACAGTATCGCTCTGTGCTTCAATGATATGCAAATGTAGTCGCCTTGAATTTGGCCAGGCCGACATTTATGGTAGCCCATCCCGAACAAGAGCTTATTTGCATATGCATGTGCTATTAAGAAACACCGCACACTCTTTGCCCAACCTGGGAACATTGCAGAAGATGCGCTGTAGGTCAGCGCAGACCGTGGGCGAACTTTTGCATGTCGAAACTGGGTCTAGTTGAGCTGCGACGAGCGCACAGCTTTGTCAAGGAAACCTTCTGAGAGGCGGTGCGAATATGCAAAGTAAGCACTCGTGGGAATGCAGTGAATTGAAATAATGCACATTGAATGCAGAGATTAAAGGATTAAGCAATGCATGGGTTTGCATATGTCCAAGAGGTTGTAAAATAGCGCATCAATAACTAAGACTGCGGTAATGAGACCTCAGTTTAGAAAAAAATGGAAAACGAACAGATGGGTATCTCAGATTTACCTAAATGAAATAATAATCAGTCAGTTATTACACGCTATAATTACTCCAGATGTGGGTATTTGTTTTCAAGCAAAAATATATATAAAAAAGAGAGTACAAGCGCCGGTTTATTATCGCTATCACCTAGTGCTCTTTAAGGCGGAGTTTGCCGTAATTGCCGTAAGTTTTATGTATTTTAATTTGAAATAGGTGTACGATTGTCGGAACAATTCTTAACTTGATGTCAGGTTGCACGCCAAACTGTTTATGATTTATTGTAAATGCACGTATTACGTTTCGACCTGCCCATGGCGATGTCAAGTGACATCATCTGCTTGAATCCTGAAATGCATCTACGGCGTTCAATCTTATCACTCAATAGTGAATGTAGTTCTTTTTATTGAAAAGACATCGCCGTTGTTATGGCCTGGCATCGCGCAAATAAACCTCGCATCGTTCAAAACATGTCGAAAAAAAAATCCGCTTGTGATATTATATCGATATTAATGGCATGACTGGTCTTTGTGAAGCGCTCCGGCGCCTACAATTTCACTTCCTTTTTACCACCCGTCTGCTAGTGTAGTCGGGAGGTAGTTTGCGATAAGGATTCGAGTCGGCCACCTATGCACCTCCAGTCTTATGTATTTAATTGTAGGTGCCCATCGAGTAGCGAGACAAGTACTGCGTCTTTCTTTTCTCCTAAACTCGGACCGGCCAAAGATGTTTCACACTTTGAAAACTCTGTATCAGTCTCTCAAAGTCGTCTCCAAATGTACTCTACCATGCCAAACTGTGCTTTCGCACGTCTCAAGCGGAGTTAAACCTCTGAAAATTTGACGCGTTAGCGTATGCAGCTGATTCCAACAAAATATTCCTGATGACGTGACCTGCCAGAAGTCGCCGAAGATGTTGGAAAACGATGCATGGCATCAACACTATGGCGGTGCCTAAGCGTCTCTCAACATTTTACCAAAGCAATGGGGCGGCTCAAAAACTTCTCTCCTCGAGGTGCAATTTTTTATTTGCTATCCAATTACGTGAAGGATACACAGGGCTTGAGTTGTTTTGTAGACTACTCTGTGCTCGGTAAATCATCAGCAACATCTGTTCAATGTCCCCTTCTACGCTGCTATCTCTTATTTTTTATATATAATAGTGTGCTGTGCTAGCTTCAGCCGCTATCTATAAGTGAATGCCCATTTGTTCACTGTTATCAAGAGCTTTTTCCAACTGCCTTCCGTTTTATATTCCTTCGCCACAAGCGCAGCCGCTGCCATGAGCCCAATATAGCTATGAGGTTGCACATTCATTCACTTTTCCCCATTGCACAGACTTCAAGCTGCCCTGGGGGATTTAGCCAATCATTTTTTCGCTACTGTGATAATGCGTGACAATATCTTGTTAGACGTTAAACATCACTGTTTTCAGGAGGCAGGCTGTGATGAATGTGTGCATGTTCGATGTTTTCTAATCTCCAGTGTCATGAAATGGTCCGTCGCAATGTTAGGATCCGTGGAACTGCCTTGATTCCGTAATTGAATTATCGCGCCCAGTATGAAAGAATTTATTTCTTCTCAGGTTTTCAACACCTCATATTCAACGTTTTAATGTCATGCGCTGAAGCCGTTGCCCATATCTCCTCTTTTATCATCATCATCTTCGTGTTCAGCCTAGATAGGTGCCCTATATGACAAAAGCTTCTCCCATATCGCTTCAATTAAACCGGTCCTCTGAGAGCTGCGATTTCTGTTAATGCATTGCCCTTTTCACGTGTTTCACATAGGGTATACAATTAATTAGCATTTGTTCCTTGAGCAGTTCTGTTCTCTTCTTGCCTCTTAATGTTGATCATATTACTTTCACGTCAATGGCTAGCTTCGCCGATCTTATAAGATTTATAACTTTCGGCAAGCCTCCTAATTTGCTATTTTGTGAGTGAAGGTAAGTGACTTTCCTTGGGTTAGAGGTGAGTAGCTGCACATGACCTTCAAGTGTCTGCCAAATGCATCAACGCGCTCCCCGGCTAATATCCTAATATTGTAGATGTGTCGCTGCCATCTTCCGGATCAATGGATACTACGTGGTATGGGTAGGTGTATTACCTCCCAGGATTGCAAGCTTCGCCGCCTATCTGAATCTGATGTGCCTTTTCGGAACTCAGTTCGTTATTACATCCACCGTTCTGCTTTCCTTGTTTAGAACTTTGATGATGATTTGAACATTTCTGGCGGAATATCTTAACGAAATACTAATATGAAAGAAGACTGAACAAGAATTGAGGGGCAGCCTCTTTTTGCAAGACAAGCCAATGTTTCGACAAAGATATTGTCCGTTCTGGGCCCCCTTGTCAAAAGCTTGCCTTGGCTTGCGATCTGAGGCTCCGCCTCAACCCTTGCTCAGTTGTCTTCATACTGTCTATAGCCGTCTTCTTCCTCTCTCTCTACACTGGATCTTTAGCGAGAAAATGTCTGTCCAAATTCCTAGATTGCAAAGCTGCTGTCCATTAATTGTGGTCTTCAAATTTTGCCAGTGTTTTATTTCAACTGCTATTGAGCAGCCGATCCCTCTGCTTCAACCTCAGTTCGGAACTAGCTAATGGGGAGTTATTCTTTTTTTAGAGTAGTTTCTCGAAGGAGGTTTCACAGCCAACCCGTACAAAATCCAAGAATGGGGGTATAATAATGCTATAGTGCCTTGAATATATACTGAAATATTCTAGGCACTACAGAAAAGCTTTTTCATAAAATAATACGCTACCATTTGTTTTACTTGTTACTGCATGAGAGCACTACGCCATCCTGGTGTTGGTTTTAGCTGTTTTAGCTGACAGTATTTCACAGCCTTTCTGACATCGTTTTCTAAAGTTCTACTAGAGACACTAATTTTACATCTTTCATTGTAATAGAAGCTTAACGCGGAAATTAATTACTTAGCTAAACATGGCAGGACACTGTAAATCAAAGCTAAACAACGTAGAACTTAACCGAGCGACTGCTGCAATTCTGGCAAAGTCTGAAGCACGAAAAAAGCATAGACGTAAAATATTGTTATGGGGAAGATTTACAGTCTGAAAGCTGTCCGCACAACTAACGTTGATGAGGGCATCGATTTCACAACACTCAGCGTCGTCGTCTTCTCGGAGTATGTCGCCCTTCTTCATCCGCAGTACGACTAGCTAATACCGCTAAGTAGCACTACCCCCCCTCGGCAAAAGCACAGTCCCGGTGCTGTCTACGTTGGCGAAATAGAACGTGCATAATAGGGCTTCAGACGGGACACATGCACTATTTCGGAGGTTGGTGCTGAGGACGAGGACTTCGGTAGCACAGATTCAACTTCGTATGTGACGTTGGTCACGGGGCGCAAAACACGGTAAGGGCCAGTGTAACGGGGCAAAAGTTTTTCACACAAGCCTACTCGACGGCACGGGAGCCACAGCAAGACGAGAGATCTAGGAGTGCAGTAAAGATCACGGTGGCGACTGTCGTACCGGAACTTTTGAGAATCTTGGGATGCAGAGAGCCTGGCACGAGCTATCCGGCGGGCATCATGAGCGTGGACAACAGCATCACTGGCGTAAGTACTGGTGGCGTCTGCCGCGGGTAGGGAGGTGTCGAAGGGCAGTAACGGGTGTCGGCCAAATAATAAATAAAATGGGGAGTATCTAGCGGTAGAATGGACAGAGGAATTGTAGGCGAACGTCACAAAAGGCAGATGAACGTCCCAATTGCGGTGGTCGGCAGACACATACATAGCCAGCATGTCTGTGAGGGTACGGTTTAGACGTTCCGTGAGGGCGTTGGTCTGGGGGTGATAGGCGGTGGTGAATTTGTGGCGGACGGATCACGAACAGAGAATATCGTCAACCACTCGCGACAGAAAGCAACGGCCACGGTCAGTTAATAGTTCGCGAGGGGCACCATGATGGAGGGCTACGTTTTCTAGAAGGAAGTCAGCGACGTCTGTGGCGCAGCTGGTCGGAATGGCTCGGGTAATAGCATACCGAGTAGCGTAATCGGTGGCGACGCCGATCCATTTGTTTCCGGAAGCGTAAACTGGGAAGGGGCCAACAAGGTCAACGCCTACACGGGAAAACGGGTCAGTCGGTATGGGGATTGGCTGCAAATGACCTGAAGGCAGAATTGTGGGCTTCTTCCGACGTTCACACAGTTCACATGCGGCAATGTACTGCTGGACAGAGCGGTAGAGCCCCGGCCAGTAGAAACGTCGGCGTAGGCTGTCATATGTGCGAGATACACCCAGGTGGCCAGCCGTGGGAGCATCATGAAACTGTTCAAGGATGGTGGAACGCAGGTGTTGGGGAACGACGAGCAAAAGGTCTGCGCCGTCTGGTCGCATATTACGTCGGTATAGGGTGTTCTCGTGGAGTACAAATAAGACAAGAGATGGATCAGGGTGGTCGAAGGTAAGACGGAGGATAATGGAATGCAGCGAAGGGTCTAAGTGTTGTTGGTCGGAAATGTTAGAAAAGGCTGAGACAGACAAGACACAGGCGTCATCGTCAGAATCGGTAGGACTAAGGGAGTCGACGGGATGGCGGGACAAGCAGTCTGCATCTTGGTGAAGCCGGCCGGACTTGCAGACGACAGAAAAGGTATATTCTTGTAATCGTAGCGCCCACCACCCCATACGACCAGTAGGATCTTTGAGAGAGGAAAGCGAACACAAAGCATGATGGTCTGTTACAACAGCAAAAGGGCGACCAAACAAATAAGGGCGGAATTTCGTAATAGCCCAGACAAGCGCCAGGCACTCTCGCTCTGTGATAGAATAATTTTTTTCGGGCGTTGATAGGAGGCGGCTGGCATACGCAATCACCCTTGTACGGCCGTGTTGTCGTTAAGCAAGTATAGCTCCTATGCCATGGCCACTTGCGTCGGTGCGGAGTTCAGTATTGGCGGATGGGTTGAAATGGGTCAAGACGGGTGGAGTTGTGAGAGCAGCAATTAAGTTTCGAGAAAGCTGCAGCTTGTTCAGGCCCCAAGAAAATGGATCGTCTTTCTTGAGGAGGCAGATGAGAGGACGAGCAAGGGCTGCGAAGTTCGGGATGAATCTTCGGAAATATGAACATAGACCAATAAAACTTCGATCATCGCTGGATGATCGTGGAGTGGGAAAATCTCTGACGGCACGAATCTTGTCAGGGTCAGGCTGAACGCCGGAAGCATTAACCAAGTGACCTAAGACTTTGATTTCTCGGTGACCGAAGCTGAACTTTTTGGAGTTTAGTTGAAGTCCGGCGCGGCTAAGAAGCGACAGGATTGTAGAAAGGCGAAGGAGATGGCTGTAAAATGTAGAGGAGAAACCAATTACGTCGTCAAGATAACACAAACAGGTGGTCCACTTGAAGCCTCTGAGCAAAGAGTCCATCATGCGTTCGAAGGTTGCCGGGGCATCGCAAAGGCCAAAAGGCATGACTTTAAATTGATAGAGGCCGTCAGGGGTGATGAATGCAGTTTTTCATGGTCTCTCTCGTCGATGGAGATCTGCCAGTAGCCGGAACGAAGGCCGATGGACGAAAAGTACCTGGCTCCGTGCAAACTATCAGCGCGTCGCGATACGCGGAAGAGGATAGACATCTTTTTTGGTTACCTTGTTCAAATGGCGGTAGTCAACGCAGAATCTCCAACTGTTATCCTTTTGACCAAACAGACAGGGGATGCCCTGGGGCTACTGGAAGGCTCGATTACGTCGTTCGCTAGCATCTTCTTGACCTCCGTTTGAATGACACGTCGGTCGGCAAGCGAAACACGATAATGCCGCCTGTGAATAGGACTGGCGTCTCCGGTGTCAATGCGGTGGCTGACGACTGTAGTTTGACCCAATGGGCGGGTTCCGAAGTCAAAAAGGTCACTGTAGGTGAGCAAAAGCTTGTGTAACCTAGCGGCGAAATCAGGTTGGATATCAGCTGCAACCATGCTGGTAAGAGGATCAGGGCGCGATGTGGAGGACGAGGGAGTGGTTGCAGGGACGGCAGTTGAATGATCCGTAGTCAGGGCTAATATGGCACAGTCGGTCATCGGGGACAGCGCAGCGAGTGAAATTCCCTTGGGCAGAACTTGAGTTGACAAGCTGAAGTTAAAGACAGGGAGAGTAGTGCGGTTCTGAGAGATGTGCACAATAAGATGAGGAAGGGTGACGTGCCGCTGCAGCATGATATCAGTAACAGGACACGCGAGATAGTCGCCGTCCGGGACGGGTGGGAATGGCGACATAGGGATGTAAACTGCAGTTTCAGGAGGAAGGCGGCTGAACTGTGCTGATCGAAGGCGAGGTGAGCAGGAAGGGTCTTCTGAGCAGAGCGGAAGGTCCAAGCGAAGTAGGCCGGTAGAGCAGTCAATAAGGGCAGAGTGGGCTGTTAAAAAGTCGATGCCAAGGATAACATCGTGGGGGCATTCATGTAGGACGGTGAACAACACTGGGGATGACGGTCAGCAATTGTAACTCGTACCGTACACATGCCAACCACGGCAGCAGGGTTACCATTGGCGATGCGAACTGTGGACGAGACGGCTGGCGTAAGGGCTTTCTTGAGGCGATGGCGAAATGAAGAGCTGAGAACGGACAGTTGGGCGCCTGTATAAATTAGAGCAGAAACGGAAACTCCATCCACAAGGACGTCGACACGGTTATTTTGTAGGACAGGGGTCAGCAGAGGTTTTTCGGTCGGGGTCATAAATGCAGCGTCACCTCTGGCTGGTTTTCCGGCAAGTGGCCAGGATAGGACGGTGACGAACTGCGGCGAGGAAGAGGAGAACGCGAACGTCGTGTTTGTGGGGATGGTGAACGGTTGGCAGCACGGACAGTGGAACCGGGGTCAGCACGGTTCTGGTCGGGGCGAGGTGGGGAATGGCGAGGGCATACCCAGTCGGAAAAAACTACAGAAAATTTTCTGATGGTACGACAGAATTTCTGTGCGGTTTTTGACGGGAAACCGGTTGTGATAACAGAACTTTCTGTCGTAACATCAGAAATTTCTGTAGTTACAACAGAAAAGTGCTACAGAACTACAGACAACAGAAATATACTACAGGAAAACTACAGAACTGCAGAAAAGTCTGATGGTTACGACAGAACTACAGGATATTTTGTCGCATTTTTGACTCTCCGCGGCGGTCGACGTAGGTGTACTGGCGAGATGGTGTGTACCAGCGGCTACAGCAGTGACGGGAAATGTGACCAACGCGAGAACAAATAAAACAGATGGGGCGATTGTTATGGGTGCGCCATTCATTTGGGTTGCGGTACCGATATCGGGGCGAGAAACCTACGTTAGTTGAGGCAGCAGAAATTACTGGAGGGGCAGGTCCTGAATCCACGGTGTCGGTGGCGCTGGTAGAATAGAGGCGCATATCCTCAACCTCTTGGCGAACAACAGCATTAATAAGTGATATAGTAGCCAGGGTGTTGTCGGGTGTATGCGACAGTGAGGCCGCGGGAGTCATTGCCTCAAGCTCTTGGCGGGCAATGCGTGTCAAAGTGCTGTCGTTAGCAGGCGGTCGAGGAGTCGGGATATCAATACAGGAGGAGCTAGCAGCCGTGTTCGGCAGCCGGTCGAAACGATGAGATATGCGCCTGTGTTTCGCCTGCTCGAAACGTCGGCATACCTGCAGCACAGTGTCCATGGTGGTGCAATCCCTGCACAAGAGGAGGTTGAAGGCAATGTCGGCAATGCCTTTTACTATATGGCCGACTTTATCCTCCTAAGGCATGCCTTGGTCGACTTTGCGACATAGAGACATGACGTCTTGGATGTAAGTGAGATAAGACTCTGTAGACGTTCGGGCGCGAGAGGTGAGCGCTTTCTTGGCGGCGATGTGTCAGCCAATAGGCTTTCCAAACAGATCGTGGAGCTTCTGTTTGCAGATATCCCAAGATGTTAGTTCGTCTTCGTGGGTTTCAAACCACACCCGCGCGGTCCCAGCCAAGTAGATTACATTCGCGAGCATGAGTGTGGCATCCCACCTGTTGTGCTTGCTCACGCGCTCGTATAGAGCTAGCCGGTCATCTACGTCGACGTCGTCGGTCCCGAAGAACGTTCCGGGGTCACGGGGGTGGGCCATGACAACAGCAGGTGCGGCGGCTGTAGAGGTAGAGGCGTGTGTAGTCATTGTAGTGGTTCTGATGTGGCGGCTGCTGCGGAGATCTAGTTTGTGATAGGGGATCGATAGGATTCACCTATGGGGAAGATTTACAGTCCGAAAGCTGTCCGCACAACTAACGTTGATGAGGGCCCCGATTTCACAACACTCAGCATCGTCGTCTTCTCGGAGTCTGTCGTACTTCTTCATCCTCAGCACGACTAGCTAATACCGCTAAGTAACAATATATACAGGACACAGCACGTCCCTGTCTTTTTTGGACTTCAACTCTACTAGCTAGCCTAAGAATAAGCCTCGCTAAAGTTTGCTTTGGAATGTATATCTGCGCTTAGGCAACCTCAAAGACCGCTTAATGATATTAAGATAATGACCAATAAATGAAGCAAGCAGTAAAAAAGTGTTCGGCATGCTTAGGAGCAAATATGAAACTTTGATCCTAATATATCATTTGGAGTGATTTAGAAATGCCATCATTTCAAATTGATATCGTTCCTAATGACGGAGGTCAACCGGATTGACAGGTTTCTTTAAATAACTTTGCAAATTGACGGTCAGTTTTTCGTGTATCACCAGAAGGCACGTGCTGTGTCTCTGGGTTGATACTTTAGCGAGCGGGAGAGAAAGGGTGAGAAAGTGACGGAAGCTCTCTGCAGATTTGAAAACTCACAAGGCGGAATAAATTGGCGTACCAAAAACCAGAATTACAAGAATTCAGGGACGTCGACAAAGCACAGAGCCTTTTTTTCTTTTATACATAAAACTGAATACACAAGAAGTCTGAAAAAAAAACAATGAAAGCCATGATAATTGCTGTCTAAAATTGGGAAAGATCCTGAAATACTAATAATTTCGTCGGCACCATCACGCGTTCTTTCTTTTATTTCAGCGTTTTTTAGAAAAAAATGTTGTCTAACTACGTATCGGCCTATTTTCCTGAGACGTCAGCAATTTCTCCATCTTTGACAACTCCGGGATTGTATAACGCCAAACGTTCTTGGTTTAAGTGGGTAAAATTTAAGTTAAAGACCACTGATAAATCTAAAAACGCAAAACTGAAAGCAAGAAAACAGAGATTGTAATTCTGCTGATGAAAGAGCGAATTCAATCATTTAGAGGGAGCACACTGACCAGAATGAACAAAAAAAAAAAAAACAGCTTCACATTTTGGAGCACCTTTGTGAGATTCAGTAAAAAAATTAAAGGATGACTGAAGCAGAATGAGAAGTTCTCTTCATTAGTCAGAACAAGGCATGTTCCTTCTTGAAAGCTTTGAATAAGGAAAGGAGTGAGGTGATTGTTTCATGTCGAGTAACTAGGCAGCTTATAGGGAGTAGCGACAGTAACCATGAGAAAGCGGAGATACGAAACTGCTCTTCCAGCCTTTCTCTCTAGCCTTCCGGTTTCTCGTATCGTGTTTCGTGGTTAAGGATCTTCTTTCCCGAGCAAGCGCACGTGTCTCCTGCAAGGTGCGGGTGTGCGAGACGTACGCACGCATGACCGCCCATCTGCACCGGGCCGCAAACGCCCGCAGTAACCACTGTGCTTTTGGCATTGCGGTCAGATGCATCACGGATCCGGACGGGTAACAAAGAAGGAATAAAAGCGACACTATGATAGAGCAGCAACGCTCCGCGTTTCTTATTACCTGCACGGGTCAGCGAACATTAGGGCGCGTAACTGATGCCCAGAACTTGTGCTTGGCCTGTCTGTGCAGAGCTGCGGCTAGATAGCCTTTACCTGAAATTTACCCACAGAAACTGTTTGCATTTGTTCATAATCTGCCTGTTGTGCTCAAACTGCGTTCTTAAATTTCAGGTCATACTTTTCGTGAAGTTATTTTCTCTGCTTCGTTATAAACAGCTTCTCAAACATTGAAAAAAACTACCGACGCTTAAGACTCCCGCGTTTCTTGCTAAGCTCGTCAAAACAACTCGTATGGTCGCTGGCCTCCTATGACCTAATCTTTGCCATCGATCACTATGTAGCACCTGCAGCACTTGTGAAAACAAATTGTAGTGAATTTAGCATAATTAGAAAGCCGTAAGAAATAGCTACAAGTCTACTTTTCATGAGTTGTATGTTTTAGAGCCAACCTACTCTCTCTCCCCTCCGAGTAAAGGGAATTTTTTTTTTTTACGTAATCATTGCACGTCTAGGGCTATCTAAAGAGTACAGATTCCCATATGTTGGTGCACGTAAATATAGAATCTAAAGTTCCTTTGAAAGTACACTTTTCATTTCAGTTTGGTGGATAAATTTTGGATTCAGAGGCAAAATTTTGGAAGCATCGTAACATCAGTATTCCCTCCAATTGTATGAAGGATGATTGCTAACCATTTGCCCTATTTGCGAGGTTCATAACACCGCAAAATATTTTGTTGCCCCTTTGGTAACTCTCAATGTCCAGATTTTGTTCGATGGAAAGCAGTATACAAATTCAAGGTTTACCACTTCAAAGCCGCAAGAAATTTGTTGTAAGTGCAAAAGCTATTTGCAGCGTTTCTTCTTCGATTCTGCGACTTTGTTAGAAAACAACTCGAGACAGCTAATCCGGTAAAAGCTTCAAGCGCGAAGGAAAGTCGAAATTTAAGAGAGCACGTTGTTGGGCTAGTCGGTCATACATACTTAAAAAAGGGAATTGCGCTAAAAAAGACACGGACGAGAAGAGGACATGGACGGGCGCAAACTCGCGACTGATTATATTCAGAACGAACACAACTGTATATACCTTGAAGCTTATCCAATCAATGCCTAAGCGCACTTGCCAGGAAAGTTTTCTCTTATACAACTTGATACTAGAATCGATTACGCATCCATCACCTGACTTATCAATGAAAAAAGCCTCTGCGAGTTCACGTGCTACCTGATTACGACTGCGCCTTAAGATTTTGGTTCTAGCCAGCAAAGGCTGGCATGCTTTATCAGGCGTAGCCAAAGGGCATGCGCCGTAATGTAAGGGCAAATTTGACCCTTTTCCGTTATCCATAGAGACCTGATGTTCCCTTAGTCGTTCATTTATACAATGGCCCGTCTGGCCGATGTAAACTTTTTCGCAAATCAGGGGGATCTCCTATACAGCCCCGGCAGAGCACCTGACAAACTGGGTGGCGTGACGCTTCGTGCAGTCTCGCACGCATTCCTCACCGAAGACAATCCGGGGGCACAAAGAGGCCAACTTGCGCGGGGCAGAAAATACCACCAGCACACCGTAGCGATTGGCTACATTCTTCAGGTTGTGGGACACCCTATGGATATAGGGGACAACCGCCGGTCTGGTCTTCGGTTGCCCGCCACCTTCTTGAGGTGTTCTATCATTAAAACTTTGCAGAAGCTTCTCTGCCACAGCAGCCACGACTGAAACAGGGAAACCAGCTTTCTGTAACCTGCCAACCTGATTGGTGAGGCTGTCGTTTACCAGGTGAACACATGGTTTCTGCAAGGCTTCTTTCAGGCAAGCATAACAATGGCGCGTTTTACCGTCTTAGAATGAGCAGATTCAAACAGCAACAGGTCTTTCCGGGCTCGTGGTGAAGGAAAGTCAAAAGGTCGTGCCGAATTTCAAAAGTGCTCGACTGGTACAAATGAAAAGATGCGGGCGATTTCGGGAAGTTGAAAGCAATGGTTGCGTCATAAAATGGGCAGTTGCAAAAGTGAATGTTGGAAATTTGAATTATATTCATGAGTAGTCACATATGTTAAGTGCGCCTTTATTTCTGACCATCTCTTTCCCTTCATTCAAATTTATTAGATGCCAGAAAGCTCCCCTTTGATCCACTGCTGGAAACAAAGTCTTGTTTCTGTCCTTCTTGAAATATTTAGTCTGGTAGAGCATTCGGTCAACACTTTTTCTAGTTTTATAACCTCGCTTCATGTAGATAGAAGACGCATTATTATTGATGCTTTAGATTAAAATTCCTTTTTTTACCATATAACGACGAATAGGTAGGACAAGAAAAAAAAGCAGCTTAAGACTGCCTGATTTTGCGCAGTGAACCTAGTAACATGTTTATATCCTGTTTACATCAAAAAAAATTAATTATCTGCTTACTATCTCTCTGCTTAATCTCTTTCTTTTTCGCTAGAGGGAGAGCTCTTTCAAGGAGAAAGGGAGAGAGAGGAAGAGGGCCTCTCTAGGAGAAAACGAAAGAGAGAGAGAGACTCTCTATCTCTATTTTTCCTCGTCTTCCTTTTTATCTTCCCTCTCTCTTCCCACTCCTTCCTATCTTCTCTGCCCTTCCTATCTCCTCCTTTTTCTCTCTTCTTTGCTTCCTTCTCTCCCTTGCTTTGATTCTCTATTCCTCTCTCTGCCCTCACTTCTCTTTTCTCCTTGAATTTATCTCTCATATATTTACGATTGCCCACATCCTTTTTCTAGAGAGAGTGGAGAGTGAGAGAGATTGTGAGAAAGGGAAAGGAATGAAAAGTCCCTATCCTTCTGTCTTTCTTAAGAGCGGCCCTTTTTTCTCCTCCTCTCGCTCTTTGTCTCTCGATAAATCAAGTGCGTAAAATAATCGCGGCAGGTCGGCAGAAATAGATTCGCCTTGCCCTACTTAAGACGACTTAAGTGCTCCCCTGAAATGTCACATTTGAAATCAGTCTGACTGCTCATTTCTGCGCAACCAACAACTTATGTTCCATGCGTATAGTTGTAGTACCTCATAAAGGGAAGCAATCACTAATTTTAATAGTGAATATGCGTTGTCTTACAAGATATATATTTTAAACGGCAGTGTATATTTATGTAGGCACAGAATGCCATTGATTCGGTTTATTCCCTTGCGGATACGCTGTGCATTTAAGTCCCAACACAAACGTTCTGTAAGCATCACACAAATTCAGTCGACCGAACTGGTAGTAGCGAGAAAATAAAAGAAGAATAAATGGCATTTGAGAGTCGCATCACGTGAATTTGTTCCAGAAAGCCTACAGAGCACCAGACGTTATGCCCCCTATAACATTCACTTCTGAGATCGCCGGATTACAATGACAGCCTTTATGCAAGCTGTCGTTCGCCAGTAGTGCGCAGGCGTAGACTTTACTTCTGATCGAACCTCTTGGTAATCCTGGAAGCAACGCGCTGCTTCAGTTATTGCTGCTGCTCACTCACTCATTTGTTCTCGACGTGCAATATTCGTAAATCAGATGGTCAGCCCATCTGGACCACAAGTTCGCATGCTGCCAACGTTCTGGTCCTTACCGCATCCGTTGGTTTTCACCTCTTCAGCCTCGGTCCTATTGACGGTATACTGGCCACATGTTCTGACTTTGCTGAAATCGCTGAGAATGCATTTATGAGGTTCGACTATCCAAGCCTTCAGCATGTATTTCATGAATGTTTGTGCGAATGGCCTTATTTTCTGCATTTCCTACGCGCGACCCAGACGCCACCCGCGCAGGCCATGTGTACCTTCACACGTTTCACAGCGACGTGCTCGAGGCAGCCGGCGCCTGCCGTAGAAATCCGACGATCGAGCATGCGGGTTGTGCGCGGAGGCAGTGGAATTCGTGACGCCACAGCTCTCAAGGAGCAGTGGTTCACCGCTAGCTGCCCAAGTGCATGAAACAAATGACGAAAAAAGCGCTGTTCGCTGACTGTGCAAGAAATGATGCACTTTCAGTCGTCTTAGGTACGCCCGATTTTATTTCAGCACAAACGTAGGTCACCGGAAGCATGATGCAGTGTCCCTTTAAGACACGGACGTGGCTCTGGCAGATACTAGTTGGCTAGTGAAATCTGCGTCCACTGCCTGGCCACGGCGTCGTGTGATGTCATGACACGATAGACTAGACAGTCTCGGACTTCGCATCAACCTTCAAGCTCGGGCTGCTAAAAAAGAAAGGCAGTTGGGTGAACTCACAATCTGGCCTTCTGGGAGTCCTAGATGTTAATAAATGCTGCTTCTAGGCATTTTCATAACGACGCAGGCACTTTCACAAGGCATAGTTAAAGCTGTTCTATATTTATGCTGAGTGGACTGTTATTTAATGGAGTAGATTGCGACGGTATACTAATGAACGTGTAGCATTCCATCGTAATCCGGCCGCAGAAGAAGACGACATCCTCAACACGCCTGCCAAGAGCACGAAAATTGTTTTCCGTGGCTGCAGAACTGCATATCGACGGTTCGCTGTTCCGTTCCCGCCTGGCTCAGCGGGTCAAGTCACATCTACTTGTGGGGACCCGAGAACGAGTGTATCTGCAATTCATGTCGACAAATATGGTGACTCAGGACTTCGTGTCTTCGCTCTCTGCTCCTGCCTGCACTTTTCATCACCTGCTTCGCTATGCCTACCAGCACCCGGAGCTCGAGACTCCGCCTACCTTCCATCGTGTAAGCCATGGACACGGATACCCCACTCACGTACCGTTTCTGTTGCCTCTCACGGCGCCACCTCGTGAGTCCGAGGTATCCGATCTCAAGCTTCCTGACTTCTGCTCATCGGACTCGGAACTTGGCTTCCTCACAATCGAGGTCTTGTTCAGCCGACACTGTATCACTTCGCAGGTTACCATGTTCGACCACGTCATTGGCGCGTTCACGCCTACTACTGCTGCGATTGTTCGCGACGTTCTCCGCTCTCCGCCTGCCGATCGCCATTACGATCATCTTCGGGCGACGCTCATCCAGCGAACTTCTGAAACAGAACCGCGTTGTCTGCAGCAGCGCCTTATGTCGAAGAGCTCGGAGACAGCAAGCCTACCCAGCTGTCGAATCGCATGACCGCCCTGGCTGGAGACTCCGCTGCTTCAAAAGACAGCGCACTCCTGCGGGAACTCTTCCTGCTGCGCCTACCACCGTACGTGCGCATGATCCTGAGTGTGTCTTCATCTAATACACTAGAATAAATCACAACGTCGTTGCCAGATAAGATCATGGACGTCAGTTTTCCCTTCGTAAAAACAATTCATCGCCCTCTTGCCCCTCAGGTGCCCAGCGCAGCTACTGACGATCGCTATTCCCGCTTCACCGATGCTAAAGAGAATATCACTCGGCACGTAGTGCAGCTTACAGCTGAAGTTGCAGCCCTTCGTACTCTCTGGCCGCGTTCCTCATCTTCACCCTGCCGTAGGAGTTCCAGTACTTCTGGCAATCATTCTCCGCGCTCCAGGACATTTGCTGGTACTATCACCACTACGGCGCTCGCGCACGCCAAAGCCGCCATCGCTGCTACTTCGCGGAAATGGTCCGGCTTAACACTGAAGGCGACCGGTGTTCTCGGCCCCGGATTCAGTCGCCTCTTCCATGCCACCGACCGTATGCCGAAAGCCCGCTACCTCATAAACACTAGTGTCGAGATCTGACTTCTTCCGCCTACGTTGGCTGAGTGACGCCATCCTTCACTTTCCACCTCAGACCGCAGTCAATGGATAGACCAGACGGTCGTACGGCCAGATGTTGGTAACGCTTCGCTTGGTATTTTCATTGACGATTTGCGCTCGCCAGTCATCGACGCCGACTTCCTATAGTACTACAGGCTCCTAGGTGACTTGCCGCAAAACCACGTACTGGATTGTGAAACGGGCCTAGTCGTCCAAGACGTCTATTGCCGCGATCCACCACTCCAGCTCCTCCAGGTGCGCAGCACCGTTACCGAACCTCGGTCCAGCGTACTTGCCGACTTTCCGGACGTCTTCCGACCCCTGTTCCTTCAAGCACCGGTGGCTCACAGCAGGACTCATCATATTGTGTGACGACTGGGCTTCCCGTGTTTACTTTCGCTCGTCGCCTTGCACCTAATTGCATCGCTGTAGCCAAACAAGAATTCGAGCATATGCTGGAGCGTGGCTTCATTTGTCCCTCCTCCAGTACTTGGGCATCGCCCCTCCACGTGGTGCCCAAAAAGAATGGTTACTGGCACCATGTGGCGATCATCGGGCTCTCAACAAGGCCAGAGACCCTGCTCGGTAGCCGACTCACCATATCCTGGATTTTACATCGGCCCTTAATGGCTGCGCAATATTCTGTAAGTTTGATCTAGTGAAGACATATCACCAGATTGTTTTGGAGCTCCCGGATACCCCGAAGTCCGCCATTATTACGCTTTTTGGCGTATTTGAAGATCTGAGGATGCCGTTCAGTCTTCGCAATGCGGCCCAGACTTTCCAGTGCTTTTTTGACCAAGTCCTAAGCGGTTTGACATGCTATTTTACCTCTCTTGATGACATTATCGTATTCAGCCCTATGGCAGAGGCCCACAAGCTCCACCTGGGTCATGTCCTCATAAGGCTAAGCCGCTTTGGTCTTGTGGTTAATGGACGAAGAAGCGATTTTGGCGTTGCAGAGTTGCAGAGTTGGACTTTCTCGGTCATCGCGTGAACTCCCATACACTGATCACACTGTGGATGAGCCGCTACGGTGTCCCTCCCACGATTATGACTGATCGTGGTCGTCAGTTTTCTACGGCGTCAATCACATTGAGAACCGCTTACCACCCGATTTCAAACGGTATCATTGAGCGTTTTCACTGGCAACTGAAAACCACTTATGACGTTCGCTTTCCTTTCACCATGGATTCAGCGCCTACCCTTCGTCCTGCTTTGTCTCCACACAGCAATTCGCCTTGGCTCTTGAACCTGTGCAGCAGAGCTAACGTTTGTCACTGCTCTCAGTGTCCCTGGCGAGTTCTTCGAGCCCTCGCCACCCACTCCTGTTGATGTCACAGATTACGCTTGCCGTCTACGTAGCATCATAAGCACTGTCTTTCTATCATGTTAGCCCCAGTATTCTCGTCGTCACCACGTCCCCCGGACCTTCATCGGTGCACACACGTATTTTTTCGCCACGACGCCTTACGTCGACCTTTGTGGCCACCAAGCGATGGTCCATTCCAGATGCTCCGTCGTGCTCCTAAGCACTTTCTACTGCGTATCAACAGCCGGGAAGACGCGATATCTGTTGATCGTCTTAAAGCTGCTCACCTTTACTCAGACGTCATCGCCGACTGTGCCACTGCCCCCCCTCGCGATCGTGCCAGTTCTCGTCGCGTACGATTCGCACCCACAGTACCCGCATTTCGCCATTCCGCTTCGCTCATGGCATCATCGCTAGAGGGAGGCCCTGTATCATGCCATCGTAATCCGGTCGCAGAAGGAAACAACAGCCTGAGCACACTTGCTAAGCACGCGCAGATTGTTTTTCGTGGCTGTAGGATTGAGTGCCGGTGATTCGTTGTCCCGTTCCCGCCTAGCTCTGTGGGACCTGTCAAATATATTTGCGGAGACCTGACCACAAGGGGGTCTGCGATTCATCTCCACAAAATGTACGGGGTTTATGGAGGCACAAATTAACCAGTTAGTGATTGAATGAGTAGCGCAGTAAATGTTCTCGAACGAGGATCTACAAGGGCAGCCGCCAAATGGGAGCCAGTACCACAGTTGGTCGTACCCCTGAATGCGGAGCTTATATGCTTCTCAATTATCTCCGCCGATTGTGCTTCCAACGCCAGGGTCGCTGCCGTCATTAGAATGTGGACTGCACGCTTCAGACTGTCATTTGTGATGCAGCTGTGCTGTTCATCGTTTTCGATCACTGTTCCTATAGCGCAAGGCACGGAATCGACTTTTTGACGCCACATGCAGCCCTTATTGAGTACTTTACAGGCCTCATTCACTTGGACTTAACGCCCGGCTATACGCCACTGATTTGCGGCTGTTCGAAACCGTACCTAATTTACTACGTGCGTAAACTGATACACGCTGTGCATAAGTGCCGTGAAATATAGCACCACTCTTTTACATATATAGCATGGGGTTGGAAAAAAATATAAGATTGTACCCATCATTTTGCCCTTAACGATAACTGTTAACTGATCTCTCGGCTCCTCCGACTTTTGAATCCACGTTTGCTAGTCCTAACACATGAACGCTGCATTATGCGTATTTCTAAAACATATACCCTTTGTGTTTTTGTGATGATACAGCTCTTAGATATATAACAAAAAGAAAAATGACATAAACCAGGTTAGAAATTTCGCACCGCGTATACAGTTTGCTTTTGATACAAAAAACACCAAATCCATTCATTATCCGCAGGATCGAGCGAGAAAAGACAGTAGCGCTTTTAGACGAGCTACTCTAAGCTACGTCTTTGTCAACGAATTGAATACCCATTTAGGTTCTAAGCAAAATATTACGTATTATTTATGTCGTATTAATATATTTCAGTGAAGTTACTTGCAACGGCTGTGCACTATATTCCGACTCGTTAAAACTATGGGATATCAGTGCACATTAAAAGACCCCACGCGGTAGAAATTACAAGAGCCGTTCACTGCGCCCTCCCTAATAGCTGGTATCACTTTAGGATGTTAAACCAGATATGCCCCAATATGTATATACATTCTGTATACAGATAGACGTCGACGGCCGCCAAATGAATAAGTGTCGAAGTAGAAAAAAAAAAACCTTAACATCCGACATTAACATATGGCAATCAGGCTTTTGAACAGCAGTTCTTTATATTTCTTAACACGCGCGAACCTTCGGACGCATTACGTTGACGGCGCACGGTGGAAACGCAATGGCGCTTTCCTGCAGAAAGCGCGCTGCCTGCGCTCACGGCTGACACTTATTCGATGTATGATGGGGCAGGTAGAGACGCTACTGTTGCGGTCGAGATTAGGCCTTCAAGGAAGTGCGATTGCTAAGTTCTTGAAAGATCTCGCCTCACGGCTGAATGATGGGAGGCAGTGTCGGCGTTAAAGAGAGAGAGAAGAGCGATTGCTGTCGACGTTAACGCTGAATCGAACGTCTTCAAGGGCGTTAGGAAGGCTCCACTCGTCGACGTGCTCCAAATATTGCAGCCCCGTTATGTTTCACAAAAGAAAGTCGTGCATCCTTGCTGAGCTACAATAAGTCCGCATGCCTCTGTAACTCCGTTTTTGCACTTCAATCTTGCCTTTAAGGTACATTTTTACTAGGTCAGCATTATCATAGGGACTTTAAATAGTGCGATTGGATAGGACTACAGTTTCTCATCCGGCATCGAGCGAGGACGACGCAAGCGCAGCCGATGTCGTTGAGGCCACTTTTATTATTTTTTTTTTGAACCACGTCCCTATTTACATTCCGATCTGAGAGAGGCGTGTGATCCTGTTCGTCATTGAATACTCACGCATGTTGTGCAAATCTCATTTCAGTGTAATGCCGCTGATCAATTTACAGAGCCGCTGTGGCGCAAACACGCGTTTTCATCTACAGACACTAAAAGCTAAGCACGCTTGCAAATAGCAGTGTCATATTGGTATTGTAGCTTCCATCACGGTCGCTTGACAAATAGAAACTTTGCGTTTTTTTTTTTAGTAAATTTTAGTCCTAAACACAACACCTAAGGCTCAGACACGTTTTTGATGGTGTTTAAGAGATGTAATTTAGGGAAACTAAAATATCGATCATCGTTGTGTTTTACAGAACAAGCTTAGTGACTCTGGATGTATTGCTTTCATGTGGTATCGTTCCTAATCTATCTAAGGACACCACATTACAAGAAATTACAAGAAAAACTGAGGACAAATAAAAACACAATACAAACTGCAAAGCAAACACCACTACGTGTTCTTAGGTGTTGTTTCCGATTCAGGCCTTGTTTCCGTTGTTCTTACGTTGAAATAAAACGCTTCCTTAGAGCACCTTCCGGAGTTGACTCCGTGGGGAAAGACAGAAGCCCGTGGTCATGCACATGTAAACACATTCAACACTGAGAACCCCAGGAAAGTGGCACACCTGTAAAGATGTATATATTACGAAATCTAAAAAAAAAAACATTTATATCTAGCTGCAGTATGCCTGACATCACAGCGAAGTTCACCTTCCAGCTCAAAAAGTTCCCAAGCCCTTTAATGTCATGTAGAGATGTCGATTTTTTTTTTAATTTAAAATTGAGAACTAAGGTGCATAAGGGCATTTGTATTGACCTTCGAGAGCCCAGACTTCAAAAAAAGAAGAAAAGGTCGGTTTTCTTCTCGTTGGAAAAGGAACTCTGGAGCAAATGCAGTACAAAGGGGAGACAGTTGTTAACGTAAGTTGAACGATGCATTGGAAATTAGAGGTATAAATATGAATGACGCTATAGACCAATTTTATGACATTATGGAGCTGCAATGTTTTTTCTTCACTGTTTTTCTTTTTGCTTCAATTATACTCAATGCTTAATTTTTGTATATCGAGAAACTGCTAGCTACTCAAAATTCCACTGGCAAGTTTATTTGTTATTCCTTCAAAGAATCAAATAATATCGATGGAAGTTCTTGAAAAGTATTAACAAATGGAACAAAGCCGCAGCATCACCACTCAACAGACTCGTTCTTAAGAAGTCGACAGCGTTAAGCATCCCCTTAAGGTTTGTGATTAACCGTCTGAGCATTCGCAGCTTTTCTTCGACCATTAATTCTCACCCACATCCCTTCCTCATAGAGGGCAGTGTAAAATTTGCGTAAACTCATCTTAACACTTCTAGCCGCGTTGCACTGTATGTGATGCACAAGAAAAACAAGAAACAACGTTCGAACGAACCTATGCCAACATCAACGAATAAGCGGCCCAAAGCGCATTTCATTTTTTTTCGCACTCTGATTCTAGCTGTGGCCGCAAATTATTGAAGATAATTATTATATGTAAATTGAAATAATGCGTGAATAATACCTTCAAAGCATATTCATATTTTCAGGTGATTTGAATGGCACTTTCAACGACCCGCTTGTCTTTGCAGAATGCCCGAGGAAGCAATAAAATTGACAGGGACATTTTTCTTGAGAAAAATAAAAAGAAATACCGATATACGGAACATTTGTTATCGTAGCAGGATTCCGGACACTGGGCTAGCTTACTGTACTTTGTTTCTATGATCGGATCAATTATTACACTATAATGATATGTTTTTTCTTCGTTGATTGCGTCATGCAATCAATTAGAATTGGCTAAACAAAACTCTATACTGAGTCGTGATTATCACACCATGGACAGACACCAGGAGCCTGTTATTGTGACCAGTTACCTTAAAGAGCAAAAATTGTTACTTCTGAATAACAGCTACAAAAGGATGCTACACTAATTACAGCTGCAAATTTACGCATTGTTTGTAACTATAGGCCGTGGAGTTTTCGGTGTTTATCAAAATGTCGGCGGATGTTGTTCGGCTTTCCTCTTCTTTACCTCCATGCTTATTGTAAAGAAAGGCGGCGGGGCACGACAGAAAAAGGTGGTGGTTATTGGCAAAAAATATCAAAATTTTGAAGAAAGTGATAGATTTTCAAACAGCATGTGTGTCTATGTGCACAAAGAGCACAGAGACAGATTAGCTTAGCACAATGGGATGTTGCAATACACTTATTCAACTCTTCGAGTTTGTTTAGCATGCTTGCCTTGAAAGCTGTCAACATAAAAAAAAGCTCATTCAGCATTGCTGAGATGGTAAAAGACGCTCCGCACAATATCTCTTTTTTCGACACGCATTGTTTTCAAAGCTATAAAGCAGCGAGGTAACAAAGATGATACACTGAGCGAAGTCTCCACGTTTCGGCTGAAGTTTCACCAAGCTGCATTATTCCCGAACATTTCACTTTAAGAAAGCTAAAATAGGCAGGCAAAGGAGTAAGTGGTGGCTGTGCTTTTCTGTGAGACACCGTTCTTCAAGGTGTCAGAAATATCATTTAATTAAGAGGAATAATTAAGAGCGAGTTCGGCGGGGAGGCTTATTCGCATACTTTTCACAGCTAACATTACAAAGCTGTTCGCGGAACCTACCAAAATAGAAGAAATAAGGCTTAGCTCGCAATTGTTGTACTAGGTCTGTATCTGATTTATTTTGCAGAACATTCCTTGCGCGGTGCACAAGGTTTCCGATATTCCGTTTCACGAAGAGGTGACCTTATTCTTTTGTTTTTTATTTCTTTTTGAGGCTGCTGCTGCGCAATATATTACAATTAACGAGAGAAAAGTAAGCAACGAAGAAGAGTAGGCAAGAAAGGGGTTTGTATTGCGACAAAAAGACAAGATTATGATGCGCGAAATATACAGCTAGAGAGTGAAAATGCGAGCGCATGTGGGAATCTGGGCTTGACCTTGTATATAAGCGCGGCGCAATAACGGTTCCTGGTAGTACTTGCAATATCCGGCACGTGCAGAGAACGCTGAATTGTTGTGGTCACTGGGTGTGATTTCTCAAAGTGCAACTGGCATCACGAATGTGGGTGAAATTTAGCCTCGTAGCCAACCTGTAAATACGTCGCTACTGCCAAATGCATAACAACGTGTGAGGCACTTTCTGCTTTGCTATGCTAGAAAAAGACCAATAAAGGCAAGAATGTCCTACAGTAGCTGCAAGATTTGGTTGACCATTTTGTAGGTGTTGTTTTGATCGGAAGTTTATAGATAGCACTAAATACCTGAACATATTCAGTCATAGAAGTCTGCCGAATGATTTTCACTAACTAATTAAAAGCGCGCGGACGTAGTTAAATAGCTGGATCTCCCATCCACATTTTGTCTCAATCTAGCTTCTTTGTTGGGGAAAAAATTAGGCCTACGCTGAGGCTTCATATTAAGAGTATAAACACAATAGCGCCTTTAAGACAACCTTTTCATTACACGCATTTTTCATAATTTTTTCTTAAGTCGTTTTTTTTTGGGGACAAGGAGGCAAACTATCTGGCTCATTTCTTTGTGGCCACTTAAAATTAATGGCGTACAATAGGAGCATATAGATAGATTATAACCATTAAAGCAAACTAGCCTCCAACTTGACTAGCAGGTGGATGCGACAGGGGCAGCGAAATCTGTGACGACGAACAGCTGCATACTAACTCTGATACAAAATCATGTGTGCATTTTCGCCTTACAACCACTACTCCGACGCCGGCATTTCTTTTAAAGGGGACTCTTTCGTTATCGCGTAACATAAGCTGGAAGAGTCACCGCTAGTGCCAGTCTGCTTGTACTAAATAATCATCGAGCTGTGGAAACGAAAGAGTGTGCTCCCAAATATTGTTGAGTAGCAATAAAGGCGTTGGAGCGCCTTATTTTTCAACAGAACTACTTAATTTGGTATTTTCAAAACACTTCACTCAATCCAAATGAGACGACGAGGGGGAAGCACTATTGGTAGCTTAAAGAGCCGGGTGAAGCAATTTTAATATTTAGCCTATAAAAACGTCTAAATGAGCAAAGTTAGTGTGACCGTCACAATTCTCGCCAGTCCCTGATAGCCTGATATAAACGTGATCTCGTTCACTGTATTGAAAACCCGAGACAGGGAGGCCAGACGATCAAAGATGATCTCGCTTATAAAAATATCGAAATGTTTAAGAATCTAGCATTAATTTTCGCTCAGCTGAACTGAACTTACAGGCTGCTGTTTGATGTCAATACGGATTTTCCTTTCGTTTTGCTTAGTAATAATATTCGCTAATTTATTCAGCTTGATATTTCTAACTTTCATACCATTTAGTGAAAACAATCTGCCTGAAAATTTAAAAAGCGCGTGTGAAGAGGGAGAAGTGTGATCACCAAAACATTCCTTCCGACAGCATGCCCCTGCGACATTACCTGCCTCCAGTATCCCAATGTAAAACGTCCGCCTTCGATGCAGTGATGTTCTGAAGAAATTACACATGCCCCTGAGCGATCAGGTTTAGGAACCTCAAAGCTGTTAACCTCTAAGAAGAGCTAGTACATGTAGGAATAAATGCTCACTTAGATAATTAGAGGACTATTGGTGTTACTTTTCTTAATTGTACTGGTGGTGCATTTTTACTTGACATTGCTCATATTAAGTCAGAATCTGTGCACTGGCCGGTGAAGTAGCGGGTTCAAAGAACCGATCAATCATGAAAGGATACTTCATTTGTAGACCACTGCAAATTCGACAACATATTAGGCAAAGCGTACGCTACACTCCATCATATCGAATAACTTTTCGTAAAAGCATATGCGTTACCTGTTAACACTGTTCATTGAGTGTCGTCGAACGCATTATCGTGATGCGAAAGTAGCGGAGTTAACGTTTCTCTCTTTCGCAGGCATTGTCAGGACCTGTAACCCCAGGCTAACTAGACCAAACAGGTCTGTCTTTCTTACATTGTGCTCACAGATGCAGGCATGGTGGGTGATACTTCTTCATGTATAAGGGTTTATTGCATACAATGATTTGCTGTTGTTTTTTGCTAGCTCATTGCTTCCGCACCGAATGCAGCACACCATACTGTACTAAGCTGCAACTTAATAAAGAAGGATAGTCACCATGTCTGTCAGTAATCCGTAGATGTGCTTCTGCTGCTAGCGTGGCAAACCATGAATTATGGTTCATGCGATATTCATAGGAGGAACATCCTATTTGTGATAAATGGAGCTCTTACTCCCGGATTTGCCCGATACTTTAGTACTGTGGCTAAGCGAAGGGAAAAGTCCCCTGATTCCTTGGGCCTGCAAGCGTCATCGACGTGAGCCAGGGATTACGAAGGAAACATACCGACGGGGACAACTTGAAGTACGCCCATCCCTGAGGTAGGCTTAGAAGCTGAACAAGGTCTCCTCTATAAAGCGGGGACGGGGAAGGAAGGGCGGCGGATGTATATATCACTGCGGCCTCAAGATGCTATAATCTGGAACCTGTGTTAATCTATTCCTCTTGTTCACTTTTCATTGTTTATGTTTTGGATCGCAGCTGTTATGGGCATTTTTACTAGTTCATGTCGGCGTCATCGACATCGTCTCTACATAACATCGCACTACATGGACAAGAACGAATGCAGCAGCCTCATTTATTCCATAATCGCAGCTTGCTATAGACACTGAGAAGCCCGCATGCAGTGCAAAGAGGTCGCTACAACGTACACAGGCAGTGCATCACTTTCGGTGGTCCGAACTAAGAGGCTTCAAGGGGAGAACACAATGACAGCGCAATGTTCTTTATTCAGGTTCGTGGCGCGGGCGTAAACGAGTGGGAATGGATTAGGAATACGGCATGTCACACTTGTGACAGGTGTACTGCATCACGCAACCCTCACGCACGGTCTGAACCTGTCGGCGGCAGCGTCTCCTCCGGCCTTGGGGAGCCCTGATGCTAACGCGTAAAGTGCCACATGAATCGCATTGACCACGTGTGAGCGGTTTCATTCTAGAAATACCTCACGACGGAGTGGCTGATAGTACACCGCGATCATCTGTTGGCAAGGCTGGGTTAAGTACTTCTGACCGATATACACTTTACCTCCTAATCAAATAGACAATTGACCATTCTTGCTTTCCGTCCCCAAGCATCAAACTGGCCGCTCGCTTTTATTATCTCCTATGCAGAGGCAAATAACAGTCATGTGCTTATCGTGGAAGGGAAAACCATGCGATCATCGAATTTAGGCCCACGCGTTTCATCTTTTTCGTATATTTTTGGGATACCATCCTTCTGGTTAGGCATCTCACATAACACCACTGCCCTTGCCGCCTGCTATGGAATGAACTACAAGTGGCAGTTTCACTTCAGCCGTCATGCCCCATCTTCGCACTTGCATAATATTGTGACTGGATCGCTGCCCAACCTATCCGCATTATATCATCCATTTTTGTATCAAGAATTGGATTGAACCTACTGACTTCTTCAGCACTTCTCTAGAAATGATGAAGGTCATTGTTGTACTGTTAATTGCTGTTGCAAATTTATTTTCTAGTACATTCGTTTTTGCCGACATAATCTTAAATTTTCCCACACAGTTAACTATTGCAGAGGCTTTGAGCACTTCAGTCAAATGAACTGCCACAGGGTAGCTCATACATCCCATTTTTGAAGAACGTCCTACTGCAATGTTTTAGATATATTTAGTGCAGTCCCGTTTCTTTGTACAATGTTACCTCAGCGCTTGGAGAGAATATGCTGCGAAAACGCACCTTCTAGTACAAGGGAGGACAAGCTATCCTGTATATTTACGTGCGCAAGAGAGAGGCTGTGGTCACGACAGAGAGCCAGTAAAAAAAAAAACTGTGACGCAGAGTCAGCATTGCTTGGGCAAATAGGCCTGAAGAAGATTGAATGCCGAGCCAAGAAATCATTAACGCGTTCCTTCACGTCTGACGCAGGAGGAAGCTGAGGAGCGGCACCAGTGTGATCGAAGCCCCAAGAGGTGATGGAAGCAATCGCAAGTAATTTCTTGCGGTTCTTATTTAGTTTGTGCTCGCGTGTTTTGTAACTTCCCACTGGCAATGCGAAGCTTTCTTGGAAGTGAGAATAGAAAGTGTGGCCTATTTGGGGTGCCTCTGCCGTGACGTCTTCCGCTCACCTCATGTCTGCTCGCCCTTCGCGATGTTTTCGTATATAGTTACTTGGTAAAAATGTTTTGCGCCTGCTGACACCATCGACACGTACCCACCTCTGCATTTAGGTCAAGTGCCGGGTTATTTTCTGGTTGGAGGAGCCTGCTACTTTCTAGATGAAAGTCACTTTTAGTGCTTGCAGTCACATTTGCTTTCTTTCCTGAGCCCACAGTGACTCAACAGAAATCACTACAGAAGCTCGTGCAGTTTGAACTTGCGCCAAACCATTGTGTTGTTATGCTAATTCTGACGATATCTTAGACGCTTCGGGTGTTTTTGGAGGGCTGTTAATTTTTAGCCTTAAAGCTCCCTGCATCCAACGCTTACAGACACTGAGTTCTTTCTAGAATAACGATGCAATTAATGTATTTCTTCAGCATTTTGTTTGTGACAGAGCGAACACTACCAGAATATGTCTTTATCTGACCTAAATGTGCTCCTGTTGACCTCAAGTGTTGAGTTAATTTATTGAAGCTTGAATTATGAGAAGCCCAGCGTTTCTGAATAACGCACAACAGAACGCTTATTGTATAAGGTTCGTGAGCACCCTTAAGTGATGTTTCTTGCGTCAGTTAGTTTAAATATGAAGTGTTCTCTTACCTCCCAGTCGTTCTAAGGAGAGGCTTTGTTCAGGCAAGTAGATGTCTGATTCATAGCTTCCATACAAATCTGTTCATAAAGCGTTTGCGATAGGGTACTAGGCTGGAAAGCCCGTCAGCGCATTCGCAGCAATAAATGCAAAAATGACACAAAGAATGAGAAAAAGACTTCGAGGAAAAGCAAGAATTAAGCAAATGAACACAGTAACATCAAAATTAAGAATGTAGACAAGAATGTGCAAACATAAAACCGGCACAATAAGAAAAAAACAACAAAGGAATATAAATCAGTTGATGAGTTCTACACAGCAAAACCAGCTGGTGTTTGCGGCAATTGGCGGTTTTTAGCTCTGAAGCGACATTTCGTCCCTACAAAATAAAGTTATAATCATTAACATTTTAATATTCATTTGCATCTGATTATTGGGACTGTACACTGCAACCTGGCGCCTCGACCTGAAGAAGCTTCCAGATGGCCTAGGTAGAATTCAGAGTGAAGGTGCGAAGGAGCCTGAAAATAGAGCACTAGTTGATGAGCTCACCAGACCGGAAACCGGAAAGCAAAACAAATTTTTCTGCATCATAGTACTTTCCAAGCAACACATTTCGTTCACACACATAAAATTAGTATGCGGTCTAAAAATATAAGCGCCGAACAGAAATTATTAAGCACATACAAAAGGCCAATACATTGCCAATTTTTCTGACAAATACAAATAATTTTACACATGGTTGGAGCCGTGTATATATGAAGAGAGCTCAATTGCTGAGAACGATAACGGTGGTAAGGAAGTGAGTGCGAGCGTGATAAACACGTGTTCTGTTGCCATAGCTTATACTCCGCCGCCTGCAAAAGCAGTCTTTGGGTTTTATGAAAAGCGAAGGAGCCCACGGAACTATGGAATGCATTGAACCGGAAGCATTCAAAGACAACTCTGCACAAAAATATTATTAAAATTTGTCATAGAAAGACTTTTGAAGCGATGTACGTAAACCCTCAGAATTAAACCCCAAGATGCATTCTTTAGAAGGGAGCGCCGTATAAACTTTCATTTCCGTTGAATTCAATATTTATTTCCTTTCTGAACGAAAGATAGCATCCGGGATTAAACCTCTAAGAACACTGTGATGGGAGAACATAATAAAAAATAAAAGACCACAATGCGTCGCGTACATTCATTTCACAAACACATGCGGTCCAAGAATATTTTGCATACCACTTATAATTCTGCAATAATTACCAAGAAAATAACAAACAATAAGACAATCAAGCAATAGGGGATTTCAATAGGGGCACTAAACACATTACAAGTGTAAGTTATGGCAACTGTTTTTCATAGCAGAAGACATACAGAAGTCTATGGTAGTTTGACTGGCATAAGAAACTAAAAGACTGATTCATATGCTGGATCGACATTTAACCACTGTAATTTATTGAGTAATGGGGAGAGTATAGCTGAAGGACTGAGTGTTAAAAATGTAGGAAGTAGGGTATCAAGCCATTTTTCTTTTTGTGTTGTATGTGGGAGTCGCATGTTTTTTTTTAGCTCAGCTAGAAAAACTAAAAATATGTCTTTCTTTCACAAACGACGTATAGATTAAGAATAACATAATTATAGCGGCAAAACACCTTCAGGATGTTACATTTATCGAAAAAAGGAGCCGAGCGACGAAGGAAGTACACATCAGCGGTATATTGGATAGCTCTTTTTTAGGTAAGCGGAGTTTTTTTCAAGTTCGTCGTGCCTCTCATGCACAAGGCAGTATTACAATGCTGAAAAATAGATAGCGCTAAAAAATTATAAAGAAGAATTTAAACTTTAGTCAGTAAGATTTTTCTCAGTCTCCCATAACATCAATGGCTTAGATACATTCGGCTGTAGGTGCATACACTCTGCATGCTTGATCGAAGATGAATGCATTAAAAAATATACACCAAGTATCTTTACAGAATCGATTATCTCTATTTGATCTGTCCCTAGCTATAGATTCAAAGATATGAGATGATGTAATCTTTGGGGCGAACTTCAAACCATTTCTGTTTAACTCGGGTTTATCTTTAAACAATTTGCGTTCAACCACTGTTGAAAATCAAAAAAGGATTTCTTTGATTGCCTTTAAATCATGCCTTTCCACAACAAAATCATCCGTGTATGAGACGAATTTTCCGTAGTCAATGCAATGAACAATATACTTGATGTAAATTATTAATTACAAATGTCCCATAATGTTGCCTTGAGGAACGCCACAAGAGGTCGTCAGTGCAGATGAATTACGGCCCTTTATGTCAACGTATTGCGTTCTATTTCCGAGATAGGATTTAAGAAGTGTATGCGCGATGTCACGTGCTTAACATTTTAAAAAACAATCTTATAAAGAAGAAACGAATGATTTAGATGATTAAAATATCTGTAGACCTCTGCAATATTTTTCCTTCTGCGGAAAACTTCCACTATAATTTATATTCTGCAGCAGGAGCGGTCTCGGTGGATCGGCACCACCTGAAGCCATGCTGAAAATAAAAAAATAAATTGCGTTGCATGAAGAATGTTGAAATTCAATTGTGTAATATCTTGTCAACTCCTTTCGAAAAAATTTTTAATGTAGAAATTGCATGATAATTGCTAAGCGTGCCTCCATGCACATATTTTAATACAAGTATTACACGAGCGATCTACATTTCTTTATTAAATGTATAGAATCTGGTTATCAGTACGAATATTAACTGGACATATTAGAACAAGAATGTGATTTATCGGAATCTCTTGCATACCATTTCCATCCTGAGCTTTGCTGTGTTTTCTTGCAATCACTGAAAAAAAAAAAATCGGAACTGTTTGTTGATGGGAAAAGATTGACTGACTGCTGTGAGCTTGCGACAAGTGTTGGTCAGCATTGTCCTCATTATTATCGCTAAAATCTTAAATATGATTAGACTGCCTGATAAAAATAAAATATGTCCATCCGCTAGTTCACTACCAGCGAGATGCACAGTGCCTATATATTGTCGTGAACCCATGTCGCAGTATACTGTAGCTTAACCCATGTCTTATTGCTTTCATTATTTTGGGAATAAAGCAGATCGCTTTATTACTCGCTTCACTGCCAGTTCGATCTCCCTTTTTGTTTCTCTTTCGCTTGGTCAGGAAAGAAGTGACCACAATAAATATTTTAAAGGAGCCGAATTGAAAGTGTGATGTATTTGATCCTTTGAATGGGCAGTTTCGTGTCCAGAACACTATAATTGGGATAAAGTCTAATAACATATCAGTAATATCACGTAGGTACAGTCTCAAAGCAAATGACAGGGCGTTGAAAGACATCCAATTAAACAAAATGTACCAAAACAGAGAAAAACATTTGTCACATTTGAAGCTTACCCAAAACAGTTTTCATACCCACCGTGTTTGCAACCCAGCTATGCAGAAACGGCTGCAGCCACATTATTCTGTTTTCAGCTCTGTCAGTAATGCACTGGTTTTTGGTATGAAATTAAGGTCATCTGCAGCACGTTTTAGTGTCTTATAAACTATTTGGCAGTGCCCTACGACACCTCACGAAACAGAATGAAAGGTCGTTTCTTCTTGCAAAAGGCAACCCTATTTTGATACCATCCTCGCACAGTCAGGAATGGGGGGAATATCTCAGCGTAGTCTTTTAAACACGGCAGCAGCTCTGAGCAACAAATGAGTCGAAGCTGTTCCCTACCATTAAAGAAAATGAATAAAATGTAACAGACAGACTAGTTGGGGAAGCAAGGCAAACGGTAAGGAAGAAGGGTAAGTTCCGCAACATAGACGAGGCTATCCTGCCGTTGAGTTTAACAACTTGGCAGCTCTCGGACGGTACCAGTCGTAGAAAACCTTTAACGTACGTTCATAACTTATGTTCGTTACATTGATTGCTCCGATTTTCTTCCTGTTTAAAGAAAAAAAAATTACTGCGAACGTAATTGAAAAGCGAAAATAACACTGGCGGCTCCCGTCCATGGAGCGAATTCAATATATTCCTATTCTACGAAAGCCTCACCGCAGTAGTCGAGAAACGTACGGTTGCATGGATAAGAGCGTCAAAGTGTGAAAAATAACTTTTTATTACCTCTCCCTGATGGTACACACACGCACTGAATGAAAAAAGACGATGTAGGTTCCTGTGCTTTTCTTTCAGTGCATGGCGTTTTAGGGGCGATGTGCTGTTTTTCAGTAGAATAGCTTCACTTTCTGATGTAAAATAGCATTTTTATTTTAAAATGGATCTTCAGATATTTCTAAAAAAATACTTCTTTACTTTGGGCTAAAAAAGACCGCAAACAAGTTGTGTGGCTAATTATTATTCAGTTTTAGTTTAGTCAACGACAAATCTATTCGAAGAGCTGAACGTTGATCCCAATATTGATAACAGTTTTCTAGTGGTGAATGCGTCATCACAAGCTTACTTTAACTTATTAGACTATGGATGACGAACTGCTTTTTAGCTTAACTTCAGGGTCAGAGCTTTCTTTTAACAATGACAACTAAAATGTTAGTATGCGTTCCCTTTCGCCATTGAAATATAGCTTGAACAAAATGATTAGAGCATTGACTGGCCTGTACAGCCACCTTCTGTGCCACCTTGCGCACCCCCCAGAGCATAGAAGCTGCTAAAAAAGTTGTGGTATCGTAGGCTTGTGTAGGAGCGGAAGTAAAACTGTTAATAAGTGACAACAAATCGGCCATCTAAAATTTTAGCAAGGGGAGAATCTCTCCCGCGGCGGCCAAAATGCTAAGACAGAGAAAGTTGAACCGGAAAATTCAGATAAGTTTGACTCCGGAGCAGGCAGCCGTCACCGGGAACGAAGCGGCCCAGTAGAATTGGTCGAGATCTTTACCACCAAACTTCCATTTTCCATTTTCGGTTGGAAATACTTTTTTTTATTCATTTTCCATGTCTGCATAGGAATCTCAAAATCAAAGCTGTATGCAGGACGAATAACGAGAACGATAATTAAGAGGTATGATAGCACTACCTGCTGCGAAAACGTAACTGACCGTTCTGAAATAGGTGCCAAGGCACGAGGGGCGAAACTAACTGCACTTTCGGGGTATAGTAAATAGCATTGATTTAACGCTGTTCGTACTACTCCCGAGTGACAGTAGATGAAGGCTTAATTTGGAGAACTCGTTGCCCAATGGCGCTAGGCTTTATAATACTTTAATACTATCCCGTGGAATGGATGCTGTTCTTTTCCTCAAAAGTAGCCAGCATTTAGTAACGACACGAAGATTTGTTGGCTGTTTTTATTTTGAGATGCAGGCTCACATCACAGTATGTAATAGTATTAAGGTTGATAAAAATAGCCACCATTGCTCTAAAAACATTACGTACGCGGTACACAGGGCGTAGTATATCAGTGGCATTAATTAGTTTAAGCGGCATATGCACACTACTGCCTGCAGCTGTATTATAAATGGAAGGCAACACCTTCGTCGCAGTAAGATATGGTAGGCTATTTCAGAGCTCCTTGTTTAGAGCAAACAGAGGCTAGAGAAAAGTTAAACGATTAATGACGAGGGACACAGCCAAGACTAGAAAGTTTTTCGGCGTGGTCAACTTTTATGCCTCCATATGAAGATATCAAATCCCGAATTCGTCGTTGTAGTAGTAGCAGTTGTAGTGGTAGTAGTAAAAGTAGTGCCAGTGGTAGTGGTGGTGGTGGCAGTTGTGGTAGTGGTAGCCAAAGTCGCAATGGTGGAAATAGTGGTAGTGTAGGGAAGAGGTTATTAAGTCAACGCAGATGGATCCAGCCGCTCATGATGAACTCGCAGCGAAGCGTCAGGAGTAGCGAATACCCAAGACAGCGACCAACTTCTTCGTCCTCGAGTGCGCCAGCACGCGATTCATGCCAGTGGTTATGATGACGAAGATTGCCACACTACAGTAGTAGTGGTACCAATGAGGAAGCGAGCCTGGAGCTCAAGGGCTAGCTGCTCTTGAAGCTGACAGCAGCTAACCGGCATTAAGCCAGGCACTTCAAAGAAGAGGGTGTGGAAGGAGGGGGAGATGACTTCTGACTATTTATGGCACCTTCTAGAAAACAATGGGACAGACTGGCATATGGTTCAGGGCAATTACGGTATGCGGGTGACGTCGCACATTTTAGGAAGAAAGCTCGCAGTGATAGTTTACCAAATGTTGCATCTCATCGATTGCACGGTAACCCTAATACTAACGTGCTGCAAATTTTAATTGGATGCAGTGCAGCCTTAAAGTGCATATGTTGAGTGGGCGCATTTTTGCAGCATTTGAGTGCCATCTTGCTGCAAAAACAAATGCGGAGAATAAATATTTCATTATATAACTTCCGTTTTCTACACTGCCTGTTGTTGAACAGGCGGATGCCGGCAGGGTACATTTACTACTTCAGCAGAGCAGCCCCTATTTGATGACAATGCCGCTACAGTGTTCAAATCCTCCACTCTCCATACGCACCTTGATAGGTTCTTCATTAGTAATCCATCTCCAGAATCATCTACCCACAAGAAGCCCGCGTGTCAGCGGAAACAAAAGGTGATGGTGAATTATAACTCGATAATGCTAAAGAAAGCTAATTATTTTAAAAGAAAAACTTCAAGAGTGAAATTAAAATGTCTGTTCTTAATGTAAACCTGTTGTACTACTGGTGTGACCGGCGCCCAGATCTTGTATTCCTCTCAAGGCTAGAGGCGTGATTTGCTTAGCGCATGGCACTAACCTGCAGTGAAGACCAAAAGCTCAGAAGATCTATTGATGTCGCGAATGATTACATATTGTATAATTTGAAGTACAATTTTGACAAATGTATTGAATGTGGCTGCTGAACAGAAATTATGATTGTCACTGAAAATCCGCCCTTCCTCAGTCATAGCTTTTTCTCTTGCGAAATATTCACCAAATTGACGAAATGGCAAGATGGCTGACTTCGGAATCCTTATATCGTTAATAATTATACGCTTATTCTTGAAACAAAGCACCGAATACTGAAAGGTGCGAGGGAAATACTACCACGCCAAGTTCCCCTTTCCCTTTCTGGTACCTGCACGAGATCATAGGTCTTTAGTAACATTCTTACGATCCTTTCTCACGTCACTGCTCCCCTCAAAGGAGGAGCGCCCAAGCCATGCACCTGAAAAAGGCGTGGCCCTCTGGGGCGGTTCATTACTCTACACTTTCCGCAAGTTTGAAAAGTTTGTCACCTGTGCAGGTGTGCATGTCAGCTTCACCAGCCCGGAATGTTACAAAATCACGCACCTATTGCGTTCTTTCACAACGAAGTGTCCTTCCCTAGAAGAATGAAATATTCACACCGGCTTGAAAAATATTTATCTAGAACTGTACTCAAAGCCAGTCGAATAAGCTGTCAAACTTCGGGAAAGTAGCTTTAAGGGTTCGAGCGCTTCATTACAAAAAATGCATTTTTAATGCATCCTGGAAGTCATCTGCGGCAGGTTCTCTTTTGTGCGTGCGTGATATTTCATCGCCGTCTCTTCGCTTAGCCATGGACGGAGATTAATCTTCGCTTCGATGAACAATTGTTTCCCGGAAAGGGCTCCAAGAAGGTGAGTGCCGTCGTCATGCTGCTCATTATCCCAAATAATTACACAATGAAGTAAACTATTCTAGTCCCTCTTAGCAGCCATGTTTGAGACTAGGGTACTCCTAATGTATTTTTAATATCGTTACCCGCCTAACTATCCGTATCTTCTTGGTACTCAAGCTGCATCAGCGCACGAAAGTAGAACTCCATACGAATTGTAGAGTCTATCTCTTACTGTAAACTCTATCTTAGTTCTCTTTTACTTAAACGATTTTTGCGGCATGTCAGCTTTAAAACAAAACATTTCCAATTCATTAAACCGTGAGAACAATGCAGCCTGAAAGAAGCAGCAAACCTGTGAAGACATTTTTGCACAAAACAATGCATAATGAAAAGATAAATGTCAGAGCAGATGGCACTGCTTTCTCACGGCGGATAACCAAAAAGAAATATAGGACAAAACGCATCTAAAAAGATAAATAAGCACAACTCCGCTCCTCTCTGTTTCGCAAGAACGCCTATTCTGAATGCCTAAGGGCACACAAGCATCGAAGATATAAACTCAACAACATAGTCGAGAAAACACATCAAAGGCAAATGTTCTGCTTGTTTTCCTCTTCGCCGTCAAATGGGCCTAGATTACATCATGCTTGACAAATCTTGATTTGTGCTTTGTTTACATCCGGCAATACTTCAGACAAGCTTATTGCATGCTGTCGTTGCCTTAAGGCAGTGAGCTCTGAAGCACATGTCTTGTTCTTTCCTAATGGCAGCACTGTTGCCTTCGAGCACTTCACTAATTATGCTGCACTAACACCAATTACGTGTGCAACAACAAGCCATCGGAGCATCATTATTCTTTTCTTCTCTATTGTGTGCAGAATTAGACCACATATTGTGCATTCGCTTACTCAAATACCTGCCGAATCTCAGCCCTTAACGAGTCAACAATAAGGCATAAAAAAGCCACTGTTCCGCCGATGGAAACAGCAGGGCAATAAATGGAGGAGCCCCTTTTCAGTTTGGACAGTTGCATAACAACAACAACAAACATTTCCAATGAATTGAGGCGAGTAACTACATTGACTAAATTACTTTTTAGATGCACGAAATTGATACCAGGCAAGGAATGAAATATTTCGCGCTTAGAAGAACATAAACTAAAGAGCATCAGAGTCACCTCATCCGTGAACGAAATGTTGAGTATTTTTTGAAGACAATTTCGAAAGTTGTTGACTTCCTCTTGCTCCCACTCACTCTTTTCCTTAACGTTTTATTATGCACCGAACGGTCGCAAGTTTTCAAGACGCTCCACTTGAAGACGGTCCTTTAAGTTCTCTATAAAGTTTGCTTTATGTGAAATACACGCAGTATCAAATTTATGGCTAAAAACACGCACTGTTCGAGAACAAGAACACGTGTCCTGTTCTTCAGTAAAGTAAAGCCCTCCTTTTATATAAACACAAAAACTGTTTTGGCAACATGTTCCCGCCAAAAAATAGTCGAACACAAAGTGTAATGCACGAGAACCTTGGCTGAGCGACAATGTAACCAGCCGGCATGTATGGCTGTGGGCGATAAGCAAGGAGAAGATAAAAAAGAATACTCCCCTCTTTTAAACCGGCAGTCTTAATAAATGAATCTGACGGCGCTCAGCTCATTACCGTTTTAAAGTGTGCATCCCGTGCGAAGTCTAAGCAGACTTTTTTCGTAGAATTGACACTGCAAATCGAGAAGTTTCTTGTAGTGGCCTTTATGGATTTTCAATGTCGCGATCGTTAGGCGCATTACGCGGAACACCTGATCTCTTAAAATCTCCCTACCACTGCACAAAATCATTGCTAGTTTTTCATGGCTATCTTTTCGTGGCGCAGGGGTTACGGCACTCGACTGCTGTTCCCAAGGATGCGGGATCGAATCCCGGCCTTGGCGGCCGCTTTTTCATGCCACCGAAGAGCAAGGCCTCCATGTGCTTTGCGATGTCAGTGCCCGTTAAATAAGCCCAGGTGGTGGACAGTCTCGGAGCCCTCCACTACGGCCTCTCTCATGGCTTGGGTCTCTTTGGGACGCTAAGCCCCGCAAACCAAACCAAACCTTTCAAGAAATTGAAATTGCTCCTACCCCTCAGTTTTAAATATTCTAGTCTTTATTGTCGAGAAATGCTGCAAGGGTAGTGTAGCGTCTCGTATCCTTCGTAGAACATGTGATGTTAATTGAGTGCTGTTCGCGTAGGGGCCAATAAAATAACTGCCCACAAGCGCACTCAAAATATGAAAACAAAATCGTGCAAAGGCAAGTCTGTTGCCGGTTAAGGTGAACGTCTGCCTCCATGTCTCTTTTCTTTGAGGCATGTACTACATCACATGGCCGAAGGAAAAGGGGAAGAAACCGAAGTGCTGAGGCTTGACGATGCTTCCATCTATAAAAATGCATTAGTGACAAGCATACATGGCTACATTATTTTAAAGAATATTTAACTTACAGTACGAATTATATTTATGAAAGTCACAAACATGTGACTAAATTACATGTCTCAATACTCTAACCGAAAAGTGCAGAAATTACATTAGATTCCCTGAGTAATTCAATCTTTCAAAATACTTTCTACTTTCATTGCATGAAAAAACTTAGTAAAGCTGGTAAGCAAAACCCTCGCTCTTTCCTACAGCTCATGTCTTTAAAAAAACCAAGAACCAGCCACAAAACAACAAAACAGAAGCATGGTCGAACGCTCGGGAACTGAGCGGTGAACCGAGCGCCTTGATGACCAGGAGTTGCATCCATAGTTTTAAGGCACCGAATGAGGCAGGGTATTTATTGCTTCCGTACTCCCAAGAATCTCCTTCGGCACCTTGCGCTGAGTAATTCTCACGCCATGACACTCCCACCTGACGCCTCTCCCCCCCTCCCATGCAACCTATTTCGCCTCATGATGACGAATGTCACCAGGCACTACTGCGCCCTAACCGATGCAGCAGGGAGAGTCACTTTGCGCCACCAGCTAGTTTTGAAAAGCAGCCGTTTTGCATCATCTGTCTCTTCGGTGGCCCCTTGGTGCCCTACAACTTGCTCCTTCGAGAATAGTTGCAACTACCCATACATACACCCGGCTACATAAGACACAGGAGTCTCAGACGCAGAGTTTCGCTCAATTCTGTCCCTTTTTGCCAATTTTGTACATTTTCATTTTATTATGTATTTTTCTTAACTATAATCTTGCAATAGGTCCAGCAAGGTCTGCAGAATAAATAAATAAATAAATAAGTGAGTGATTTTTAATAAGACACCTCATAAAAATATAGTTACAAGTTCATTGTATTTCAAATTTTCGTTGGGCGTGGCTTGAACGCCCAAATAGATAGAGATACGAGGAGCATCACCGAATTACTGACTCGTGAATTATTTCCATAACCATGTGTTTGACAAAAGCTAGCAAAATGCTAAAAGCAAGTAGGCAAAGGTGCGCCTCCGGAAAGGAACTAGAGTACGAAATATCTCGTGTTTTCCCTTATTTCCGTCAGGACAATTGGTGGTGCATAAATGGGTTATGAAGTGTGACAATATAATCACAAACATATTTCCTTTAGAGAAGAATGAGAGCAGGATGAATATTGATTTCTTCTGTAGAGACGACAAAAAAAAAAAAGGTGTACTAGGTTGTTCTGGATATATTTACTCAACGATATTTAAACCAATTTCGCAAGTGGAAAAGGAACGATGCAGAATTCAGGCGACTGCATCAGCCGAAATAGTCTCCACGGGGTAGTAGATTCGCAATGAAGACTCTATCTGGCCCGCTTTGCTCGCGACTTCCTGATAAGATACCGCAATTTCTTTCTTTCAGGTACAGAGCGCACAAGAAAAAGAATCATCAAAAACTGAGGCCGAGCAGCATTTTTACCTGATTGCAGCAGGAGCGTCACAGTGCAAATGAGGGCTCAAATGCTTCCTCTTGACTGCCTGTGCCAATCGTAAAAAACCGTAACAAACGCATATAATAACACTTCAAGGTTTTTTCAGCATTGGCAGTGACGGACGGTCGGGTGCGGGTTGTAAACCCTGTGGGATATGCAAGCGGGCCACATCTTTAAAAAGCATTCTGAAAATGTTTCAGAATAATTTCAGTACAGAAAGTCAAACCTCACTCTTTGAACGTGAAACATGCGCCCCTCCAAAAAAAAAAAAAAAAGTTTCTCTTTCGAGACATAAATGCATTCTTTTCCCGTATGCATTGATTGATGAAAAGCGTTCCAACCTTTATAGGCACTCTCTAGCGTTTTCAGGGAACTACCCATGAAAACTAATGGTTCGTCGTGTCGTTGTTCACGCTTTGTTTCTTGGCAGTGCCTCTCATTGTTCTCAAAAGCGGCGCCAGAGGCTCTCATCAGTAAGCCCGGCTTGCAAGTTCGCAGTGCTGGATGAGCCGTATGCAGCGTAGGAGTGATTGTTGGACCCACGAGACGCCTGTTTTGCATACGCTTCGTTGCTGCAGTTCACAAGAGCAGCATCTCCCTGGGCGTGTGCACAATAACAGCAACTGCGCATAACTCTCCCTCACTGCTGAAAGAACAGGATTGGAGCAGCGCTCTGAATACGAAATGATCTCCCTATTCCCAAACTATAACAAAAAGTTGAGATCCACCGTGTGCTCTAGGAATACTTCCGCGAGCCTGCTATGCTTGCTCGACTTCCGAATCTTCAGATGTCAAAGAGGTCTCGACATCCTGATAATACAAACGTGGGCCCAGGCTTTCACATCGGCCAAACTATGATCTTCGCGGGAACATAGGGATTCATTTTAGTTTCTTTCGCTGTAGCATACGCTCAATATCTGCCGACAGCCTGTAAGAATTTTAGCACTCAGGAGAAACGGTTTGAGGAAGAAGGTAGGATTTAGTCTGCTCTGTACTATTTGGAAACGTTTCCCGCACATCAATGTAATCGTTACGGGAAGAGGGATAGTGGCTGTCTTTGTTTTTACTATCTTTTATTGTATATAGGTGCCTCTATATTTTTAAAAAATAATCTGCGAGTTATAGCTGCCCTACATGCCTCTAAGCACTTTTCGACACAATTACTAGACACAGCTTCGATTAAACAGGTGCGCGGAGTCACGAATTCGTTCTTTGGTTCACAACACTGGCCAAAGGAAAGTCGCACCATTGAGTGATATTGTTAGGCACCGAAAATGATGTACTGTCGCATTTCCATATTTCTAGTGAATTTCTTGCCGTACACGGACGCAGGGCAGTCTTTGAATAAAAATAACACAGCTCATCTTTATCGGCCCTATATAAGGCATCCAATTGCAGTGCCTTACCCGCGAGAAGTTTGCTTCTGTAGGCGTACATCGAATATACAACTTGTTTATAATTGAAATCGGGATCTTATTCCCAGGAAGTAAGAAACCTCTAAGATGCTATAAATACGTCAACGAAACTGGTATTGTGCTGGCGCGAGCTTTAAGCCCTCAAGAGTCTCTTATTATGCGGTTATGAATAGCTAGGAGCTCCAAATGAGCTTGACCGAATTAGCAGCATCGAACAGCATATGACTGTTTGAGCCTCTGCTCGCGAGAATTCAACCTAAAAATGAAGTTGCCGGAGATGCTTAGTTAAAACTGAAGTTGCAGCATCTTGCCTTTGCTAACCTGGAGCTCTCAGTTAGTGACTCGATACTGACAGGCCTGAACACCCCATAACAATGCACAGTAACCATCATTATCCTACGCAACACTGGATAAGCCTGGAAAACATGTCACGTTGACATAACGGACGCGCCCTTAACTGACACCAGGGCTCATTCTTATTGCCTCCTATTAAAAAAAGAAGAAACGCTTCTTCACAAGTGCTACAGCTGACGAAATATTTGGACGAGTTTGCTAACACTGACACAAATAAATAGAACGTCTCAGCTGCTAAAGAACCGCCAGGCTTTGATCGCTTTCAAATGCCAGTCTTTAAGGGCAGGAAATGCCCCCACAGAGGAATCCTGTCGCAGCTTGGGACTTATCTGATGTTAACCGTTCGCCAGCAATTGTCTTCTTGCGTACATAATTTCAGGTAAGTTAAAGGATACGCGAAACTAGCCCCGAAACTAAATTTCGATGCCTTGAAGCAAAATGCTACAGCGCTGCCGCTTGGTGGTGCAATGTACACTGTTTTAGCCCAGTGCTCCGTCGACGCTTGGTGCGAGGAGGTATGGCTGCTATTAAAGCTTAGTGCGAGGAGGTACAGAAAAATATACTCATCCATCAGTTCTCGCTACGCTTAGGACGACACCTTGGAACACTACTGCTTATAAACTGGAAAAATGCGGAGAGCTTATTGGCGCATCCTTCTCCGTCGACGGCGTCACCCTCTGGGACACCACAGGCCAGTTACATTTTGCTGCCAGCATTGCACATATAAGTGATTTGGGAGGTGGTCTCACAATTGTTCACATAAGCTGAAAATCCAAAAATAAAATATTCCGCTAATACCGAGTTTCAAAAACGTTGTTATACTAATACGCTGAAGTGGTCTGTGTAATTCGGCTGACTTATTTTTACTTACAGCTCTCGTTATGGCGCGACTCGCGATGGGTAAACGACCTGTCGTGCAAAGAGTCCGGAAGTGTTCTAATTATTTGGAGCCTCAGATAAGATTTCAGCCTCTATCGTTTTTGATCCTAGACAGGTTCTCACAGAAACTTTAGCAAGCTTAAGCTGCTTTCCTGAGCTAGTAATTACAGAGAATGTTTTAATGAGAGCTACAAGAACATACAAGACTGTCATAAATTCCTGAAAAAAAAAATATTATTTGCCAATATGGATTATTGTTTTTTTCGGTGCTAATAAAAAGCAGTACCGCAATGAATGTCTTGATCTTTCATCCCGATTGGTCGGCTTTATGACCGAGAAATATTCTAAAATGACTATATTTTAGGTTCCATATTGAGGATTTATGCAGCTTGGTTGTGACCGCAAGAAAGAGCTTAGCCAATCAGAGCGACGGCACGAACAAGATCCCAGAAAATGCTTAGACAATGATGGTGGAGCGTATGAGTGCTTTCAAACAATGAGGAAAGGCAGCCATGGGGCTTTCGCACCTGCTTTGATCAAAGTGCTTGAGGTCTATTGGCGACCAGATAATGAGAACACTTAGACAGTTTGAAGACAAGCTCGGCTGGTATCCTGCTTGGGAATAAAATCTAACGACTACTTTTTATTCTCTGATTACTGAGAACTTTTCAATCACCTTGCATATAGTTTAACTTCCATGTGTAAAAAGTAATTGTATAATTCAGGCTAATAAAATAAAATGGCTGCTTATGTGACCGCTCATATTTATCAGGGGCAGACATTTGAAGGAAGAAAAGGAAGACACCCGCCCACTTGGGCGGTAACTCATGCTAAATATATAAGGAGTTTCGCTGACAGCGATTCCGCCTTTTTTTTTTTTTTGTTCTGTTTTTTTTTAGAAAAGACCCTTGGTTGATGGGTTCATTTCGGACCTTTCAGCATGAATACTCACGCAGAATTGACGGGAGTTGAGTGCGACTTCTTGCTTAAGCTTTCCAAATAATGACGAAAAGCAGACGTTGAAAAAGAAAGATGTTGACTGGTTTCTGAAAGCTTTCAGTGTTCAAATGGCAGCCTGCCCTTCGAAGTACCGGAAGTCAGACAACGATTTCACTACTTCTGTTCGAACTAGAGACTTTATCAAGAAGCATGGATTAATTAACCATCAGCTTTGTGAATGTTTCAGCACCAAACCATTACTCTACGGTGCAAAACAGAAAACTAGGAGGTATCTAGAAGCCCCGCCCTAGGACAAAAAAACGATAGAATGAACCTCGCTGTCAGCGAATCTCAAACCTACGCTGAGGCAGAGATCGGCTTTAATGGCCACTGGCTGAGCTATTTAATGCGCTATATCGTAGCCCGTTCTCCTCCCCCCCCCCCCCCCCCCCCCCCCCCCCGTGCTAAGCTGCCAGTGCTGGTTTCAGGTAGTGTTATTGCAAGTTGTACAAGGTTTGGTTACGTTAAAACTCTGCATCCCTTCCCCGCCTTCTAATTATCTGATGCCATTAGGAAACATATAGTGACATAATGTGGAAAAAAAGCCGTGCTCGAACTGGTTGACCATTATCTTTTCCATACGTACGACTGCAAGCAGATTAAGATCCTCGGCTACTAAAGTGTTGATTGAGGGCATTTCTTTACTTCGTTAAGTGGTGGCTGTTCCTTAATAAACCTGGCGCACAGTAATACGGCATATCGGCATTCCTATTTCTGAATTGTCGGAGCAGCTGACAATGAGGACTGTAAGCATAAACACCATCTATGTATGTTCTATTAAACTTTTAACCGAACTTCTGACGAGAGAAAGGCAAAGTCAAAATTATTACCTTCTTTTTGTTTTTTTGTTTAGCACTGAATGTGATGCCTCTTTTTAAAGGACTTCACTTGCCACGATTACTATGGCCGGTTTTTCCGAGTTCGAAGCTCATCAAAACAAAGAAAACGCCCAAGGCATCTACCACTGTTTTTGCGAGTCACTAGCGTTCTTTAGCCCGCTCTGGTCGGGAAGAAAATGCCTGGAAAAAAATTGCGCACTTATGTATTTAGTTGAGCGCAGTGCAATCAGATAGAATAGCTGCAAGCTTGTGAGCAAATACTTCGACGTCACTCAAGGTAAAACAATCTGCACCCCTTTGCGAACCTGGCACAGCAGAAGCTCCTTTGGCAAAGCACTGTAGTCTAATATAAGGAGATAATTTATCGCCATGCTCTTATTGCAAACACAATGCGCGGCATTTCAACAGTTATATCTTTCTGCACTCTTTAATAAGCCTTTGTACTTCTGATTAATGCAGGCAAAGCCGTTCAATAACAAAGCGTGATAGCCGTCCTGCGCTTGGTGCAGCATTTTATAAACAAACCAACATTTTGTTTAGATTTGAAGCTTCTCTGCGATAGCACAACTCTATGTACCTAGCAACCGCATATTGCTCTTCGCAGGGCAGGCGTAATATAATAGAGTCATTTTTTAAACATAGAATAAATTACGCCAGGGATAAAAAGTGGTGAAGCTTGAACGCTAAAGCGCATTAAGCTAAGATACCGTCATTTGCGTATTAAAAGAGGACAAATTAATTGTGGATTAATAAGTACGAAGCGTTACGTACAGTGGAAAAGTTTATATTAGGACAATGACTATAGCTGCTTCTACTAGTGAGTTCTCTCTAAAATCGACCAATAACAAAATGATGGAAAACTTAGCATTTCCACTAATGCAGTTAGTTTTCGGCGGCTCAATCTTTTTATTACCGCACTATGTGCATAATGAGCACTTGAGATATTTTTATTCTACTAATTTAGTACATTTTTATGATGGTAACGTTTCTCCTACAAGCGACATCCCGGTACTTAAAAGTTATTGGACTCAGGTGAGTGCTCAGCGGCGGTGTTTGGCGTTTAATAGGATGTGCTTATAATTAACGAGTAGGGACCTAACTAATTAATAAGGTTAGTGTAAGTATATGTCAAAGTAAGTCAAGTACATAACTTTTAGCGTGTTATGTTGTTTTATAGTATTTTCCTCTGCCACTACAGTGAGCGTATGCGTCATACACTTTAACATGAAATCAGCTTTGTGGAACTTTCTCTTTACAAAAGTCTCCATCTGGCTTTCCAGCCAAGGCGGACATGCGTGATGCCTCGCTGTATGCCAGCAATTTTCTTTTCAGAATTGTAAGTTTCAACATGAGAGGGTTCAATGCCCTCTTTTGTGGAATATCCGCCCTTTTCGCAGCTGAGAGAGAAAAATCGATGACATATATGGCATTGTCAGATGGTAGTTACCAGGTGACATGGGCAGGTACTGGTTGGTCGTTGGGTGTGTATGATAAGGTAAGGGCTGCCAACCCGGGCTTCACCTTGAAGATCAGCGGATAAAATGAAAAGCGAACCTTCCAGGGCCCTCGGGTGGTGACTGAGAGGCCCTGCTCCTAGGCCACGCAGACACTTGGTTAACGAGGTGATTTGCAGTTATATATGCGGGATAATTTTTCGCATAATTCGATAGCTTACTACTGTACGATAAATAGTATGTGTTAATAATAGAGGCTAAATTCAAAGGATTAGCGTTTGAAAGCGTACAAACTGCGTGTACACGGTTAATGATCTCATAGGTGAGCCGTTAACACCATCGCATCATATTTTTCTAGGCGAACGCGAACCTTATAAACGCCTCCAACAATTATTCAGATATGAATAGATGATGATGCTATGTCATATTTCAATACGTCTATGTCATGCTATGTCATATTTCAATACAATGCTATGTCAAAGTGTCAATAGGTCGACACTTTGCAGAACAGACAAAGGATTATTTGAAGAGTTTTATTTCTCATTAACATAAACTGTTCAAAGCACTATATCCACAGCTAATGTAACCAGGCAGAAAGCACATTTTGAAGGGCAAAATTGACTGGAAGCTTCTAATAAGCTCATTTATCACATTAACATTCGGCACGTAATCTTTAAATGGCGGTAAACAATTGTTTGTAATCAGTAATCAAGAGTCTACCAAATCAGGTACCATATAATGGGTGTAGGGGAAGCATTTAAATCAGCCTAGCGTTCTTTATGAAGACTAGTACACTAACACGGCGTGCGCGTAGTCAAGCAAAAAATCTCGGCAATTTTAGAAGACATGTCCTCAGCGCCACTCTGTGGAACGAGAACAGTGCTGCAGAGAATAAGTTGTGTTTAAAGGCCCACTGTCCACCCTCCGGTCGAAAATATTTTCTTCCCCGGTGACTGTGAGACTTCGCCCCTGGAACGCAAGGCCGCAAAATGTTTTTGAAAAGAGTAACTAATAACGCAGTTACAGCCACCGCAATGACCCGATTCTATCCTGCCTCTCTACTTCCGTTCCCTCGCAAAAGTTTTTCACTCTCCTGCCCGAGGTCGTCTAGCCTCCGCAATACAAATTCCCCTTCCTCCTCCGCGTTTGGCGGGAAGTGGGGCGTGGCTCTCCGCGAGCGCGAAAAAAAAAAAGCGGTCGAGGGAGCGCGCGCCGCTGGATTCAGTCTGGACGTGGCGAGGGAAAAGCGCGCTGCGAGCGGTAGACACCCATTATTCTCCCGTCAGTCAGCGAGACGGACCAATGGACGTCGTTCCCGATACGTACGTAATTATCGGGGGGCCGTCGGGCCAGCGCAGGAAGCGGTGAAGCTGGCTTCTCAAAGGAGAGCATGAGGGAGCTTTGAATTGTATTTTCGATGCTTTGCGGCGCGCGTGTCGCTGTAGAATTTTGCACAGACTATCTCCGGTACCTGATCGAAACACTGGGCTCCTTTTCTTAAAAGGGCCTTCCCTGGACAGTGGCCCTTTAAGCAACACTGTTATGAATGGTAATCTTTGGCGTGGTCCTAGTGCAGTGGTTCCTTCTTCCTGCTCGGTCATATTACTCACGAAATCATTTCAATCTTGATTTTGTATCGCATTTAATTTGCTCCTTTAGGCTCTGGATATTCTTTTAAGACATTTGTCGTGCATTGCATGCAGCAATTATACAGCTCGGCTTGAAAGCGGGTAGATGCGCGCGTGCGTTCAAGATTAGTTAGCAAGATATGCTGTGGAACCATTAAAAATGAGCGCTTTTTTTTTATTCTCATCTCCCTCAGACATTTCTCGCCTGTACTTCAGACCAATGACCTTCAGATCTCAAGGAATAAATCGCCGAGTTGTCTGTTGAGTCCTAAACGTACGGAACAGAGACATAGATTTCGACATTAAAGGCATCACTTAGCCATGACGGCCTCCATTTTACACCGCTGTTTCAAGTACCACCACATTAAAAGTTAAATATTAACGCTGATATTCATTTCAGAACTAGTGGGCCCTGTTTGTATACTTTAGGAGTTAAATATTTAGGTTGACCGTAACTTCCGACTACTAATTGACCGTTTTTGTACTTCACTTCTTTCCGTGCGAACAAAACATATAAATGAGGTAATTTGGCGCTTTGCAGTGCGTGCCGGAGCTACACGGGCGACCCGCAGTAATGAAACGCCGATTTACTCTAATTGTGTTTTTCTGGTATAAAGTGGAAAAGGTAGTCTCCAGGGGGCGCAAAAATTGATATTTTATTCCATTTTACTCTCAACGACCCATTATAAATGCCGATGGAAGCTTTTATCCTGTATGCTCCTTTTCTTGGACAGGACTTCTCTGTTAATATTTTATTTACAAACTATTTCTTGCATTCTTAATATTTGGTCATGCTGGCACCCGTGGCACTGAGCTATTAATGCAGCCTGCCCTGTGGTTGCTTAGAAAAATGGAGATAAAAACTCGACACTTGAGGCAACGTTGACAAGACTAGGCGTTGTTTTTGATGATGGCTTTTTGTGGCAATAAATTATTATAAGAAGCATCTAAAGCCTTATGAAAGCACTTTCATGAAATAACAACGAAGGTTTTTTTCCGCAGTGCGTTAAGTCCACTAGCTTTCTCTTTCCCATTTTTGTTTTACACACAGGCATGCGCAAAAGGGGAGAAAATATGAAAACCGTTTCAATAACTTTTCGTCTAAATAGAAAGCGTGCTAGGTGAAAGGGCTGGGAAAGAGGGCAAGCATAGCATTAGAGTATACTCGTCGCTTATCTCTAGAACAGCCGCTGCCTATTTAGAAAGCGCTTTCACGCAGTTTTGTCTAATCAAGTGGTCTCTCCAATTTAGCGCAAGACTGTAGTTCTGTGTTTTCTATTTGCGACTCAATGCGTCCAAGCGATTAAGGACTGTGGATGAATTGATTAGCCTGCCTCTGAAGATAATAGTTACTCTACAATATACTTATAAGGACATTTGGATTTTTGTGGCGTGAAATCTAGACATATTAAAATTAAAAACGTGTGCGTGTGCAGCAGCGGAATAATCCCTCTCACTGATTAGTCTTGCTTGTTCACTTCTGAACGAACACAATGCGTTCAGTACGGGCCAGCTTCCCAACGTCAGGAGCGGTTTTGTTATCTGTGTGTCTACCGTATTGCACCATAGTGAGCTGTGAGCTGTAGCACTTCCTTGGTAGCAAAATAGGACCTAGACAATGATTTTAGAGTGACTGGAAATTGTGAAGTTATGCCTCTCTATCGCCTCTTTGCAAACATAAAGTAAAACACCGGCTAAAAGATAATAAAAATTGAGACATGAATCGCCTACATGTAGGAATGCGAAAGCCCTCTCGCGCAGAGTTCAGTATAGAACTAACATATAGGATTCGCAAGAGTTACATGAAGGTGACTGAATATGCAACCAAATTGTCAAACGAAGCCGTACGCCGTCTTTGAAGGAACCAAGAAGGAATACTGGCAGCCAAGGCAGTCGTGAAGTCAATATTTTCTTTGTCCTAGTCAAAGCTAGTTCCCGCTGCAATAGCTGAAGTATATCATTGTACCTAGTAAGAGATTTGACAAGCATCTGCACTTGTGCTGACACGGAATGTGTTCCAGTACAGCCACAATAGAACATTAGAGCGTTATATGAGTTAATCGCATAGTTATACCTTAATGACACTGTACAGATTATCACAAACGTTAAATCGATTGGAATTCATTATAACTCACTCATGAAAACTAGTTCTCATCATAACAGAAGCAAAAAATACCTACTTTTGTGGTTTGCGCGTACTTTGCCATGAAGAATTGAGCTCGGCCTACGGTAGGCGTTTGCGAACATTTACGCACATATCCATGGCATACTACAGCCACTCGTTGCAAACAACATAAGTTATGTGTCTGAATGCGTTACCGTGCCCCTTGTAGTTCGATAGTTTAGTTTTGTGTTTTATAGCATGTCGCAAAAAGTTTCGTGTCTTGAACTAAGCTCTTTGGCGTCCGCGCCAATGCCCGCTCACTGTGATAAATAAAATGAAGACTTACGCCTTGCTGTGGTAAGCCCGTCCCCGATCGCCTAAACTTTCCGAAAGTATTTTATATTGTGGAGTTGTGTCATTATGCTTTTCTTATCGATTTCATTTATGCTGCATCTCGAACATCGTTCTATAAACAAGCAGTTACTCAAAATTTGCGCACATTGCGGACTCGCGAAACACGTTGCCTTTAGATCCGACGAACCAATTCACTGTGAACCCTTTTGTGTAATCGAGTAGCCCGAAATGACTCGATGAGTAGCGTTATGGACATTTGTCATCGTAAGTTGTATTCCCCTTGTAATTCCTTGCATTTAAACCACGCCAAACTTCGCGAAAGAACATATGATTATAATGAGAGGAGAAAATAGCTGTGACGAAAAAAAAAAGGCAACTGTGAGGGACTCAATTTACCTTTGTTGTACAACGATGCCACAGTCTGAAGAGTGTGCAGGCCGATGTCTCCATTCGTGGAAGAAGAAGCTTCAACCGTGCGCAGCTTAGATGGTGTGCTTCCATAGCAGCTAGTAGGAATGGATAGCTTCAGAGAACCAGTGAACAGGGCGGTTGTTTTATCGGCATTTCATTTCCCCAGATCGCTTGTGTGAAAAAAAAAAACAAAAACGAAACACTGACACAACACGGCTGATTTGCTTGGTGCGTGTTGCAAATATAAAGCTTATAAGAAGGAGTCAGGAACAATAAATACGAATGATGAAAATGATGAGAAACCTCAACCACCCCAAACAATTAGCATGGCCTGCTTCTTAGTGCCTGGCTGCCAAGGAATGTCATGAGATAGCTCATCATATAATGCATATTACAAATACTCTTTTGATGATGATGTACTAAAACGCAATTATTCACTCATTTCAAAGTGTTTTATTGCATTCGGCACAGTGGGAAACCTTATGACTGATTAGACTAGCAGATGCAGCCCATTAATGCGGCGAAGTGGTTCGACACCACCCTGAAAGCTGCACTAGGAATGACTCTGTCACAAGTTTGATAAGAATTTCGAAATTGTGACACAATAGTTATTCGTGCAGCGTTCCGGGTGCCGCCAGACGGCGAATCCGGCACTACTTGGAGGTCTGTCGTGATGCCTTATGAGTAAACGGGGTGCCATAGGCAACAAAGGGGTGATGGGGCGTGCCAATGGGTAGTGTGCTGTGCTTATCGCCGTCCCACTCACAGCTTCAGTGGCTCGAAAATGCATGACGTCACGGTTGCTATTGCAAATTTGACACGAGCGAGCAGCGACGAATGTGAAGCGAGCAGAGGCATGATTGGATTATCGCTCTTTATTAGCCCTCGCTACGACAAACTACGCCCCCATCCAGTTTCAAACTAAGTATGACAATAATGTTTGCTCATGACATCACGTTTCGTCATGTGACTTTCGGTACCACCACTGCGTTGCATAGAACATATGAGGGTTTCACCTTAATAAACCTGGTTCAATAAGAATAAAAAGAGGTAGAGAACAGAAGCAATGAGGCAAACCACCGACAAAGAAACAACACAGCACACACAGAGTTCACTGATTTTTCTATGCCACATTCAAGGTCCTTCTTGTGTGGAGTGGCTGGTTAGCAAAGCTGAGATAGACAGAATAGAGGCACATGCCTGAAGACTATATTGTGTTCGAAATAAATGAAAAATTAAGCTAATAGGCCAAAACTGTTTTTTTTTTATGTGTACCTGTTTCGTTTGTTGTCCCCAGCATTGCTGTTACTCCCTCACACACTGCGCACAGTTTGTTTTTGTGTGTTTTATGCGAAGGGCAGGATAATAGGAACGGCACTTTTGAGAAGGTGGTCCGCAACTAATGCCACAAAAAATAAATAAAAAGCCACGGGGAAGAACAGCTTAATAAAGTGCCTGCGTTGCCTGCGGGAGTGAACAATACTACGACCGCTTTATTTCATGAGCACCATATGGAAGAGGTGGTGAGAGGAACGGTCCTAGCTGAATATCTGGCATTTGGCTGGAAGCCGCCTGTTTTAATGTCCACCCTACGCGCGAGTTATAGGAGCAAAGGATGGAATAAAGAAGCAAGGCGCAGAGAACAACGATGCAGGAGCACCACATCATATCAGATGTGGTGTTTTATTTCCGCGCTGCGGCGCACAACTACTCCGGGTGCCCAACCGGCGCGCGTGTGCATCTTAACTCTCATGTGCGTACATACACCACGAGCGGAAAGCATGCTTGCGAGGGTGCCAGAATTGATTGCTCCCAATGGGCTGAAAGTGGACGCCAGCCACGCGCACTTGCTCCGGCGTTCCTTCCGTTTTCACACAGTTCCCCGTACCTTATCGCTGTTTTTGCCGCCATGCATTGGTTCTCACCCTATGCTGCTCTCACGAGATACGTCTACCTCTCTTACAGGCTGGTAGATGCTGACTTCCCGACGATTCTTCTTTTTTGTGAGATTGATGGTGGCCGTGTGTGGTAAGTATGCGGAGGGTTTGAAGCTACGCCGAGGAACGCAGTAACGACGCGCTAAGACACTTAGTAATTTTTTGGTACTTGCATATTTTTAGCGTTTATCTTCTTTTTTACTTACCTCATATTGGTTTTAGTAACGCTAAGGTTGTGACGGTCTGGTCGCTCGCTCTCTATCTTTTTCGCTCTCTCTCTCTCTCTCTCTCTCTCATGCTTACATTCCTATGCATTCAGCATGAAATGCGTTTAGCTCCTGTTGATGGCTACTTTGACGGAACATTGAAATAGAACCTAGAGCCAACATCAGGGCACCAATGCTCCTTCATCCAGGTGCTGATTTTTCTTCATCTGGGTACAGAAACGTGTGCATCCGGACGTCGAACAAGATTGCACGAGACACTCTCTTTAGCTTCGCAAGGATGGCGCCATGGGGCCAAACACTCACGTGTAGGACCTCACTCGATACCGGTGGTCGAGGACAGCAGTAGCTCTAACAGCATTTGGGCATGTGAAATCGACTCTGTCACAGCGTTGCGTTGTCAGCTCACGCCATTTACATCTTGAGCTAACGGTTGTATAGACGTTGGGGAAGCCCTCGAATGCGCCGCTGCTTCTGATTTCTTATCAGGCCAGCGTCTCTTTGGCCGCGTACTCGCATCTTTCTGAATTGCACTGCCACAATGCATATATTAAGCCGAGAAATGAAGCCTCATGAAACGAGAGATAGGAAGAGTATTGAGGAATGCGATCGCTTTTCGAGTTATACGCCACGGTAGAAGGCTGTTTGCCCCTGCCAACAAAGCCACAATTATGCGGCTGCTCCCGATGGTAACAAGACCGCCACGGACTGCAACTGCCTATCTAAGGCCACATAATTGCAGGTGATCACTCCGACGCGACACGAAAAACTTGTGAGAACGACTGAGTGCACTGCCTGTTGGAAGAATAAAAGCTCGTGGTGTATTCTGCTGTGCATTAGATCCATTTTAAGATTGTAGCTAGCACTATCTATAATCAATGCGATATGCCCATAACCAATTCATGCTTACATCTACTCTTGATTATGGGAGAAGCAATAAACCTGTTTTTCTCTTCTGCGAGAACATGGGCTAGCCTACTATTAACTTTCCCTGTAACGTGCAGTGTATTGTCCTACTAAAACAAAAAGAACTTTTTTGTCGGACTATTGAAGTTCCTTTTTAACCTTATCAAGCTGGCATTTCGATCCCCTTTAAAGGGCAAATGCATCGCTTTTAGATTACAATTAGTTTCCAGGGCTCGAACGAATATAGCTTGCATTTTAAGCATGCGAAAAATCTTGCCGCTAGAATTTGAAACAGTGGGGTGATTCACAATTAAAACTGCGACGAATATCAGGTTTCTCTGCATCGCTGAGCTACATGTGGGGGGCTCTGATGACGTCATTGATGGTGCCAGTACATTTCCCGCATAAAAATGCTTAGTATGAAGAAGTAAAAGCAACGCTACCGAAAGCAAAGTTGTAGAAGCGTTGTTTGGTGACATCAGAAAAGGCGTCGAAGGGTGTGGGTGAGCGTAACGTAAATAAAAAATTTTACCGTCCATGACTCATTAACTAGCTTCTCGCAGTCCTTCTTTGCTGTCAGGAGAAGCTTGAATTTTAATCGTTGATTACATCATTGGTTTGAATGCTAGGGCAAACCCACTTTTCATGCATTGCCTGAAGCTCACATAGATTTTAATCATTGGGTATCGTGGAATTCGAGAAACGTGATGCCGCTGACCTTTAACATTTTCAAGCAGAAAGACTGGGAAGGCATGCGGCCGAATCATAGGAAACCTCTGAATATAGTATCATGCTGCATGCGCATCGCAGCTGAGGGAGCACATATGGGCCAATAACTTCGGTAGCATCTAAGGTTGAGCGTCAGATAACCAGTATGAACGATAGGCCTTTTGCCGCCCAATAAAATGCACCTGCTTACCTGCTTCCCAAGCCTCAGATGCCAGAAACATTATCCGGGAAGTTTCTGAGGCTGTGCAGAATGAGACAGTGCCGCCTAATAGACAACTGAACGACCTCCAAAGACAGGTCATTACGTGATGATTTGATTTTGCACAGCCTGCCTGACACGCAAAATGAAACATGGGCTCATTCTGGAGCGCTTCTGCTGAAGAGTTCCTTTCTGCACTGAGCCGTCGGCTATCCAACGCCGCTACAGACGACATGCAAAACGATGGCCACGGATGTTCTATAGCTTTGTAAAATAAGATGATTGAGCTCGGTCTACACATGAGTACTTTAACATAATTCTCTTTAAATTAAGACAGACTAATGTCTTACGAAATTGCGTCTTCATAAATTACTAATTGTCTTTCAACAAACTATTTTTTTATGAACCAGTTGTGTTCCTTGAAATGTTTCTAAATTTCAGTCCTCTGCTGTTGACTTTGGTAATGTACGCTGTGTCAGATTTACTATGTTCTGACATATCAAAACCTCAATAAAACAAAAAAAAAAATGCCTGAATGGCCAGTCGGTCTAACGGTAGGGCAGCGATGAGATTTGTTCGCGCCGTCCCTGGTTCTAAAGACATTTGAGGTTGTAGCTGGAGGGTTTTATTCGAGTTTATAATAAGGGCTCAAAGGCTTCATACCTAGACAAGGCGGCCTTTTCGCTTGCGTGGCACTTGGTGCTAACAAACTAAAGCTTCCTGCATGCCATGGTAACACCACGTACGAACGTTCAGCCACCACCCGCATACCAACCGTGAATAACCATATGCCTCACCCGCCTCCATCCAAGTTGAAGACAACTGCACACACCTTCTGCAGCCTTGGGATATCATAAATCAAGGGGAAAGCATATTCTAAAGACATGCATGAGTTGTCTAGGAGATAAAGCTTTATATTGGAGGCACAAACTTGAGGCAGCACTCAACGCAAACACATTCACCGGATCATGAACTGTATTGATCGCCCCTAAAACTTTTCTTTTCTTCGTGGAGACTTGGTCGTTCAAAGAACAACGAAACTAATGAGAATAACATTGAACTCCCCCTCTCCCCCCCCCCCCCCCCCTTTCGCCCAACGCCTTCACGCGAGACCTTCTCTAGGGCATAATCGAGAAAGCGAATTCGGTGTTCCCGAGCGGCCACTTGAGACGGGAGACTGCGAGGCGCAGGTGTTGAAGATCCGCGGAGACGGGGTTGCGCTGACCACTGAGAAAAGCCCGAAGTGCGGGTGACGTACAGCGGCCGTGAGAGAGGCGACAAAAAGGTTCAAGAGAAAAAGGGCCGCACCACAAACCTCTGCTCGCTGAGTGTTCTCTGAGTAAAATCAAGGCAAGCAGCGATCGCATAGCTTAATGCTGCCACTTTTGCTTCTATCGGATAGCGATAAGCAAACAGAATGTTAAAAGATGAGACGAACAATTCCGCAGTTTGAACGAAGCGCAGGGGCTCTAACATTGCTCAAGAGGTCAATATTTTAATGTTTGTAGAAAAACAACTCTGGTCTCTTGAATTTGGGCGATCATAAATTTAAATTGTCGGCAGCTGTGTGAACTACAGGCATACAAAGAAGCAGCTCGCCCACTATGAAGAAAGCTGCGTATCTTATGTTCGACCCACGGTAATAAAGGAATAGATACTTCAGTACAAATCATGTATCTTCATTTGCCAGAAGCTATGAAATCACAGAATTCTGCAAAGATTGCCTCGTTTCTGACGCTGCTGTTTCTCTGTAGCTAATCTAAATAAAATGGTACAAAGAAGAGTATAGTTTCGTTCTGCTTTTCGAGAGCAGGCGTTTGGTCATGCTTATTTAAATTTCTGACGGCATGGATAAGGAGAGACAACATCAGAAAAAAAAATTGTTGTTTTAACTCTGGTTAAGCCTAGTTGTGCGATAGCTACGGCGGAAGCTTCTTTTTCCTGCAACACTATTCCCCTATCACGCCCTATCAGTGTAAGGTGCTACATTATTGGGGATACGTAAGCTAATCTTTTAACACTATGAGGCGAGAGAGTAAGTAACCAGTCCTCTTCTTCTTCTTCTCTCCTCCTCCTCCTCCTCGGCTGTTCAAGGTTAAGATCAAGGGGCCACAGGTCGATTATTCTTATGTTCAATTAAAGAAGCATATTTTTCTTGCTCACCTCAGTGGCAGTTAGCATAGTCACATTGGTGCTGCTTAGACAAAGAGCTTAAGCACATACATGAAGCGTCCACAACGGGCTTGATACAAGCATAAGTATTGTTACTCTCATATAAGACGGACGAAATTGAGAACCACCCATTTGCGGATTTCTCAGTTTAGCAGCTCAGTTTGCTTCAAAGGCCACGCTAGGAATTGTCAGCAGAACATTAATTCTTACCGAATATGTTGCGAATGGTGTAAATAAATGTGAGGTGCACGCGCCTAACAATGCGCAGACGCTGGTGGTTTATGAACCTGCAATTCTTAAAAACATTGTTAACAGACACGGCAATTTTCTAGGCTAACTGCATCTTTTAGACAGTCATCGGAGACAATATTGCCAACACAGCGAAGTTTCTGTTCGCAGGGAAGTGGAGCTCTTCGCGTTAAGCACTCTTTTTAGTTTTCCGCAGTGAGGATCTTCTGCGTACGGAAGCCATTTCTTGCACGAAAGCAGTCAAAGGAAAGAAGAGCTTAAAACTAGAGCGCTGGACAAGTATGATTTGCGGCAGAAATAATACTCTTGAATGTCTGTACCGACACAAAACATGAATAAAAAACGTCGAATGTAATAACGGGCACAAAAGAAACATCATCGTCCAAAATTGAACATGCAAAAAAAAAAAAAAAAACACGTACAAAAATACGTACAATTCAACTTCTGCTATGTGTTCTTCCGCGCAGGGATCAGCTGAAAGCACCGCTAGTGTGATGGTGTGCTTCGAGGATTTAGCTCAGGTTCTTTGGCAGAAGGCGAGTGGGAGCGTTTTTATAATTACACATGTATGGTATTGTAAAAAAGACAGGTAAATATTAGCGCGATGTAGTAGAAGCAAAGATGACATAAGACACGAATAAAAGACAAATTAACGGTAAAGAGAGCAGAAGACGCGGCAAAAGTAAGAAGACAGTACATATTACATTGCTAAGGTGGCCTAACGGATGTGCCAGCAATGCATTAGTGACAAGCGAACTTCGCTTCGGTGAAGCCAGATTGCCTAGAGGCCGACGCCGAAATTTATGCAAAAAAAAAAAAATGGGTTTCTATCTTTCCAGCTTAGAGGCTGTGGTTTTGGATAGCTTCGCTAATAAGTAGAAAAAAAGACGTCGTGTAGGCACGCTTCGGATACTTTGAATTTATAGCCACCAAAGAAGCAGCTAAACGGATGCAATATTTAACATATATGTTATGGGTTTGCATTGTGAAAATTTCCAGTGTTATATTAACGGCGAATCCGTTCTTGGTTTTGCTTCGCTGTGGTTGCTCATTGGTTAAGGCGGTCGACTGCTAAACCTAATGACGTGGGATCGAATCCCGGCAGGAGCCGCCGCTTTTCGTGGGAGGCGAAAAACAAGGCATCCGTGTTCTGTGCAATCTCCGTGCACGTTAAAAAACCCTAGGTTGTCAATATTTCCGGCGCCCTCCACTAAGACACCTCCATACCCTAATCGTTTTGAGACGTTAAACCCTACTCACTAAATCAAAACCATACCAAACATTTAACGTTCTAATATACGGCTGCTTGTAAATAACGATCTTCTTCTCAAGACAGTTGCTTGTCCCTGCGTACAGCAAAAAAAAAAAAAAGAAAAAAAAAACTAAATAAAAGAAAGAACATTCTTTCTTCCACCTGCAAGACGTTACAGGAATCGTTCCAAGACCACATGCAATATTTTCAGCGCTGCGTATTTTGCTAAAGAAGACTCACTAACGCAACCGGGCCAAGAAACAGAGAGCACTTAAGTCTTGCTTGCTCCATTTAAACCCTGTCCCACAGCACCATTGCTGTCTCTGTTTATGTGTGCCGTGAATGTCTTATTTGATTACATTCAACCACCGCCCCAATGTGTTCTTCATGATCCACATTCGAAAGAACAAGAATAATAGCGCAAAATCATATTTACATTTTTGCCGCAATATTATTTCCTGGATAGCCAAATTATGAACGCCGACGGCAACCGTTGTGCACTATAATGACTCTAAATCTCATTCTTGTAGCTTTACAACAATGTAGTGCATGAAACGTTTTGTATTTTCTGCTTCCGGTGCGCTATTTGGTTTTCTCGTTTCCGAGCCGACGAAATAGCACAACTGCGTTTGCCTTTGTGCATGGATGCTACGTTATTAAGAACCTTAACCACGGGTTAGTGTATTGGAAGGAAGATATTGCGGGCAAATAATTTGCTTTTTATTGTTGCTGATCGGTACAACTCCTCGTTTTTACAAGCATAATGAAAGTGTTTTTCTCCTTTTCGAAATACCCCGCCGTCGTGGCGCAGAGCGCTAGAGCACTGTGCCCAAGAAAGCGGGATCGAAACCTGGCCTCGGAGGTCTCTTTCTGGCGTAGCCAAAAGGTAAGGCGCCCCGTGCTGTGCGATGTCAGTTTATCTATGTCTATTTTAAGAAAATAGTTAATTTCGACTTAGTCGCCTTTTATATATTTTTGGCTGCGCCTGTACTTTGCTATTCAATTGTTAGCTTTCTAATTTAATATCTGTAAATTAGCACTTATTGCTAGGCTACGAAATAATGTCAGAGACCACACGTCTTTGACGTCCAAAAGCTTCCCAGGGTTTGAGGTACGCCAAAGTTTTCTTGTTTTTTTTTTTTGTTTTCTGATTTTTTTTTTTTGGCATTTAACGTGCCAAAGCTAATCAGGCTATGAGAGACGCCGTAGTGGAGGACTCCGGAAATTTCGACTACCTGGGGTTCCTTTGCGTGCACTGACAACGCACAGCATACGGGCGCCTCGCTTTTCGCCTCCAACGAAAAGCAGCCGCCGAGGCCGGGATTTGACCCCGCATTATAGGGAACAGTAGCCAAGTGCCGTAACCACTGCGTCGGGGCGGGACGCCGAAGTGGAGGGCTCCGGAAATATTGACTACTGGGCTTCTTTAACGCGCACTGACATCGCACAGCACACGGGAAGATTGTTGTCCGCGTCAATCGAAAAGCAGCCGCCACGGCCAGGATTCGATCCCGCTTCCTTGTCTACAGTACGCGAACGTATTAGCTACTGCACCAGCGCGGAACGTACAGTGCCGCACTCGGTATGTTAGGGTACGGGGCTGCATTCCTATTTCACTACAATTCACTTTTTTTCAACGCATTTTGTCTACTTAATGCACTTACCCAGATGTCCTAATGATGTGTGAGGTATACTGCGACTTTGCAATCACAATTTATGCCATAATTTATTGTTTCCATCACACCATGCTTGACGTCCAATCTATTGAACTAATCAGTCACTTCTCTACACGCATGACGCCTGCACCGGGTTGTCCACGTAGCAGAAGCATTAGCGCTGGCTCTTTAACGTCATGGGTGTGAAATACATGTCGCGAAATCTCTATTTTTTACAAGTATCATAGCCAATGCTATTCACGGTGTCACAGAAGAACTCTATGGCAACATTATAATAAGTGTCCATGAAACCAACACTATTCACGCAACATTAGCTTGCGCCTTTCAATAATGTCTAAATGCCAGAACCCCCTATTAAAAGGTGAATATCCATTATCAGTTATCTAGAAGGAATAACTAACAATCAGTTCGTTACCACAGCGCAGAAACACACCCTCACACCCTCACCTAAATCTTCGTTCGCCTTCTTGTAAAGCTATGAAAAGTCGAAAGCCCATTCATAATATATGTTGTTATGAAGGCTGGAACAACAAATATGGAAAGTCAGTTGTCGATTGCCTGATTTCTTAAAGATATTTGGCGCCATGTACGTAAACTTTCGCTGCCTCAAACAAGGAGGTCTAAGTCTGTTTGTGTGCTAGCTTATGTTTACCTCGACGCTACGTGCAGGGAAAAAATATAAATGCGGCCCTCGTAATGGACGCCAGGCGGGAGCTTTCGTTTGTCTTGAAAGTATTTATTTAACTTTCCAGCAAAGTTCTATTGCTTAAAGTCGATATACTCTTCGGCACAGCCGTTCTGCTGTCAAAAATGTACAGATTTGTTTTGGCTGCCCCAGCTGCAAACTACTCTGTTTAACTGTGCTAGAGACCAGCCACTCAATATTCCGGCTGACCTCTCTCTTTTCAATCAATAAAAACATCTATCTATGATTTGCTTAACAGGGATTGTTATCGTGGCCCCCAAAAATATGCGTTGAAAAAGAAATACAGTACTCTCTCCTCAATTTCAAAACTAACGAACATCTAGCGTTAACATATTCTGTTGCATCAGCATCGCCTGCCTTTACACAGCTTCGCTGTTCTGTTGTACTCGAGCTCAGAACGAAATAATCCAGCGTCAACACACACACACACACACACACACACACACACACACACACACACACACACACACACACACACACACACACACACACACACACACACACACACACACACACACACACACACACACACACACACACACACACACACACACACACACACACACACACACACACACACACACACACACACACACACACACACACACACACACACACACACACACACACACACACACACACACACACACACACACACACACACACACACACACACACACACACACACACACACACACACACACACACACACACACACACACACACACACACACACACACACACACACACACACACACACACACACACACACACACACACACACACACACACACACACACACACACACACACACACACACACACACACACACACACACACACACACACACACACACACACACACACACACACACACACACACACACACACACACACACACACACACACACACACACACACACACACACACACACACACACACACACACACACACACACACACACACACACACGCGCGCGCGCACGCACGCACGCACGCACGCACACGCACACGCACACACACACACACACACACAAAACAATTTTTCAACGCCTAGGATGGCCGCCTAAACCTCCTCTATAAATGCAGCTGAAAGGCTTTGGTGTATTTTCTTTAAATGGTTCTTTTCCGATGATCGTTGGCGGAAGCATTAGTTATGGCTAATTTGTTGAGTACCCCAACGGCAGTTTGTCGAGGCCTCTATAAGGTTTGCGCCATATTTAAAACCTTAAATGCAGGACCGGTTTTCTTTCATTTATTCCTTAGACAGAACAGCATGGTCGAATCAACAGGTCGATACCTATTTCCTTACTTCTTTGTGTGCTGGGCTGTGTTCGTGAACGAAACAAACGAAATCAGGGCACTAGGTGCGAACAAATACAAACGAGTCAGAACAACATCAAAAGTAAGCGACGGAAGCCTCTTTAGAGACGTGGCGTGGCTAGGGAGAAGCAGCGGGAAGAAGAAGGGAGGCACGGACAGAGGAAATCGATTTGTCGAAATCCCGTCTTCGAGGCCAGCGATGTGGCCAGATTCGGTCAAACAGCAAGCAAGGAGGAGATCGATTGCTCAGTTCGCGTGTCGACGGCCAGGTCTCTCCAACTTGGAACGACTTGAAATTGAATTTTTCAACAGCAGCTGTCGTGAACTTTGCAAATAGCAAGATTTTCCTTTTATTTACACCCAGCCTTATATCTTGGGAGAATAAATTGGCTAAAACATTGTTTAAAAAACCTAGGATGATTGAAAATTTCGTGGTGGCTCTCAAAGGCGCCAAAAAATTGTTTTTATTCCGGAGTAAATATTCTAAATAGCAGTTCATGACTGGAGGTGATTGACTTAGTCCAATGCAACTATATTTTACGTTGTACTCGCCGTGTCTCGATGTGAATTCCGATCTCCCCCCCCCCCTTTTTTTTTTTGTCTACTTAGGACAGCGTTGGGACAACATTCACAACCACTGATTTTTGCGCAATAGTAGGCAAATGTTTGGCATGAGCTTGTCGCTGCAAGTGGTTTAAATGATAGCCAGCACATGGTCAACATCTCTATAAAGCCATCGTGCGTCTATTGCGATCTCGCCTTTCTCATATGCTTTTCATGTCCGTTTATATTACTTTGCATATAATGAAACGCTAGAGCAAACGCTAATACCAGCCTAATTCTCTGCGGGGATATGATGGCGAAGTGAACCCTCGTATCATGTGTAATACGGCTTTCTAATAAAAATACTAAATACTAAAATACTAAAATACTAAAGGCAGTGATTACTCATTTGGCATCCACGTAAGTGCCGCCAACGGCTGCGAAAGAAAGTTATACAGCTTTCTGAGATGCTTCCTAGATAAAGAGAAATTTTACTTGGTCTGGGGTCCGAACCTTGGACTACGATTGTCCGCGGCAGTCGCTCTGCCAACTGAGGAAACGAGAAAGGCTAGAATGAATAGCTCAATACTCGAAGCGGGATCAATTTGTTCTATCCCTACCATCTGTTAGCCTTCCTAATTAGGTCAATTGGTACCTTCAACAAGTGGTGGTCCCGGTTACAAAGCCTCGACCAGGATGAAACTTTCTTCAACTACGAATATTCTGACAAAGTTGTACAACTTTTCTTTGTAATTGTATGGCTGCCCTTAGGTGGATTACAATGTTTAATCACTCCGTTGATACGAATTTTCTCCACCTTGGGGTTCTTCCCTAATCTTCGGACTGACACTTAAGGGACTTCCATGCCACTAATACGAAAGCATTTCACTATGCGTGTTACTTTTCCTCGTACTTCAGGTAATGTGGTTGATTCTGTTAAGTATTGGTGAACAGCGTGAAGTCGCTTTCTTTGCATTCGTACATATGATTAGTTGTTCAGAGTGAGGGCAAGGGAATATGTTATTTGGCAATTAGCTATTTTCATAAAAATATTGATCTATGTTATTAATAACTGCCACAAATGTTGATTTCAAATCATGAGTATTGGCAATTGTTGTTAGCATTTGTATGCGGTATTAGTTGTAGGGTATCGGTTGCTTCCGCATTAAGATGGTTAAACCCCACAGGGTTGCTGCGTGCCAGAAACGGTCTGACGTACCGCGGCATAGGGCTGCAGCACTAGAACGTAGTACGCGGCGTGTTCGAAACTCAGTCACGGTAATGTTTATTTTATGATCTTTCAATGTCACAGAGGCACTCACATACATAGGGTTAGCGAATGAGTGGAAGCTCCAGAGCTACTGCGCTTAAGGAAAAAAATACGACAACGAGCACTTCCGATTGTAAGGACAAATAGACTTTAGCTACGACGTTGCTTTTAAGACTGACGCATCCTGCTCATAAAATGATATACACTTCATCATAGTGTTTTGCTTGGGTAGACTCTGATGCTATCGGATTTATAAATTAGACATGTAATTGATGAAATACCACATATATTTGTGGGTTGATACGAGATCACGGATGTCTTCCCTTCATCGTCGCCGGGCACACTTTGAGACAGCCGTGCCTCAGGCGCATACAGAAGCTTCTGCTATATTTGATGACTCTCCAGTTATTATTAGAACCTGCCATTTATAAATGGGGTAGAATGGGCCCGGCGACGAATTGTCGAAAAAAAAAAAAGACCCCGTCACTTTTCTCAGCTAGATGTATGACTTCAACGAGATGAATGACTTCCCTCTGAATTCAGCCTGTTCATTCGAATGACATTTTACCGGTCATTATTCGCTTGCCCGCTGCTGACCGCTTGTCGAGGCATATCAGTCGTTCGCCGAGATTTAGGATAGTTTATTCTCTGGTTTGAAATCTTAATAAGGTGCATGTATCTTCCAAGCAACGCTTTATTTTCGGCAATGAGTCGCGCACATAAGCTGCTTTGAAGCCGAGATATAACGGGACTGAGCGCACGCACTTAACGTTTATAGTCCGCAACTCAACCGTTTGTTCTTTAGGAGCTTCCGAATCACCTGCACTGCTTTCCTTTGTGATGAATATTTTGTGATGTGACATAATGTATGTGAAGTGATGATCTATGGTACTAAAGTGATCAGAATACGAACAACCATCAGAGAATCCTTGGCGTAAGTGCTCCAGGAGAAAAGGTAATGAAGGAATCTGTGGGAAGTTCCGCACGAGAAAAGCAAAAAGAGCCTCATATAACAGGACATCACTAAGCTAAGACTTGAACAAGGTTATATAGTGGATACGGGAATATGTGTCCTTTCGCAAACAGTACGTTGTCCTCAACGGCTACGAATCCGCATGCGCTGATGTCACTTCCGGAGTCCCTCAGGGCTCAATTCTTGGTCCATTGTTCTTTTTACTTTACGTGAATGATAATATTGACAGAGTGGCCTGCACTGTTCATCTTTTTGCGGACAATTGTGTCTTGTGATGCCCGATCTGTAACAACGAAGATGTCGAGGCCGACATCCACCATTTGCTGTGGGACTGCCCAGCACTCAAGCCAACACGAATCCGGCACCTGAGCATAGCTGGCCTTTCAGCAACCAATCCTGCCTCATACGTCACTTGGACGCGGGGACCTCATCATCGCTCACTTCTGGACTTCATACAATCAGCCAACCTTTTTTCATTCATTCAATCATTTATTCATCCTTCATCTCATAACCTACTGATGCCCTGAGGCAATAAATATCGAATAAAAAAAAATTGTGTCTTGTATACAACGCTAGGAAACAGTGATGATTCCAGTTTTCTGCAATAACATATTGGTTCCTTTCAGAAAATAATTTACACGAGTTCTTTATAATATGCCTTACGGCAAGCATGCGTAATAATAATAAAAAAAAAACTTCAATTGTCGATTGGTGCCAGATGTGGAAAATGGACATTAACTTGAGCAAAACCGCACGCATGTCTTTTTTAAGACGTGTTCAAATGACTGACGTTTCTTACTTCATTGATGGTGCGTTGATGAAAACTGTGTATGAATTTAAATACCTGGGTGTGATCCTTACAAAGATTTATTTTGGAATAAAGGTGTTGACTACACAGTATCGAAAAGTGCAAAAATGCTTGGGGTTTCTATACCGCAACTTTAAAACCGTTCCCCGTTATCTGAAAGAAAGACTTTCTCTCTCGAATGTTTGCTCCATTTTAGAGTACGTGTGCACGGTGTGGGATCCTGACACCGCGACATTAAGAAAGAAACTTGAACTTGTACAGAACCGAGCTGTGCACTTTGTTCTGGGCAATCATATTAGGAATCTGAGCATTACAATTGCTAAGCAAAGCTTGGGATGACAGGGGCTTAGTCATAGGAGAAAATGTCTCCGCCTTAAGTTATTACTTGATTTGATGACTGCACTGGTATCAGAAAATTAAATTACCTTCAGCCCCCAAGCTATGAATCGTTTAGAAGATACCACCTGAAGAAGATCAGACCATTTCTGTGGAAAAATAAATACGTAAACATTTTTTCTTTCCAAAAACGGTGGAAGAGTTGAATAAATTGCCAGCTTCTGTGGCTTCTATTTTATTTAATGACTTCTTTTTCGCGTTGAACGCTTAAGGTTTTATTTCCCTTGTAGTCCCCTTTCTTGTCCCTTATTTGAAAGCAGTATTTCAAAGCATAGCTGTCCTGTGTGCCAGGATTTTGAGGTGTAAAGTGTGCACTACTGACATCTATTGTCAAGAGGAATTATGATACAGTATTTTCTGCATGTAGGATTGTAATTTGTTTGATTATATACCCTCCCCTACTGTAATGCCTGACGGCGTTGTGGAATTATGCATAAATAAATAAAGAATGTGTGGGCAGAAACGAATATAAGTTATATATGCTATGTATGCCAACTGATTGCCAACCAAGCTTTTAAATATAACAACTTATTCAACGCAACATAAAAGACTTGGAAACAAGGAAGAAGTACAGAAGACGGGCGCTGTCCTGCTCACCAACCAACCCGGCATCGTGTTTTATTAAGCAAACGTTTAATTATAAAGGGCGCCCTAGCCTTACGAAAGCCTGATGATTCTTCATTGTCGTCCGTTCTCACTCAGACGCAGGATGTTGTCGAAACGTTGTTTAAAGTATTCTCCATATAGTTTCACTCTTGTTAATGTGTTCATGTTGGTTATCAGCTTGACGTCTTCCACCAAACATCTCAAAACAAAGTATTATCTAAATTTGAAGCTGCATTGTGCGAGGAAAACGCCGCGATTCAATCATACGTTGCCATGGCATATACGCCGCCGCCATCGCATACATCCCTACAGCATATTAACCAAGAGGGTGGCTATGAATACCAGAAAAATGTTTTCAAGCGAGTCTCGCCCTTAAAAACGCATTTAAATTTGCCAAAAATGCCCCGTTCAACTTTAAATAATCATCCAGCTCTCTCAGAATAGTGAGAATGATCTAACATTCCCAATTAAGCATTTGTCGTCTAAACCCTCACTGTTAGCTTTGCTCTCTAACTTCTATGGCCAAATCAAGCATACTGCAGTGGATGTGATGAAGAATAAGAAAACAATATGGTTCTTTTTTGTAAAATGACCCATAAGAAAACATTTCCCCATCTGCCATTATCTGGCATAGTCTCGCACGGCCACGCACAACTAAAAGTAGAACCAGCACATAAATTAAGAAAATTTACATTTTATCCCGGGAAATGCAGCGCAGGGAGAAATAAATAGGCAGTCTGAACCGTGCAGACCAAACCACTGGCCGGGAAAGGTAAAACTGAAAACGCAACAGAAGATTCCGTCTTCCTAGAGTCAAGAAGGACTTTCTCGTTACTGCCAGTGACCCTTTAGCAATTTGTTTGTCTTTATGTGCCTTTTTTTTTTAACTTGTCTTCGTTAGCCACCCATGTTAATGTGGTGAGAACACTGACATCCCAAAACTGTGAAAATACCGCGCTTGTACTGATCGACCCCACGGGAACAGAGGAAACAGGCACCTGCCAGTTCGACAACAGCAAAAACTCCCTTTCCGAGTATCAGCACAAAACTGGATTAAGTGGTTCCCTTGCATTGGAGCTGCTTTTGCACTGTCTTACTTTCTCGGGTTATTTTGTTGCCGGTTTTCACCATGCCAACAATTGGGAAGCCAGACAAACAAAACGAACAGCAAATAAAAAGAATGATGTTCTTGTATTCGCGAACAGCCAATAAAAGGAATGTCTTCTGGCACCAAGGTAATTTACAAAGAACATTTCATTGTCTTTTGTAATTTTTTTCTGTTTGCCTCTCTCTGCGAGGCGCAAACCTCTGTCGCGCGCTGTACAATTGCGCGTCGGTATAAAAACGCTTGCACGGTACGTTCTGCTCATCGTGACATAAATTCTCTCGATCATCTGCAAAATAACTAAAAAAAAAACAAGTCACGTTTTTGGGCTAGTGGTGGTGTTCTCCTTTTCACCTGTCCAGCTTGCGCCATAATTAAGGAAATGAAGCGCTATCTGTGACAAATTAAATACTCCAGGAGTAGGTGGTGCACTGATCTCTTGCACAAAGCACTACCGAGAAGGACTTACAAGGAACCACTTGGTGAAATATGAAGGTTAAGAACAAGAGACAGTCGTATACAGATGCAGGATGCAATGACACATAACTTATTCTCTGAGACGCTATTTGCTAGTAGTTGACAAAACGCAAGGGCGCGGCGGCTGTTGGCAAGTAGTAAACCTGGAAGTTACAGCTGCTAGGAATACAAGTAAACAAGAATATTTCGAACACCTCTGAACTCGACACACAAATATAAGGTCGTTAATTCGCGAAAAAAAAAAGACAAATCCGAGTACATCCAAGATCTTATTATGAATTTATCGATCATCATTTTCTAAAGGCGTTCCTTTAAACCGTCGCACTATCTTCGTGGGAGAGGCAGTACCGGCGGGCTGTACGGAGCAGGGGCGCTGCCCAGCTGCCCAAAGAAATATACCTTCTCGGCGTATTTTTAAGAGCATTAGCTCTTCTCCTGTTTCTAGCCTTGATGTTCTTGCGTACAAAAGAGTCGACCGGCGTGAAGAGCAATAATACCGCGGAATTCAAGATGGTGCCATGTTTAGAGTGCTGGTGATGAGTCACAGTCCACAATGGCGATTGGAAGGGGAACGATGTGTCTAAGACGTCATGTGCCGAAACGGTGGCATAATTACGAAATTACAAATCCAAAATGGCGGCTCTAGGCATGAGGTCATAGCCAAGATGGCGATCTCTAAAATGCGTTCTGCTCATACACCTCAACTTATCCCCTCAATATAGATTCCATTATTGGGCGGTGACACCTTCTAGTTCAGAGGCCACTACACACACATACATTCAATCCCGCCATATAATATACTCTGGTCACACGAGCTACCTTTCTCGTTACAGTTGTAGACCAAATTTGGTTTGGAAATATAGACCTATGGTTGGTGGTAGGTAAAAAAACGAAAACCTAAATTGAAAGGTAAATTTTGAATACTTCGAATCACTAGTGCAAACATAAACATATCAAATTAGTGACCGAATTCTGGGCCATCGAAGTTTTCAAACGAACCCGATTCTGATTTGAGGCATATCTTAGAGGGGCATATCTTAGAGGGGTAATGTTAGACGTAAACAACCTCAAGTGCTACCAAACGATTTGTCATGATGAGATCTATCGGAAATCATGTATTGTATACGTATATCCCGTCATCGTAATTTTTCCGCTCGGCGGCTCTTGATGGCGTATGCGTGAGTACATCGTGTCCTCGGAAGCTCCTGTCCTCTATGCTACAAAGCGTTCAGCGCCACCATCGTTCATAGAGATGCACGTCGACTGTGTATGCAAAATAAACGTTTCACTTTGTACGCACATTTATGCAACTCATTTTAATTTCATTCGTATAACTTCCTAGTAAAATGATCTAACGCTTCTTACGTCAACGTCTTCCAGGTGGTAGCGGAAAATTTTTGTGTGTGCAGGCTTTGTTTTTTAACAACTGGGGAGTATGTAGAAGAAGAGTGTTACAAAGCATGCAATGTCATTCAAAAGTTATTTTTAAAATTGACATAATCAGTGACGTAATCAGTGCTTGTTGTCACACAGGACAGCTCCAAATGGGATATCACACCTCAAAATGGCCGTGTATTTTCTGGATGTTTCTCTGAATTGCAAAAGCTTCTGTTTCATTCTGACATGCAGTCACGCGCCGCTTCATTCGCGCACCTTACAGCTGCAAAAACTAGACAGGCTTGACTGATCTACATGAGAAGGTCTCCTCAGACTATATTGTAAGCGACTGAAAGGGAACCACGTGCAGCAGAAGATAAGACCATCAGATCAGAGAGTGTCGGTCTTAGTCCACAGCTGGGTTGAAGGCCACAATATTTTTTTGTGTGAATATCTCTTTATTAAAAGCCAAATTTCCTCAGAACATAAAAAAGAACGAGTTTCCAGCTTTATGGCATATTACAGCAGAGCAAGCATTATTGAAATTTCAAGCGCCTTGAAAATTATTTCCTCTGTATTATCTCACTCTGTTTTCGCGTGAGAAATACTTCGCGCGAGAAATCATTAGAAAACATTGCGGAAACCCAACTAAAGGAAAGTTTTAAACTGGACACTTAATTTTCAACCAGTAGGAACTACCGAAGACGGCCAATTTCAACGAAAGTTGCGATCGCTAGAATCACGCACAGAAAATTCATATAAAGCTAGAATCGTTTTGCAGCACAATAGAAAGCTCACAAACGTACAGTTCAAAGTCCGAACTTCAGATATATAAAAACGAAATATTCACTTTGAAATAATTTCTCTAGGATTCTCACTGAAATCAATTTATTTTTAGCAGAGGGTTTCTTATGGGATGATAGAGATATTTCAACTAGATGGTACACTAACGAAAGCGCGCCTTTAACCTATCTCAACACTTGAACAGGCCACGCACCGCCGTGTGTATTGGGCAAGACTTAGTACTTCCTCTCCGCGTATGAAGACCTGAAAATCACTTAAATAGAGCACGAGAGGGAAGTATTTACTTCTGCCCATCAAGATAGCTTTCCATCCAATGTTTTGCACGGTACTACTGTGAAGTTTTAGGCGCCCAGAGAGTGTTCCACACGGCGATAATATCCTAGGTCGACTGTTGTAGTGGGTAGTAAGTACATATGTAGTTAAAAAAGACGTTATTTTATAGACCGAAGCTCATTTAAGAATATAGGTATCAATGCGTATGTTCTATAAATTAAGCAAAGTTGCAATAAAGGGCCTCAAAACAGGCATTTGAATCAAACGCAACAAAGCAATAAAAAGGAACATCCATTCTGCGCTCCTCATTTCAAAAACAGATTCAAGCAATTTTCTTTTTAGGAGCTAAACTTCGCATGTCCGCTTTTTATGTTACGAAACCTTTCGGAGATAAAGGGCTGCAGTCTGTTGCAGTAGTGAAAAACAGGGGTCTGAAAAGCTCAGCTTCAACTTGCACACTTTTCTTCTACTGCACTTCGCAGCTCATTCTGTTTACGAACTGGTTGACAATTCACTTTTTGTAGGTCTCCTGCATGGACCTCGTATTCCCTAGTTATTTAAAATCAAGGCCTATAACCTGCATAACAGGCATGTCACAACACAGCACGCGTAAGGTAACCATCATTTTAATTTAAAATTTTATTGTAGCCCGACAGTTTTAATAAAAGTGCTAAAAGCAACTTCAGGTAACAGCGCAAAAAAAAATAATAAAAAAACACAGATGAGGCACAAGAACTAGAACACACAACGAGCGCTGTCTTCACTCACCTGCGGCCGTGGCTGTCAGAGAGTGCATGACTTCCAAAAGGTGCTACCACTTCTGGGGGAAGGTCTTCTTACGTGCGCAGAATATATGGTTCTCGCTTGGCAAACAGCGTTTACAATTAGGGCAATAAGGGCTGCAAAAGCAAGTTTGCTATTACTAAAACCAACAATTTCGTTTCAAAATATGTCACTTGATACATTAGTGCAGGCGATCTCCAGTGATCTTGACGCATGCTTCTATTATTTACTTACACTTTTGTTAAAAGAACTGAAACTTCCGGTATTTAAAGGCGTAATCACTAGGACTTCCAGGGAAATCAGGTATTTGATTCTTGACTGCCCAGTGTCTGCAATTCACGATATGCCGTTTGCGTGTGGTGCCCTCATTTCCAACGGAAGCTTCGGTACAAAGTTTTGTATTAAGTTCTGAGCAGCCAGCGCTTTCAAACTTATTTGATTTTTGTGTCGGCTAGCAGTGTGAATAAACGAAATGCTAGGATGGGAAACAAGGGGCTAATATAGGACTTTAAACCAGCGTCCAATAACCTTCGAGGTTCATTTTGCATCTGGACTTTACAGCAAAAATAGGGTAGAATACGTCACATAACACAAATGTTTTCGATTTACTCCAATGTCGTCGGTTTGTCCATGGTTGGATAGGCGGCACAAAATGAAAAATTCTAACTTTATTCTTTACTTCAGACATGCAATTTTTAAAAATTGAGCGGCACTAAGAAGACTTCGATGTCCGCTTTGAATGTGGGCACCTAACTATTCGCAATATTGCAGCAAACATTTCGCCTTTTGGTTTCTTTGTAATTAGGGCTCTGATGTGTTTCGCGGGGAAACGTGAAAATAATATTCAAGAATGCAAAGTCTACTATGCGTAACCACGCAGTATGCGAAAGAAACAAAATAAGCGTTATGTTGATGCATTACAGCATGAATATTTTTATATATACCATATCTTAGTAAGGCATATTTTTTGTGGCTTTATTGAACTTATGCAATGTTTTTTGTCTAATGTGAGTACTTAATAATGACAATATTGATGGGGGATGTAATAAAAAAAGGAAAGAGTGAATTTCAGAAAGAAAATTAAGCAACTGTACCAATGCTAGTAAGTAAAAATCATCGCAACAGCTTTTCTAGAAGCTGGGTCACATTTACTAAACATATGCCGATTGCGGCAGCAGTAGTCGAACCAGATTGAGCCCTGTGTAGTCTGTTCAACCTCGTGCACTCGTGCTTGTTTTGAAGCTTCGGAAGGAAGTAGATAAAAGTAGATTATTGTACATTAACAGCCTTATACTAATGATGAAAGGAGAAAATTTAGTTTCTCTACTACATTCGAGAACTAATGTTCATTTGCACGAAACTTTGAACCCTTAAGGTCTATGCGGCCTGCGGGTCACTTTCCACATCTCGTCTACCTTGACTGTTCACCACATAGAGTAAAGCTAACTTACGTTCACTTCAGCTGAGTCGCTGATTAGTTACCAATTAGCGACCAGCGGTCCTTTTTGATACCACTTTAATGGCAGAAAGTGAAGTGGAACTCAAGAGACTTCTGATCCGCGTACAAGAAGAGAGTGAGAAGTTTGGGCTTAAACTGAACATTAAAAAGACAAAGATCATGGCGTCTTGCCCTATCAAGTCCTGGAGCATCAATGGACAAGAAATGGAAGCTGTGACAGATTTTCTGTTCTTGGGCTCCAAGATTACCTCGGAAGGAGACTGCAGCCATGAAATTAGGAGACGCCTGCTTCTGGGAAAGAGAGCAATGGTGAGCCTTGACCGCCTAGTAAAGAGCAGAGACATTAGTCTGCCAACCAAGATCCGTATAACTCGTGCTATGGTCTTTCCAGTTGTGATGTATGGATGCGAGAGTTGGACTGTGAAAAAGGCTGACCGCCGAAGAATTGACGCGTTTGAAATGTGGTGCTGGCGAAGACTCTTGAGAGTTCCTTGGACTGCCAGAAGATCAAATCAGTCGATATTGTCGACCATAAACCCTGACTGCTCATTGGAAGGTCAAATTTTAAAGTTAAAGCTCAGCTACTTTGGTCATCTGATGAGAAGAGAGGAGTCGCTGGAGAAAGATTTGATGTTGGGAAAGGTTGAGGGTCGCCGGAGAAGGGATAGGCAGCGAACGCGATGGTTAGATGGCATCCTCGAGGCACTGCAGATGAAGTTATGTGATGTTAGGAAGATAGTGAGAGACCGGAAAGCGTGGCGTGACATGGTCCATAGGGTCACGAAGAGTCGGAAACGACTGAACGACTAAACTGAACTGAGTCGCAAAGCTGGAAAATTGAGCAGTGGTTGAACGGCCTGCGACTGTCGCTTTTCCACCAATGCGAACATTTGCGACAGTCGTTTTTCGACCAAAACGGTCGCGCGACCTCGGTGAGTCGCAAGTGTGAATGGGCCTTGAGTGTACTATTGGAATATTTTCAAGTCGGGTGTATTTTACAGAATTCGGAGTTGTAAGACGGTACGGAAGCGGAAATTGCCCTTTTTACATTTCTCGCAGATCAAAGAGATTATGATGGAACAACTAGCGTAGGTCGACTTGGAAACCTCCAAATTTGTTTGAAGGTAGCGGTCGTAATTCGTCAAAAATATCAGATATACTTGTTAAAATCTCCAATGTAAGCAGTGGTTCGGAGCGCGTTGATTTGACGTTCGACGGGAGAAGCGTTAATAGAGTATGTTATTGACCGGCACCTTGCCATAAAATGTCCCGATAGCTTCTTCCGGTTTATAGAGCGACGACGAAATCTCTGGAGAGCAGAGCAGAATGAATAGCAATAGATGGATCAGGATTACATTCCTTCACAGCCCAATGTCAAAGCCGGCGGCAATATATCAGAAAAAAAAAAGGAAAACGTCAAACATTCGCATCCCTCGACGTGCTTAACATACCGCTGCCTAAAGACATTTCACAATAAGCACTTATACCTTCATCTTATGTTACAATAAATCAACTCCCGAGATGCCTTTGTCACTGCTGCCACCAATCATTTGGCTTCCGGAATGGGCACCGAAATGTTTGCTCTTCCTATTTGATTTTTGATATTATATATAGTTTGGCCTTCGACCTATTGCGGTTTTTTTTTTATCCGTCACATTCTTTTTTGCTTATTCCGGTATTTCCCAGCATAGACAGGTAACAGTTATTATCAAGAGAGGAATATCTGGCAGAACTTGACCAGCTTTTATCGAAAAGACTGGCGACTGCAGTGAAGGCATATGTTCTTTGGTTTATCTGGTTTGTTTGGATCTATGACTAAAGGCATTTTCCCTACCTTATTTAAGTTCACTTTGGGGCTCGACGTTCAACAGTCGCCGAGCCATTGCAGCCTCGATAGATCTCTTTCGGTCTTATCTTCGGCAGATTGTTGAGCTCATCCAGATTTATTGCCCGCTTTGTGGCCTATCTGAAACTGTTGTGGCATACTTGTTATTATTCACCTTTCCTTTGAGAAGAGGCTTGTCGATCATTTATTCTGCTGATCATTAGCTACAGAGTTGCAGAAAGCTCAACTTCTAGAAGCTTTTCGAAAAGCATTTGTGATGTTTCGAAATATTGTTGTTCTTGTATATACTTAAGTATATGCGACACAGTAGTCACTTAGTGGTTTACGCAGAAGGCGTCGTATACCCTACTTCATTATCTTGTGACAAGGGCTAAATTGGCCAAGCTGGCGACGTATTAATTAAAGATTAATGAAGCATAATAATAATTTTAAAAAGTCACAGCTGAGAAATCAGTCAATGGACTGCCACAATTGTGACATCAATGAAAAATGTTGCTCTGTGCTTGAACTAAGGACCTTACTGATTAGCTGACACGCAAAATAGTGAAAGCCGCCATGATCGCGAATTTCAAGGATGAATGCGTCACCACATCTTATGTTTTGCTTCCGAATAAAGAGTTGGCATTCCTCTCCGGTAGAATGTGATTTTGGAGCAGAGAGCACCACCACGACATGTTTTGCACGGGTCATCGGGTATGATATTTTGGCCTTCAGCCGTAGGAGCGCCGGGTGGGTCTCGTGACTTCATAACATGTAACGGCGAACTGCTGCTACTACTCCGCTGCCGCCCCCACTGCGCCGCGTATCGAACCCTGTCTCAACAGCAGTGGCCATGTGACGAATCACGGGACCAGCCGTACGCTTAAAAGGAGAGCTAAGCCTAGTAAGGCAGATGCAAAGCTTCGCTACACTGGGCTGCACATCGCTAAGCCTAACCAAGTGGAGCCAAGTGTAACAGAGCTTTCGCTCTATTTTACTTGGCTGAGAAGAGTTACACCACAGTGATTTTTTATACCAGGTTTTACTAGCACCCTTTACATGCCCCCATTTTCTTCTCTTTAACGGTCTGCTACCTTTTCGCGCTTTTAGTGCTAACCTGCACACTCATTCTCCTGTTACACGGCTTTATAGTTCTTTTTTGCCAGCTAAATTCATTGAAGTCATGTTTTTGCTACGTAATTGTTGGCTCTCACCTTTATTCGCATATCTGAATCACTCTACATTCCTTCATATTTGGCTCGTATTTTGTGGTCTGAAGTGTTTCCTTGAAGTATTTAAAAACTTTTCCGCTTCCACTTTTTGATCCCCATTTAGGCTAGTTAAAAAGTGAGAAGGAGAGTAATGACAAATTTTTGTTGATTAAGTTTAGCAGTATGTGCTACTGGCGAGTTTTTCTAGGTTTACGCCACGTACTTTCACTTCTTGCTGCTTTTGTCTTGTTAATTACGGCATTTACTTATTGATATAAGTTCCTGTCGGCATCGTTTATTCTACCGGACACATTTCTTTTGCCCATGCTCTCGCTTTTTGCCATGAGTTCGGATCTTCTGCACCCCTGGTGGGCATGTTTCTGTAGGTGTGTGGGCATGGTTTTACCAATTTTCCAAATAAATGAGATGTTCAGCACTTTTTGTTTTCTTTGTGTTTCTCCTAGCTCTGTCCTCGTCCTTTACAGACTGCTGAAATTAATGGTAATTAATTTGGATTCCTATTAATATTTCTCGGAGAATAGTTCGGATAATAGGATAATCTGCAGCGGCACACATAAATGAAATCTTAAGGGAAATTCTCTCATATTTTGGTCCTCAGTATGGCGTTGAAAATAAGAAAAAAAAAAACATTCGCAAAAAGGTCAGCGTGGTGATTCACTGGGAAGCGCAGATGTTTTGCATGAAGCTTTAGTTGCCACACTGAAAACTTCGTCATCCGGTCGCGAGGTCTCGGATCCTTTCCCATACGTTTTATCTTGTACTTAAATAGAGAACAATACCTAAATATGTTCAGAAAAATTGGTGCCTAATTTGAATAACGTTGTTCAAAGACATCATGCCTTAATTGTGCTTCCGTCTTTCCCGAGGGCTCAGTTTTCACAGCTCGTCCAACTCATCGTCTTTCCAAACGCCATGGCTTGACACCGGATATATGTATGCTACCTCGTGATTACATGACCTCATTTGATTGCAACATGTTGAGACGGTTCTTATATAGCGGAAGTTTTTTTTTTTTCGCTTTAAATGAATATTTTCAGTCCTAACGAAGCACTGTATATGCTGTTACATTATAAACCTAGTGAGAAACGAAATTTGAAGGACTTATACTCTTATGTTTTCTCCTTCAATGACGCTGCAAAGTTTACAAAATGGATCAACTTCTCAGAATGCAGCCATGATTTCAGCATATTGGTGTGCAGTATGCTGCATGCGCCCCCTAAAGTTATGAAATGGAATTCAGGGCGCAGCTTTGATGCGGCTTAGTGGCAACGCGGTTATTTTCTCTATCAGCTAATTGAATATAATATTTCTACAAAATTCTCTTAAGATGAGACTGGCAATCTGTCTCTCGAACTTGTGGAAGGCAATGACGAGAAAAAAAATTGGGCCCTATACTATTCAAATGAATGTTTTTTAAGTTCGAACCAAATGCAAAAACACTGTATTCGTACCAGAGTCTAACCATTAAGCATGCTCGTGAAACGAGAATATTGAGCGTTTTATTCGTTCAGTCCCTGAAGTTAAAAATATTAGTGAGACGTTCACTAAATGTACGCGCGAAAGTAATAGTACAGTGCAAGCCATTAACGGGCTGAATATGCTGGTTGTATATATATATATATATATATATATATATATATATATATATATATATATATATATATATATATATATATGTATATATTATGATTGTCCCTGTTTGTTGGAAACGTTCGGTATGCGGCGATGTGGACATGCGAGGTCCGATAGCCGCTTTCCGCACAACTTTACGAAACGCTGCCGAGTGATGATGATGATGGATTTTAATGGCGCAAGGGCGACTCAGGCCAAAGAGCGCCAAACTCAAGGTTAATGGTGCACTCAAGTTTATATGATGGAATAGTTGTGATTTTTCATGAAGGGATAAAAAACTGGTGTATAGGGCCTAAAAATGTATTCGCTCTGTAATATCGCTAAAAACAATGGTGTATAGGGCCTAAAATTCATTTGTGATATATAATGGATGCGCAATGTATAAGTAGATGTATTAAAAGATCTCATCCGTCCTCTCAAGGAGGAGCGGGCTGAGACCCACGTCGATAAAAAATTTCATGTAAAAAGCCTACTTGTGATAAAAATTTAAGCACCTGTTTTAAAGGAAACATTGGGTTGTCGCCCATAAAAATGGATGGGTGTGCAGGTATTTGATGAGTGAACAAGGAGGGAAAATGACGTCTTCTTTCTGGTTCCAGTTGTGCACATATGATTAAAACATGTATGACAGTGAGTCGATCACCACATCTCGAGCAGTGTGGTGCAGGAGAGTTGGTTAAAAGATATGTATGGGTTATGTATGTGTGGCCAATTCTCAGCCTGCACAGGGCTACTTCTTTAAATCTGTGTTGTTTTTCTGTGGTGTACCTGCCTATTTTTGCCTTTATTGTGTGTAGTTTATTTTCTGATGCTGCGTCCCATTCCTCTTGCCATTGTTGTCGAATCATGTTTTTTATGTGTGGTTTGAGGTCATGATAAGTTATCTTATCAATGTCTGTGTCATTTCTAAGGGCAGCTGAAGCAGCTAGCCTATCAGCTGCCTCATTACCAGGTATACAGCGGTGGCCTGGCACCCAACACAGTGTAATTTTAATTTCTTGTTCATGGGCAAACATAAGGGTGTTATAAAGAGAGTTCAGTACTGGGTTCTTATTTTGCCATTTCCAAAAGGATAGGGACTTTAAAACACTGAAGGAGTCTGTGTAGATGATCGACGTCTGTATTTTATTTTCTATAATGTGTCTCACAGCTAAAAGGATACCATTGCATTCAGCGGTAAATATACTAGTATTTCTGTTCAGGGTTTTTGACTGTGAAAACTGTGGTCCATGTGCTGCACAGGAGACTTGAGCAGACTTCGAAGCATCTGTGTAATATTCATCACAAGTGTACTTCTCCTGAAGTGACATGAAATGCTGCTGTATGGCAATAGGGGATGCATGTTTGCCCACTTCAAGAAACGACAGGTCGCAATTAACACCGTGCATTTCCCAAGGAGCAATTAGGTCTTTTATGGAAGTTTTATGAAGACTGGTAACCGAAACATTCAGGTATTCAATGTGCGTGGCAACTCTGATTGGATATGGTGGTGTTAGAGATGGTTTTTTTGAGAAAAGTGCTGTGCCAGTTTTGTCAAGCAGGAGCCGACGACATGGATGGTCCAGTTGGCATAGTACCTTCATAGCATAAGTTAGAGAAGTAAATTGTCTCCTTCGTTGCAGTGACCATCGGTTCGCCTCGACATAGAGGCTAGCAATTGGGCTAGTTCGGAAAGCGCCTGTAGCGAGGCGAAGGCCGAGGTGGTGCACGGGATCGAGCAATTTTAGCGCAGAGGATGATGCTGACCCATAAACCATCGAGCAATAGTCAATGCGTGATAGAACTACACTATTCAGAAGGTTCAGAAGGCAGTCGCGGTCTGTGCCCCATGACCGGTGAGAGAGAATTTTTAGCAAATTCATCGCTTTGAGACACTTCAGTCGCAACTGTTTTATGTGGGGAATGAAGGAAAGTTTTTCGTCAACAACTACGCCAAGAAATTTATGTTCTTTTTTAAAGGCAAGGCTCTGGCCATTCAGTGTAATGTTGGGGTCAGGCCTGATGCCACGCTGCTTAGAGAAAAGTACACAAACACTCTTTCCAGAGTTAAATTTAAACCCATTGTCATCAGCCCACCTGGACAATTTGTTTACACCTAGCTGAATTTGTCGTTCACAGATGGCCAAGTTGCAAGATTTGAAGCTTATCTGGACGTCATCAACATATACAGAACAAGAAATAGTTTTTGGCAGCACGCTTTTTAAAGAGTTCATTTTGACTACAAAAAGTGTGCAACTGAGAACACCACCTTGAGGGACACCATTTTCTTGAATGTACTGCTTTGAATACGCATTGCCAACACGAACTTTGAAGGTCCGTTCAGACAAGTAACTTCGAATTGTGCTCAACATGTTTCCTGTGATGCCAAGAGAGAAGAGGTCGCGGATGATACCATAGCGCCAAGTGGTATCATATGCTTTTTCAAGATCGAAAAAGACAGATAAACAATGTTGTTTATGTGCAAAAGCATCCCTTGCATAAGACTCAAAGGCAATGAGCTGATCAGCTGTTGATCGCCCAGCTCTAAAACCAGCTTGGTTTTGATAAAGAAGACCATTGTATTCAAGGAAATGGAGAAGGCGACGATTTACCATTTTCTCAAAAAGCTTGCAAAGACAGCTGGTTAGTGCGATAGGCCGATAACTAGCAGCAAGTGTGGGTTCTTTTCCTGGTTTTAATATTGGGATGATGATAGCTTCCTTCCATGCTTTAGGAAAGCGTCCTGTGGCCCATACTTTATTATACAGGTAGAGTAGGGTTTCAACAGTGTTCACATGCAGATGCCTGAGCATTCCATATGTGATCCTGTCAGGACCTGGAGCTGTGTTACCACATGTGTCTAGTGCAATCTTCAGCTCCTGCATGGTGAATGGGCTATTGTATCCTCCTGAGGATGGCCTTTTATCATGTATGTGCTTCCTCTCCTCTCTTGCCTTGTGCCGCAAAAAGGAATCTGTATAGTGTGCTGAGCTGAATATGTATTCAAAGTGTTGCCCTAGTGTGTCTGCTTGATGTTCAAGAGAGTCACCACTGGTGCTGACAAGGGGCGTTGTGACTGTGCTATATCCTTTAAGTGCTCTTATCCTGTTGTGAACTTTGTGTGCGTCAGAATAGGAGTTCACTGAAGACAGGAATGATGACCAGCTTTCTCGCTTGGAGATGCGTCGAATACGCCTGCCATTTGCCTTTGCACGCTTAAAGGCTATTAGGTTTTCGGCTGTGGGGTATCGGCGTAGTTTCGACCATGCCCTGTTTTGAGTTTCACGAGCAGTCTTACATTCTGCATTCCACCAGGGTCTTCGTTTATTTCGTGGCTTACTTGACGTCTGTGGAATGTATTTTTCTGCTGCCTCTATGATGTGCAGCGTGATTAAGCGTTGAGTTTCATCAACGCCTAAGTCAGTAACTGATGAACTGGCCAATGATGACTGTTCCCTGAACATCTTCCAGTTGGCTGCATTTTCTTTGAATTTTCTGGGATTCGACACATTTTCATTTCCGTTCCCAGTATATTTTATTAAGATCGGAAAATGGTCACTTCCGTATAGATTGTTAATGACAGTCCACTCTGTAGCTGCCAGGAACATCGAGGAGCCAATGGCTAGGTCTATGGATGTGCAAGAGTTATAAGCTATATTGTAGTAAGTTGGCTGTTTCGTGTTTAGTAAGCATGATCCCGAGGACAATAAGAATTTTTCGATTAGAACACCTCGGGAGTCCGTTCTTGTACATCCCCATAATGGGTGGTGAGCATTAAAGTCTCCGACCAGCAACCAAGGTTCCGGAAGTTGATCAATCAATTTTTCAAAACTTTCGCTACTTAGCTTATAAGTTGGAGCAATATACAGGGAACATACGGTTGTTATTTTGCCATAAACTAAGCTTCTGATTGCCACTGCCTCTAAGTCTGTGTTGAGTGAGATGTTTCGAGAGGGGATTGATTTTTGTGTTACAATGGCAACGCCACCAGAGGAGTGAGAGCTGCCTTGCCTGTCGTTCCTGAATACATTATATTGCTTAAGGAAATTTGAGTCTGCTGGTTTTAAATGGGTTTCTTGCAGACAAAGTATGTTTGGCTGATAGTCCGCAAGAATTTCATATATATCATCTAAATTTTTAAAGAGTCCTCGGCAGTTCCAATAATGAGGAGCGCCATAATTAAAAGTTATTTAAGGGACAAGTTTAAATTTAGGTTTGTAGGTCCTTGGGACCTGTTATTGGGACTTTTCCCTTTCTTTTTCGCTCCAGTGAGCTTTGCCGCCTAGGCAGCTGGGGTGAAGAAGTTGTGTCCATCGCATCTTCAGATGCGGTGGAAGACTGTGCAGAAAGCACAGGATTGTCAGTTTTAGGCCTCGACTCATGGGTCGAGGCCTTTGGGCCGGCTGACCTGGGGGTCCGCGCAGCCAGCTTTGCGGGTGGTGGTGGAGTAGCGCTAGCTGACTCCACCGAGGGCGCAGGTGGCGCTGCCCTGGAAGAACTGTGTGCTTCCTGGGCAGGTGCCAACGACCGCTGTGATGCCGCGCCCTGCTGCGTCACAACGGAGTATTGTGGCTTTTGAGGAAGAGAAAGCCGCTTTCGTGCCTCTCCGTAAGATATGTTTTCGGTGACTTTCAGGGTAATTATTTCTTTTTCTTTTTTCCAGTATGGGCATGAGCGTGAATAAGCTGGGTGGTTACCTTCACAGTTTGAGCAGAGAAGCAGCTGTTCTTCGCAGTTGTCTGTAGGGTGTTCGTGCGAGGCACACTTTGCACATGTGAGTTGGCCACGGCAACTCTGAGAGCCATGGCCATATTTCTGACATTTGAAGCAGCGGCGTGGGTTAGGGATGTAGGGCCTCAGTTTTATCTTTGTGTAGCCTACTTCGACTGATTCTGGGAGATTGCTTGCAGCAAAGGTGAGTACAATGTGCTTTGTTTCTATCTCTTTGTTATCTCGTCTGATCTTTGTCCGGTAAACATCTGTGACATTTTGTTCCTTCAGGCCTTCAAGAAGTTCTTGTTCACTGACGTACCTAAGGTCATCATCAGAGATGACTCCTCGGGCAGTGTTTAGTGATCGGTGCGGGCTAATCTGTACCGGTATTTCTCCAAATGATTCGACTGCACTTAGCTTCTGATACTGATGGTTGTATATTAATTCTAGTAGCAGGTCACCGTTTCCAAGTTTCTTTATCTTATAGCCCTGGCCAATGGCCTCAGTCAACGTTCGAGAAACAACAAATGGGGACACAAGTCGTGCAGTGATTTCCTCGTGGTCACTGTGGACCACGTGGAAACGAGGAAAGTTGTTTATGTTCTTTGAGAAGAACATGGTGGTCTCGGTGCGCCCCCTTTTAGAAGGAGGACGATCGGGGTTAAGGTGTTTAGATGCCATAAAAAGTGTATTTTTCGGCTGCAGTGCCAGCCACCCACCATGGAGCCCAACGAGGGGACGGGACAGAAATTGTCTATTCCTGCCCACGCCAGCTGTACACCGCAACTATAACCCAATATGGCGTAACTCAGGGTAGCTAGCCACACAAGGTTAACCCTCGCCGCCTGGAAGTAGGAAGAAATGAAGAAGGTAAGAGAGGACAGGACAGTTCTAAGAAAGAAAATAGGAAAGTGAAAGATGGAGGGGAGAACAGGAAAAGGCGACTGCCGATTTCCCCCGGGTGGGTCAGCCCGGAGGTGCCGTCTATGGGAAGCGTGGGCCAAAGTGGTGTGTTGCCTCCGCCGAGGGGCCTTAAAGGTCCAAACACTCGGCATCGGCTCAACCACCAGGATCCCCTTTTCCCCAGACACGACGATGCCACGCACGGCTAAGCGTGGGTGCTCGGGGTCCGTGGTGTCGCACAAAAAACGCTGCCGAGTGTTTATTCAACTTAAGTCAATGGTGTGGAATTTCTCGGTCATATTTCCTCTCATTTTTTTCTTTTTATGTTGGTCATCAATCGATCTGCGGTGAATAAAATAAGAGGCTCGTTGCGAGAGGACATCGTCCAAGTTTGAAAGGTCATGGAAAGGTCATGGCTGAGAAACTGATCGCGGATGGATGACCCCGTATCTCCGGTAATTTGTCACGACTAAGCCTCAGTCTTTTTTCTTTTTTTTTGACATCAGCTGTGGATCCAAAGACACGCGCACATGCCATCTCTTATAAATGCCCGCTTTTTACGCTCAGACTTTGGATGAACGGCCAGCATCTGCCTTTAAGTCAAGTTACAAGGCATCAAAAAGTGAGCAGCAGTACTTTTTGTCCTTGCTCAGTAATCTATACGCAATGTATTGCAATAAGTATGCAGCGTCTAGTAAGCTATAGAGGTAGCGCAATCTAGCCAGCCATTGAATTCAGAAGGTTTTCTAAACGTAGAAGATGTCAGTAGTGGAAGGCCGTTGACGACGGCGAACTGTAATGCGGACTAGACACCGAGCAATAAATAATCATCCTTGATTGTAGTTAACCCTGCGAATGATGTCTATGGTCTCTTTGAACCACTTCTGGCTTTGTCAAGACTGCGCGTTTCTGTGGGCCCCCATTGCACTCGGCTGTGAAGAAATACCCCCAGCTTAGTACCAGGGGAAGCCCGGCCGGAAATATGTTCCCCTACGTCTGCAGAAAGCATTGCTTTGGTGCAGGGGATCAATATGAACGCAAGAGTGAACACCACCTCTCGTGCAAACGCAGACACATACGTAAAAATAGACAATGAAAAGGCGGGCAAGCAGAGACAAAGTGATACCCCATGCTGGGAAATGGTGCGGAAAATTTTCGATCGTCCGATTGCTTGGCTTAGATTGGGCCGTAAATTTGATAAGGGAGCCATCAGGGGATCCTCATCCTGGTGCAACGCTCGTAGGAAGCGCTGGGAAGGAATGCGGGTCGCTCACCGCAGACCAGATGAATGCGGCGCAATGCCCTCCTCCACATTTACAAGTATCCCCTTCATTTCAGCCCTCTAGAAGTTCAGTGCAGCTATAGAATTTGCTTGAATAAA